>NC_081413.1:230916202-231246115 GCF_030272615.1 Cryptomeria japonica
ACCTCGGTAGAGGATTTCAAACCCAAACTCATGGATCACCTTGTGAGAGAATTTGTACAATGAAGCTTGTTAGAGCTTACCTGGTTAGGGGATTTGACTGTTGTAGTGATTAGAAAACAAGAGTTGGTGTGATCTAGAAGTAGCATAACTTGCTGGAATAGATCCTCTTCTGCTCACTCAAAATTGCATCACCAACATACTCTGCAACACCTCGCAACAACTTAACACTTCTATCTCGTATCATGAAAATAGTTCATCATAATGTCATTATATAGACATTAGATTTCATGTCGGCTTAGGAATCACATCACAATTTCCTAGGTGCGGTGTATTTGGACAATCTAAGATAACTCATCACAAATTACTACCAAATCTGTTGGTTAGGGATAACTCATCATGACCAGTGATAACTGATCACACAACCCGTTGGAACACTAATACCAGTTAAGAGTTAACCTCTTCTAACTCATAGACCGATCGTTGTCCATTTGCTTCTTTAATGATCTCCATTGAGTGTCCAAGCTGGTGTCAAGCCATCCCTGCATATACCGGTTGTCTACATATACGAGTTAGACACCCTCAAAACTGATTGAATTTCACTATACATATAATATCGGTTTTGCAATACAAAAGACTTAAGAGTAATACTGGTTTGTCTTAACTAAGATAACTAAGACAATGTGAACATGTGTGTGTGTATACATGTGCTATAAATGACAATACATGAAGTCATCAAGCCAACAATCTCCTCCTTTGGCATTGATGTAAACACTTAGAAAAAATTTCAACTTTACAACTAAGTGTGCTTACAAAAATTGTACAAACATATTTCTACTCACCCTTAACAATAGATACAAAATTTTCACAACACATACATATTTCTACTCCCTATTTGACAACAATGCCAAATTGAAAAGTAAAATACATATATATTATATCAAATTTGCATCAAAAACTACATATACAAAAATATAAGTGTCTTTATCAAGGAATGTTCACTACAATTTTCAAGAAAATGTCACTGAAAATGATCTTCATTTGAGTAAAATCATTTTCCCATGTTTCCAATAATGTTTCAGTAATCTCAATGGTTGTCATAACCTGTGCAACGAATTTTTCCATTGCATCCACTATGCTCATCTCTGGAGTTTCCAAAATCACTTTTGCATCCTTGTATGCTTGTTGTAAGATGTCCACTTTGGGTCTCAATTGGTTCTTGAGTTGTTTCAAGGATCAGAGTCTCTTAGCATGTTCATAATCATAGACATCTAGCTGATTTTGTAAATCATCAACTGATTTTCCAAATGCTAAGGTTGTCTTGTAAAGGTATGTAGGTAGTACATATCCTTTCCAGTTCATGTTCTATCTCTTCTCGCCTCTTTATCAAATCAGTGTAGAAAAATGAAATGTTAGATGTATAGGCTAGTATCCTTCATCTAGTTTCAATAGTAGTCTTCAAAATATCTTTATTTAGAGATAAAGCAATCTTCTCTATATCAATATATTTCATTATTTTCTCTCCTCTTTTCCTCCTGTAATTCTTCTCTGCTAAATTTTGAGTAGCTTCTTCAAGGGACTTCAGTTGGTCAAATGCATCAACAACCAACTAGACAAGCTTGCCGATAGGAGTTGACAACTGTCCAATGCTAGTCTCTGGTAGAAGACTTGACAGAATCTTAACGACAATTTGAATTGTTTCTTCTTCCTTCCTCTGCTCTTTCAATCTTTTCTTTTGAGCTCTATATTGCATCACTATTGCAATCTCCATGAGTTCAGATGCACTCATATTTTCTACATCTATAGGCCCTTTGATGCTTATAGTGTCATCCTCATCATCAATTTGCTTCTTTACCTTTTCTTTTTCCTTTTCATCTGCTATCTTCTCCTCTATTTTCTCTTTCTCTTCCTCCTTTGTTTGTTTCTCCTATGGATCTATTGTAACTAGTGGCAATTGATGTTCCACTTGGTGTTCTTTTTTCGGTGGAGGTTGAATATCCACACTAGGTTGAATTACCAATTCTTCAGTTGCTTCCTATGTAACAATAATGACCGGCTGTTGTAAAGGTTCCATAACTAGTTCAATGATATTACTATATGTATCAATGGTGTTCTAGATATCATATACAAAGATAACTAGTAGAGAAGTAGTGCCATCCTTATGCTTAATAGGATAGACAATATTTGGTGCAATAATTTATTATTCATCTAACTCTAGTTGAGCTCCAGTCTCAACTCGATCAGTTTTAACTTCATCAAATTGGACCTTTCCATTCAATAACCTCAATCTTCTTGCCTTAGAATGAAACTGTCCTTTGAAATTATCAAGCAATGCTAATAATTCATCTCTAGATAATTCAGGAAAATATTGAATGAAAACATCATCAATAATTTCTTGATCTTGTTCAACAACCATTTTCCACTTAATTGTAAGAATAGAATACAAAGAATCAGAAATATCCTTTTTAATATCCCAAGGCAACTGATTTTATTGACAAAAGTGGTTGATTACCTCTTGAACAATTTCTTGCTTCTAATCATCATCAAATGAATTAAATATTCTGTCACATAATCAAACCTATTCCTCCCTAATGTTTTTACAGTTCTCTCAAAATCCATCATAGGTTTGTAAGATAAAGCATTAATAGGAATACTTTGCTGCGAAGTGTCTCCTACAGGTTCGGCTTTCTTACCAGTTGTTTTCATCTTCTTTGGTTCCTCTTCAATGTCGGTATCCTCATATTTTGCTTGAAGAATGAGTTACCTACCTCTCTTCTTCATTGCAGTTCGCTTCTTAGCATATACTTTGGATGCCAATTCCTTTTTGACTTGAACACTTCTTGTCACCCTTGTACCAGTGGTCATTGAAGGTACTTTCTCAACTTTCTTCTTCTTATTCTCTTTGATAGTACTGGGTTCGGCAGGAGCATTTCTTTCCTGGTATGTTCCCAATCTTTTCTTCTTCTTATCCTTGGGAGATGCCAAAAGGTTGTTGGCATATCCGAATAATAAGTCATAGTTGACTTCATAACTCATTTCATCCATTTCATCTTTCCTGGGTTCTACAGCCTCCATAAGACCAAAATCTATGGTGACTGTGAAACAGATGTATCTTCGGGTAGCCTTGACCTCATACTCATCTTCTTTTGGAACTCATTAAAATATTTGTTCATAGCAGTAGAGAATGTGTTCTTTACAGCCTTAATGTTGTTCTTGATTTGAGCAGTTACCAATATGTCCTTTGACCATTGAATGTCACCGATTCATGGTAGGAAATTCTGAAAATAGAACAATAGACCAATCAATAGTTGACCAAATTTGAACTTTTGACTGTTGTCTTTCTTAATTGATTTCAAGTTCAAAATCAATTGGCTCCTTATTGCCTCACATAGGTCATAATCTACATTATCAACAATCATTCTATAAGTTGCATGCACAACAACAGATGGCACACTGTTCATTTTGTTGGAATAAAATATCATGTAACCAATGACCATAGTTGCAAGTCTAACTATTGGGTCCTTAGTGTTGTTGACTGAAAATGCATGACTGTCAGAGGTAGTCCGAGTTAGTGTAACTAGAGTCTCCTTTGAGATTTTCCTCAGCTTTGGAACTTCACTGGTTTGCCAAAAATCAGTCACTGCATGAATTTTTTCCTTTTTTATTGTGTGCGACCTTTCAAGATACATATTCTCACCATGCACATGACTAAGAATTATCCTAACACGTTCTTCTTCAAAATCTTCAAGAAAATATGCCGCATTGTGAAAACCCTTTTCGTAAACCCTAATGTACTCAGGTTTGACTTTGTCGCTTTTATCACATAAGGATTTCAGTTGAGAATAAATTGATAATGATCCTAAATCTTCAATTTTACAGTTAATGTAACTGGATAAATCACATTTTATCATAACACCATCAGGAACTTGAGACAATGCATTATATGACACTATTTTGTCTGATTCCATAGACTCCATGGATTCAACAGTAATCATGAGTCTTTCTACTTTCTTAGATGATGATTCCATTCGGGATAAACTCAATTTGAGAGAGATTAACAAAAGAATACCTTAATTCCTCTACATTGGAAAGGTTTTTGGTTGATCTCTCGAATGTACACCCATGTCACCTTCACCAATCTTTTAATTCGATTCAATCTTTCAATTTGCAACACAAATCCCTCTACAATTAGCTAGCAATTCTCTTTTTCACTCTGCAGGTGCTCAAGAACTCTCTTTCAAATGCAATTATAAACCTTACCCACTGCATTAATTGCTCAACCAATAGGGTAACAAACCCTAAAATACAGCTTAATAAAACTTTCTAATATTGATAGGTATATAACCGGTTGACAATCTTTTGAAAAACTGATAGATAATGATATCAAGAATTCTCACAAAACAACTCAAAATGCAAAACTCTCTTACCACACATTCTTCAACCAGTCTGAAAGTAGATTTACCATTATTCTCCCCTTAGGCCTATTTGTTCTCCAGTGCAAGATTCTCCACACTGGATGAAGGGTTAGATTCTTCTGTAGGATTTTCCTCACTCTTCATTTTCCATATTTTGTTCATCTCCTCTCTAGTTTCCCCAATATTGACCTTCTTCTTACCTTTCTGATCTTCAGAGTGGTTGACTAGTTTGTTTTTCCTGGTTCTACGAAACTTTCCCATGTTTCCCGGTTTGTGACAATGATAGCAAGCCATCCCAGATGATCTCCAAGGTCCTGCATTACCTCTTCCAGTTCTCCTTCTACAGTTCATAGCCACATGATCATAATTGTTACAAATGGTGCAAATCACATTAGTTAACTTTTCCATTTCATATGGACTAAACCAGTTGACATAGGGTTTCTGCTAGTTCATGTTTCCCCGGTTGTCATAGGTTCTTCTCCAGTCACCATTAGGTCTTGGATTCATGTGAGGTGCCAAATTGTTTGCTCCATATTTGCATTCAACTGATCTATGTCCATATATGTTGCATGTAAAACAGTGACCTTCAAATCTCCTAGACACATACCTAGCATTTGCATTATAGCCTATATTATCATTAGGTCTTTTTCTACACACATTTACAGTATGTCTAGGTTTGTGACAAATAAAGAAAAAAGGTTTGAAATCTTTCTTGTTGGTAGGCTTGTTTGCCTTAGGAGAAGTTTTACCTTTGTGTATGTTTCTCTTTGTACCAGAAGATTCTCCTTTCTCAGATGTATTCAAACCTAGTTCAGATGTGTCACCTTCCATCCTCTGAGATTGGATCTTCTCATCAAACATAGAAAAACTATTATTTAAATTTTCTAGCTTTCCATTAGCCTCAGTGAGCTCTTTGGTAAGATCTTCATTATGTTTTATTAGATTCTCTCTTAGAGATGTTGCCATTTCAAGATCTAGCTACAAAGCCTCCTTCTCTTCCTTTTCCTCATGCCAATTCTCATACAAAGTTGTATTCTCCTACTTGATTTTGAAAATCTCATCATCTCTCTCTTTTATTAGGTCTTCAACTATCCTTCTTGCTTCAAGCTCTTCACTCATGTGGATGGTTAGGGCTTCAAGCTCTCTCCTCAGATTTAGCTTTTCACCATTCAGTTTTTCAACTTCTTCAACTAATGCATCAATGTTAGCCTCATCTGAAGAACTATTATCAGATATCTCCAATAGTTGCTCAGTTAACTCTCTCTTTTTGACTTGTGAAGCTTTAAATTTGACCCTTAGGGTTTCAAGATCTTCCTTGGTTGCATCAAGCACTCTAGCCATTTCTAAATAACTCAAATCCCCCATGGTGGCTTTAGGGTTTCCTTCCATGCAATTAATCCTTAAGGAAGTTTGGATCTGATACCAATTGATAGACTTATAAAGCACTGAGAGGGGGGGGTGGATCACTAACAGCAAAAACAATACCACTTTAAACATAGACCGGTAAACACAATTAACTAGTTTTCTTAACACTATGCATGTAATCGAAAATGATATTAAAGAATCCACAACAAGTAAAACATCCACCATAACAAAATTGTTTATACATGGAAACACCAACTGAGAAAAACCATGGTGAGATGGGACTCACAAGTTAACTATCTGCAATAATAGGTAACTGACCAATTAGGGTCTACAAAGTGCTCTGCTACGAGCAAATCCTGTCAAAGATCCCAAAAGCCCTATTAGGAGCTATACCCTATT
This sequence comes from Cryptomeria japonica, assembly GCF_030272615.1. Lineage (NCBI taxonomy): Eukaryota > Viridiplantae > Streptophyta > Pinopsida > Cupressales > Cupressaceae > Cryptomeria > Cryptomeria japonica. Next base: position 230,922,379 of record NC_081413.1, read on the forward strand.
AAAGGTAGTACCCTGTTAGGAGTAACCTCGGTAGAGGATTTCAAACCCAAACTAATGGATCACCTTGTTAAAGGATTTGTACAATGAAGCTTGTTAGAGCTTACCCAGTTAGGGGATTTGACTATTGTAGTGATTAGATTACAACAGGTGGTGTGATCTAGAAGTAGCACAAATTGCTAGAATAGATCCTCTTCCGCTCACTCAAAACTGCATCACCGACATATTTTCAAACCCAAACTAATGGATCACCTTGTTAAAGGATTTGTACAATGAAGCTTGTTAGAGCTTACCCAGTTAGGGGATTTGACTATTGTAGTGATTAGATTACAATAGGTGGTGTGATCTAGAAGTAGCACAAATTGCTGGAATAGATCCTCTTCCGCTCACTCAAAACTGCATCACCGACATATTCTACAATGCCTTTAGTAAATCGCAACAACGTAACATTTCTATCTCACATCATGAAAATAGTTCATCATAATGTCATTATATAGACATTAGATTTCATAGCGGCTTTGGAATCACAACACAATTTAGTAGGTGTAGTGTATCTAGACAATCTAACATAACTCATCATAGATTGCCGCCAAATCTATCAGTTAGGGATAACTCATCATGACTAGTGATAACTCATCATACAACCAATGAAAGCAGTTGGAACACCGATATCAGTTAAGAGTTAACCTCTTCCAACTCATAGACCGATTGTCCTCCATTTTCTTCTTTGATGATCTCTGCTCAATCTCCAAGTTGGTGTCATGTCATTCCTGCATATACTAGTTAGACAACCTCAAAACCGATTGAACTTCACTATACAAATAATACCAATTTTGTAATACAAAGGACCTAGGAGTAATATTGGTTTGTCTTAACTAAGATAACTAAGACAATGTGAATATATGTGTGTATATACATGTGCCATCAATGACAACACATGAAGTCATCCATTACAACCATAATCAAGCCAACAAAGATTTTGATGACAGAAAGATAGTGAATCATAACTGGAGAGATTGGTATGTCTAGCGACTTGGCTTTATAACTGGCAGCCATAGAATGGAGAGGTTAAGGAGGTTGAGGATCCATATTATTCCAAAGCCAATGCCATTAAACAAAGTGAATAAGAGAATGCAAGGAAAGAAAAGGAACTTGCAAAAAAATCTTGATGACAAGAACGAAAGGACCAACCTCTTGTACAATTGCTGCTGAGCATCTATCTGCAGAAATTGTGTCTACTTCCTCCCAATTTTTGTACCCCAAGCCTGCATATAATGATCTGGCGTGTGGTTACTTTTTTTTTGAAAAATACAATGTGTTCATCAGAATTCCAACATTAAATATGAAATCTATGCTATCGACAAAAGTCAGCCCGATGGTTACACACAAGTAGAAGCATGTGATCGAGATAGAATACACTGATGAAGTCCATCGGTAGAATGCACACTAGCGGCAATGGAGAAATCTTGTATTGTCGATAGTCGATTATGCTATCGATAAGACTTATCCCATTGGATAGTGGCAAAAGTAAAATGCATCGATAAAGGTTATGGCAATAAAGGGTCAAAGCGTATGCTAAGGAGACATAACGTATCGGGAGGATCTATGCTAATGGAAAAGATATCAGGGAAATTATGTCCATCACCTAAACACATTTTAGGATATCCCGATGCCCAATGAGACTAGTGGGATAACTCACACCGATCAACAGGAAGAAAGTTCATCAGCTAATGTTATCCCGATGAGTAAGAAGAAATCAAGAGCCCTTGAAAATTATTGGACCAACATATGCCAATCAATAGGTAAAATCTGTGTTCGTCGGGATGCCGACGTGAAATTTCAACAAGTCTAAATTCTGACAAACACATGGTATACTTAAAAAAAAAATTATCCGACAAAGAAATCCCATAGCCAGTCTGAAATGTTCATCGGTTTTTTGTTTGAATTCTGACGTGAAATTTTAACACATCAGAATTCTGATGAACACGGGGTAATTTTTGAAAAAAAAAAAAATTAATCCGACAAACCCAAACAAAACCCATAGCTCATTGGAAATGCTTGTTGGAAAATCACTCCAAATGTACTAGTGACAACTTCGTCATGTGGCTCTTAGTATTTTGAGAATCACAGGGGAACAAATTGGAAAGAAAAAATGTGCATTACCAAAGATTTCCCAAAGCCCAACAACAAGAGGAGTGTGGTTGAGGGATGATGCATAATAGGTTTTGTACACTGATTCAAATGCTAAGAATATCAAGGAAAGGATAGCCTCTGCTACTCAAACTATGGCCCTTGGGATTATTAGGTCTACTATTCATCCAAATGGTGACCACTACATGACATACCTAATTGTGATACAACAATATAAAGTAAGGGAGATAAAGGGGGTAGGGGGAGGGAAAGAGTTGGGAAGGAGAGGGGGAGAGGGAGAGAGAGAGAGAGAGGGAGAGGGGAGAGAGGGAGAGAGAGGGTGGTAAAGGGAGGGAGCGAGAGAGAGAGACAATGGAAGAGAGAGAGAGAGAGAGAGAGAGACAATGGAAGAGAGAGAGAGAGAGAGAGAGAGAGAGAGAGAGAGAGAGAGAATATAAAGTAAGGGAGATAAAGAGGGTAGGGAGAGAGGTGGGGAGGAAGAGAAGAAGAGAGAGGGATGGGGTATGGAGGAAGGGAGAGAGGGGGAGCATGCTGGTTTGTTATTCTTTTAAGAAGTATTGGTACTGCTTTTTATATTGTAATAATGGTTCATCTTTCCACCTTAGGATACCGTATGACCCCTTAGGATGTCATATTCTCCTAAAGGGTCATGTGGTGTTATGTGGAGTCATACAGTGTCGTATGACCTCTTATGACACCATATGACCCCTAGGTGTTGTTATGTGTCATGTAATGTGTCCTTAGGGGTCATATTGTGTCCTACCACCCTTTAAGACACCATATGACCTCTTAAGAACCATATGTTGTCATTATGGATTGTATGGCAATCTAGGGGCTTATATGATGTCCTCTGAGAAGTATTGGCACTGATTTTTATACTGTAATAATGGTTCATCTTGCCACCCTGAGACACCATATGAGGGAGAGAGAGAGAGAGAGAGAGAGGGAGAGAGAGAGATGGGGGAGGAAGGGAGGGCATGAGAGAGAGGGAAATAAAAGGGAGGGAGGGAGATGGGGGGAGAGAAAGACATGTCACATGATGTCATCAGGGGTCACATGGGGTCCTAATTGAGTCACACATGTTACAACACCATATGACCCCTTAAGACACCATTTTACCCCTTGAGATAACATACATGGTCTGAAGAGGTCATTAGGTGTTATGTGGGGTCTTGAGAGAGAGAGAGGAATACAATACAATATAATAATATATCGAAAGATAATATATATCAATATACGTACATACACATAAAATATCAAAAGGAAATACACATACATACACACATATGTGTGTGTATATATACATAATATATTATATATTATTATCTAATTTATTTAATATATTATATATATTATATAAATATATATATATATAAATTATATATACATATATATACATGAAATATCGTATTTTATATATTATACCTATTATACATATACATACTTGTATGCACACACCCTCATTTTAAACTTAGGCAGAAGTGCCTACGCGTTGTTTTAGCTTTAACACCACATATGCGCTGCTAATTGTAAAGACACTCATATGCGTTGTTTACAGTACAGGGAGCCCATGCATGCTTCTAACTATTTAGGATTGTGGATAGGCCTAGATGACAGAGCTGCGGGTTGGAATTTTAATTTCCCTCCATTTCTCTCATTTTTGACAGTTTTGTTTTATCAACTTGGTTTCTCAACTTTGTTATCATCACGTTTACACTTCATCAAGTGGGTATTTCTAAAATTTCCACCATATTTTCACCCATCTTCTGATCTTTCTAACCATATAATTTTTTAAAAATTTGAACAACAATAACATATTATTATTGAATTTCTTTAACCCATGTCTCCATAGTTCTCAGAGACATACGTGTACCATTTTTTTAGTAACTTTTGATCTACTTATCCAAATTTTAAAAAAAATTATATATTATTTTAGTGCACTTGATTCTTTACAATTTTAAAAAAATAAAATTGTATTTTTTATTGTTTTGGTGCAAGTTATGCTTCGCACACGAACAGGTACCTGATTTTCAGGATGTGCTCGATTGGAAAAATCATTAAAAAAAAATGCACAACAAAAAATTATAAAAAAATACACAACCTATAGTTCTCACTCTTAACTATATTTATGCCAAAGGATTTGTCAAATACTAAATATAACTATGACATTTTTGATGTGCACGTCAGACAGTATGTTATGCTTTTTAGAAAAAGTCAGGGTCTATTTTTTGTGCATGAAGGATTTGGCCCTCTTAATCTTATCCAATTTTGAAAATTTTTAGTAGTTTTGAAACTAGATTCAGAGTACTATACTATTTGTTTTTTTTTTTATCTTCATATCTTGAGTGGATGACTTTCAACTTTCGCCTCCAAGTTCAGCTTCACCTGATTTTAGAAAAACGTGTGCAGTTATACCCCCATTTTTGTACACCATCTTTGTGAACTTACCTGATGTTGAAGGTGGGTATCCTTGTTTCTATCTTCCTTAAGACATTAGCATAGGGTTATGTTGACATCTTAAGGGGGGCGCCCTTATATTGACCTCTTTGTACTATATTGTACCAAATTTTTGAATATCATTTTTACATGTCTTAAATGGGGTGTTCATTCTCAAAACCAAAGAAAACTCTTATACGAAATGCTTCATACCCAAAACCTGATGCAACATTTGATATATGTCTTAGAGAGGGTACACATCACTGAAACAAGAGAAAAACAACCCTTACATGGGATGTCCTCAAAAATAGCCATGTATCTATCTTAAATGAGGTTACACATTCCCAAAACCAAAGAAAAGAAAGTTTTATATGAGATGTTCCCGAAACTAGGCATTCGCCCCTTGGAATTTGCACTTGCATTATATGTCTTACATTAGTTGAAGCATGCTTGAAACTAGAGGAAACAAACTCTTATATGGGGTGATATACATTTAAAACAAGACATCACTTATGGATATGCACGAGGATGAGTGGAACTAGTAGAACATAGCTAGACTATTCCTATTCTCCACCCCAACATGGATCACCTAGAAAAATATATCTGGGAGAAAGTATCCATGTCCTTTCTCATCATTCATCTCATGGATCACCTAAAAAAATGCATCCAACATGTATCTGTGTTCTTTATTTTCTTCTTCTCATGAGCTCATAGCTTTGTTATTGGTGGCTCATAGATCACATGTGTGCTTTTCTCTTCTATGTGATCGCTTATGTTCTTGAGATGGCATTTTTCAAGAATAATATTAGTTGTTGAGACATTTTGATATCGAGGTCTCTTAACTAGTTGACTTGAGGTCTTGTCTTTGGTCTTTATATTTTGTATTGTGTGTCTTTTGCCTATAGTCTTTATTTGTCTTCATTTGCCTTTTGTTTCTTTTGTTTTCCTTTTTATTTGTCTTTTTTGTTTGCCCTTGTATGCAGTTGAGTGAGTTAAGATCCTAATATTGGAGGCTAGGTTCCTTGAAATTAGTGATGTGTCATACTCCTTTTGATTTCGCTTCTTTTCTCCTCTCCATCTCTCTTTCATCTACTTTATCATGAGTATTTGCATAGGCTCGTACTCCCATTAAATTAGGGGCTAAATGTAGCATCATACATTGTCACTAGGCCAATTTATACCTCATGTTTTTGCCCCTACTTTAGTTCATCTCCCCCTCATCTCCTATTTAGGTCCATTTAGTGTCTTAACTCCAACTTCTATGTGTTACAAACATGCAAAATGACCCTCTAGAGCTGACTCCTCATCCCTAGGTCGCGATTTTGACCCCTTGTTGAGGGTGGCACAGTAGTTTTGGACTAGAGTATTGGGCACTCTAGTCCCCCTCTTTGGGGCCCAACTTTCAAGAAGGGGGTGAGACTTGTCTTTTCAAAAGGAAATGAAGTCGTAGCTCAATATGATTATTGGAGGTCAACCTAATCGTAAATTGATCTAGTATCTCATATATAAGGACATTAATCAATTCGTTTTAATCTAAGAGTCCACATCCAAGCATTCAAGCATTGAGGTGTTCATCATCAAGCATTTTTCAGAGGTGTTTAAGGTTGCATATTCTTCATTCAATCATTATGGAGAAAGTTACAAAAATAATGTGAAAGCATGTATGTGTGATTAGGGTTTTATAATATTCATGACATTTCATACAATACATGTGATTACATTTAACAATAAAAGCATCATTATTAGTCATTGCAAATTTGAGTTATATCCTTCCATTACTTATTTTAGTATTTGAATCATTTCAATCAATGTTAATTCCTAAATGGGGGTTTGATTTAGGAAAAACCTTATTTCCAACCTATTTCCCCTTCTTGTTGTGTGTAGGAAGCAAGTACGAAGCTACAATCTTTAGTATAATCTTTATTTATAGATACAAATCATTTCGCCATTGGAGTGTGAACAGTTAGGAAGACTAGAATGGCCATCACTTTGGTCTTGACAAATCAAGAGATCCTTCTGGGAACAAGTTTAAACCTCTTACAATCCTCAAATCCAAGTTCATGGATTGATCTGACAACTGTAGCGCACTGTTTGTGCATATTCGCATCAATTTCAGCCAATTTACCCTAATTTTAGCATCTTCAACAAATCAATTTAATTTAAGGGGGAAAAAGGGGGTACATGCAATCCCCTTGGAATTAGATTAGTATTCAAACCTCTTAAGTTTAGATCTATCTAATTCCTATCTTTCCCTGATGTAATGGTCTTAAGAAAAAATTAGCGGTTTTCATACATCTAATGGTGGAAACCCTAATTTTTATCCAATTACAATAATGTGTAGATTTAAAATATGTAATCCTTTTTATGACTCAAATTTGAATTTTTTCTTTTCACTAATTAACTTATAAAGAAATTGGCCAAGTTTGAGTTTTAATAAGTTTTAATCTTTAAATTTTAAATTTTTTAGAAATGTCATGTCATCAAGCCAAAAAGAATTCTATACATAATAAAAAAATCAGTTTAGCATGATTTTAAAGTAAATTATTTAATATTACATGAGATTTTTTAAGAAATAGTTGCTAGGGCTATTAAAAAGTTAATTAATATTTTAAAAACATGTATATAAAAAATAAAATCTCTTATTATGTCAAATTATTCTTGTATAAGTAAGTAAAAAGGAAATTTTAGAAAGGTGATTTTTGTACATCTTATACAATTTTTTATTTTTTTATCATTTAGATACTAGAGTAAATTACATAATTTAAAACTAAACTCAAAATCTTACATTTCATATTATTAGACATTTTTGAAGACCATGTGGAAGTGTTTCAAAATTTTACTCTTAAAATGAAATTTTTTTATTTTTAATATGTTGAATATATCTATCTAAAAAATGATTACCTATTTTATCTACTTAATTTTATTCTCCTACTAATAATGCTTGAGTCTAGATGCTTCAAATCTACAATGTGATTAAAATTTTACAATTAAGTATGCTTGAATGGCTTGAATAAAATTATCTTTAATGAATATTAATTGTTATTATTGAAATTTAAATCTATAATATTTGAATTAAATTCATTGATCAATATTTTTAAGTAATTTTTATAAAAACCTTACTCTCATTTATAAAGTTGAGTCTTAGTTCTTCACATCTATGATGTGATTTGTGAACAACACCTATATGCATCAAATGTTAGGTAAACTATTCATGCTAAAAAGAAAAATACTAAAAATTATACATATTCTAAATTTTAAATAAATATTAATTTAATTTTTAATAAATATTCTATTTTCTAAAATGTCTCTTTCCAAATAAATTACCCATGGTCTGAAAAAAAAAGAAATTTACATTTAATGTAAATCTAGATCTAATATGATCACCTGAAATACTCCATACAAATGAAAGATCGCTTTGAAAAACTACTTAAAAACCCAATAATATTTAACATAATAGGTACAAACAAAATATGATGCTAGAAGGTTCCTTATCTTAGCTGGATATAGCTACTATCACTTAATGAAAAATTACAAGCTCATGAAGCATACGTGCTCTACTGTTTCTTTATGCAGACAACCAAAGTTGGCATCTGGCTTCAGGAGCAATCCTATAAAGATTAGATGTGAATAACTCCACTACAATTTTCTATAAGTCTGTTTTTGGAAAGTAAACTACTTTGTTCTTGCCCTCCAAGTTGCTACTTGAAATCCTTTAGACACATTGAAATTTCTCCATGCACTTTTCTCCACCACATGCTAATAATTGCTCCACCACCTTTCTCAAAGAAGGCCACTGGTTTTGCAGTGATTTGTGTAGACGTGGATGTTCTTCATGTTGATCTAGATTTTTAATAAACCCACTTGATGCCATGTGTGACTCGTTATCCCACATACAACTGAAAAGTGGGATTTCTAATAAACCCTCTTGATGCCATGTGTGACTTGGTATCACAACTCAGTGGGAGTTGTTGGCAGTGATGTGTATTCACCATTGGATGGTGGATGATATTCTTGGTGTACAAATGTTGGAGGATCTCTTGATCTTGTTGTTGTAGAGGGTTTTTCACATTTGTAGGTGCACTAGTAGGAGATGGTTATCTTCATGTTGATTGCAGATTGTTAGAGGTGATATTTGGTTTAGAGTATTTTTAGTTATTATGTCATGGTTTACTCTTGATTACCAGTTTAGAGTTTGGCATGATACATTTCTCTTGAGACCATGTTATGTTCATATGGAGCATGTTATCTCCTTATAGGGGATGGTTAGATCATGTTGTCATGTTTATGTTCTTGATTCGCAAATGGAGCTTTCACATTGATCTCGGTTGGTTCTCTTTGTTTTGAGTGTATGATCATTTGCTTGATGACTTCATTATGGTACTATGTTTCTTTTGGATTTTGGCATGCATTGATCAGTTGCAAGTGCTTATGAACACATTGATATGTTTGTGATGCTGGTACTCACTTGTGATTAGAGACGTGTTGGGACAGTTGGTTGTTTTGATAGGAAGTCCGAGGAGCATTCACCTAGTATGGACTTGACATGAGATTGTTCTTAGTGTGATTCGTGATGACTTGGGTAGCTTGATGAGCATTCTCATTCCCCACTTTTGGTCTACTAGGTAGTTTACTTGAGAAATATTGCCCATTTTTTCCTTTTAGGTGCATTATGTTTTTTATTATCTTTCATAGATATGGATCTTGATTTATGGAGATGTTTAGTTCTGGAGGGTTCATTTGATAGATTTATAGCATTAGTTATCTCCTTATGCATATGGTTTGATATTATGATATCATTTTGAGGATGTTAGGAGATGATTTAGTGGGCTGATTTCCTTAATTACGAATGGTTATTATGAGTTTGATCTTCTTGGTTATGGAAGGCTTACATCCATGTTAGTATCACATGATACTTATGTTGGTTTGATCTAAGATATTGCATGATGGCTTTGGGTGTTGTTATGGATTTTCATTTGGGGAATTTTGGAGGAGATCATACTTGACACAAAATTTCTTATTTGAGGTGTTGGTAGAAGGAAATGTTATGGTTTATAGGTTCTCTCTCTTCATTCTATGTATTCTCTCTTGCTTGGGAGGATGGTGACATATTGTGGAAGAGTATACAACAGTTGGGTTGCATGTGTGGATCTTCTTTATTGTTATTCATACTAAATTTTTTATTTACTTATCACACCTTGATATGAGTGGTTATTGGTATACTTGATATGATTTGTGCTTCATTTTAGATTTGGTATTACCCATGCAGTGGGAGTTCCTAGATATGTGTGTACATCATTTACAAGTTTTGATATAGGGAGCTTGATTGTGGTTTATGGATTGATATTATATTGGCATGAGTTTACTAATGTTCTTTATACCTAGGAAGTATGGATGGTTTGATGTATTGGCATGTGTTGTGGATGTCATTTCTGATCATGTGGGTGTTTTACTTTATGAAACCAGTTTGGAGACTTTGTTATTACATTGGATTTTATGTGTGTGCTCATGGATTGGTGCATCTCCACCTTGGCTTCTTCCTTTTCTTCCATAGCTGGCATGTTGGAGGATAAGAGTAGTTCTTGGTTGAGATGGTGGTCACTTGGTTTTATTGTAGGTATCTTGGTGGAGCATGAGAGCATGTTGGAGATTCATGTGGTTAAATGTATGTCTATGGTGATGTATCTCATTGATTAACCCTTATGAAATGTATACAACAAGTGAGAGAATGTTGGGAAAATAGGTATTGTACACCTTGCATAATAATGAGGTAAATGTAATATTTATTTATGTAATGTTGCACATGGATGTGTAATGTATAGAGATTCCTTGGGAATATTCTTGGGGCCACTTGATGAGTTGTATTGTAATATTGGGATTATCATATTGTATTTGTTTAATATTAGAAAAAATATTTTAAAAGAGAAAACTTAGGACCCAATATTAAATGTGGGTTTAAGGGGTAGGTAAGCACATTGTTTTACTTTACCAATAGTTGTTTTTGTGTGAGCTTTGGTCTATATAAGAAAGCACATGTTTAGTGGTTAAGGTAGGTTGGTGGCTTTGGGCTTTTATTGTATTGAGTCCTTTGGAGGATTGCATTTGTGAAGCATGACATGGAATGTGTGGAATCATGCTTGGACACATGGGAATGCATTAGAAGGCTTTATGATTTAGATGTATTCATTATATCTCTATGTTTCTTAATGGGTGATGAATACAATGGAGTATGGATGCTTTTGGAGGCTAGGTTTTTCCCTCATGAGGATTTTTCTAGGATATATCTTGTGTTATCTTGTCACTTGTCTGTTTTGATCTTTGCATTATAGTGATTTAGTAAGCTTGTATGCATTCTTTTCTCTCATGAGTCTTCTAGGAAATGGATTAGTATAATGTGGCTTTAAATGATTATTTCCTAACAAAAAAAAGAACTAAATAATGAGTCAATTATATAAAAAAATGTAAAATGGATACTTAATGTAAACATGTAATGTTTCAATCTTTATGTTTCTTTTCCTTAAACAAAAATATAGTTCAATTTACTCTTTTCCACTACCACATGGAGAACAAGAAATGCTTTCCTTAATTTATGTATTAAATATAATATAGTAATAAGAGTAACTTTAACTAAATTAAAAATAGTGGTAAACTAATAATATAACTAAATTTAAAAAGTAGACAGAATTAAAATATTAGAAATTCATAAAATATTTCTTACAAAGGTATATAGAACTATTTATGATGTGGAAAATATTATATATAATTTTTTTTTTAAACAATTTTCAAGAGAAAATGTGACTTTAAGAATGTGGCTGACAATTTTAATTTTTTTTATGAAATTAAAATTTATAATTGTAGCATCTTAAATTGTCATCGAGCCAATTTACTCTTCATGTTTGTGCCCCTACTTTAGTGTGTCTCCCCCTCATCTCCTATTTGGGTCAATTCAGTGCCTTAACTCCACCCTCTATGCCTTCCACACCTACCAAATGAACCTCTAGACCTAAGTCCTCCACTATAAGCCTTGATTTTGGCCCCTAATTAAGGAGGACCAGGGTGACACTAATGCCTTGGTCCCCCACTTTGGGGCCCAAATTTAAGGGATGGGTTGAGACCCATCTCTTCAACAAGAAAAAAAGTCAATGGCTCAATATGATTGATGTAGGTTAGCCTAATCAGTAAATTGGCCTAGTATCTCATATATAAGGACATTGATCAATTCATTTCAATCTAAATCTTCACATCCAAGAAATCAATCATTCAAGCATTGAGGTGTTCATCATCAAGCATTTTTCAAAGTTCTTTAAGGTTTCATATTATTCATTCAATAATTATTGAGCAAGTTAAAACATTCATATGTGAGCATGTGTGTGTGATTAGGATTGTTTTTGTTCATGCCATTTCATACAACATATGTTATTACATTCAAGAAGAAAAGCATCATTAATAGTCATTGCAGATCTAACATATATCCTTCCATTATTTATTTTAGTATTTATAAAATTTCATTCAAGGTTAATTCCTAAACCAGGATTTAACCTAGCCAAACCCCTATTTCCAACTTATTTCCCTTTCTTGTTGTGTGTAGGAAGTAGGTACGAAGCTGCAATCTTTAGGATAAGCTTTATTTACAATGAGGAAACATTCCCCCATCAGAGTGCAAAAAGTTAGGAGTACCAGAATGACCATTGCTTCGATCTTGAAAAATCAAGAGCTCCTTCTAGGAATAGATCCAAATCCTCTTACAATCCTTAGATCTAGGTTCGCGGCTCTATCCCATGACTGTAGATCACTGTTTGTGCATATTCACATCAATTTCAGCCCATTTACCCTAATTTTAGCATCTTCAACAAATCAACTCAATCTAAGGGAGAAAATGGTGTACATCCAATCCCCCTAAAATTAAATCAATATTATGACCTCTTAGGTTTAGATCTATCTAATTCCTATCTTTCCCTAATATAATGGTCTTAATAAAAAATTAGCAGTTTTCATACATGGAAACCCTATTTTTTCACCAGTTACATTTTGGTGAACCCAATTCCTTACACATTTAATTCTAATTTATGTTCTTAGATCTGATTGTTTATGCAATTTAAAATTTAAAATTATATTTATGAGTGTAATTTCCAATTGAATTTAAAAAAATTAGAGGTTAAATTCATAAAAACCCTAATTTTTAGTTCTAAAATTGAGCTTGTGGATTACTTAATTTCGGCTAATTGTTTAGGATATAATTTAGAGATATTTCAAAATTAAAATTAAAATTCATAGATCCCATTTTAATTGAATTACATAAATTTAGAGGTTTAATTTATAAAAACCCAAATTTATCTTGGTTAATTGGATTTGTGGGTTGCATAATTCATCACTTTAATTTTCATATCTGATTTTAGAAATTAATAACGACACTTAATAGATCTGATTTATTTACTATTTCATATATGATTACTTTTCTTTTCACTTATATTTATCATAATCATGTGATGGATAATGGCTTCTTTCACTTCACATTGCTTCTTTTCATCAATAGCACTTTAGCATATTGTGTTTCTAGAATTTCCAATTTTCTTCCTTAAAATCAATTAGATCTCAAAGTTTTAATTTATAGTGCATGTTATTTTATTTTTGATATTTTTAGGAAAAATCATTGCATATATAGATCACATTAAAGTTTTGCTAGATCCCAATCCTAGAGATGCTAATGGAAAACCTAATACGTGTCCCTCTCCTCAGGTATATAATTTGAATGAAGAACAAGCTAATACTCCTATCAATGATATCTCTAATAGAGAGCTAGGATTGAAGAGAAACATGGAACCATCTTCTTCTCATGTCCTAGAGCAAGGGGAAAAAATCAAAATATTGGTGTTTCTACTTCTGTAGATCCTCCTTATTCTCCTAGAGCCTATCTTAGTCATCAAAACACTTGGAGAAGATGATGTTATGCATTTTATTTATGATCTATCTCCCAACATAAAATTAAGCATAGATGAGGCCTTAGATTATAAGGATCTTCCTTCTCAATCTACCAAAGAGGATATGCAGTATGAAAGAAAGGAAAATAGTTCTCCACAAGATATTCCTTCTTCATCTACTTGTCCCTTTGTTCCTTCTAAACATTCTTACACTACAAATTTTAAAGAAATTTATTATAATTTTCCTCCTTTTCAATTAAGACATTCTTATAGGAGTAGATCTTTAACATAATATCAAAACAAGGTTTTAAAGGACAGGGACTTGAAAAATTTGAACAAGGAATTAGAGTCCCTATAAACCCTCCTACACCAGTCACTAACAAAGGATTAAGACATTATCATAAATATCCTCTTGATAACCTCCTTAGGATTCAATACTTCAAAGATCATATTGAAAGACAGCGAGCCTATCATTCAACTAAAAGTGCTTCTTCTTCAAAAACACATTTGTGTTCATATCACCAAACTAATGATTACAGTACCAATGATTGTCTTGATTTTAAGAATGAAATAAAAGAACTCAATGATAGAGGCATAGTTAAAATCATAGGTGACAGTAATTCTTCTTGTAACAATCCTTGTCATACATCACCAAAGACAAAGCCTATTCCAATTGATGATCAAGAAAGGTTAGCAATTAGAATTTTTGAAAATTAAAATATGACAAGAATATTGTTTTTTATTTTGTAAAATTTAGCAAAAGAATAAAGAAGGTGATGAGAATTGTATTTTTTATTGTATTTATCATCATTCTCTTGGAAAATGTAAAGGATTTAAGTAATTTATTCAAGAACTATTTTATAAAACTCGAATAAATCTATCCATAGATCTTGCTCTCTTCCTTGCTGAGAAAGTGGTGTCTTAGCACTCTTCTCACCCTTCATTTTTCTCCTCACCATATGGCATAAGTGGTTAACTTAATTGGGAGCTCTTTGTCATAAGAGGTGATGCTTTTTCAATATAAAACATCTTGGGGAAGCAACATGGTTCATCTTTGCCTCTATCTTATTCCTTTTCTCTCTCCTTAAAGTATTAGTATTCCCTTTAGGGGTTGTATTTTTCATGTGTTGATATATTTTATTGCATGAAATGGTATGTCTCTTATGATAAATCCCTCATTTGGGAAATTTGTGATATTTCTTTCTCTCTCTCTCTCTCTCTTTGAAGATTAACTCTTCTTTATAGTTGCATTTTACATATCTTAATGTTTTTTATAACATTGGATATTTATTCATGTGAGTATATTCTACATTTTCCTATGTTTAATCTCTCCTTAGAGGTTGTGTAATTATTCTCATTGTCCTTACACATAGGGGGTAATTATTTATTTTCCATTTCTCTCCTTTCCAAGGATCTATTTTTCCATTGTCGAGCGATGTTTTCTTATGATTCGATGTCATTCCTTGTTGAAGTTGTTATTTCCTCAATGATTCTCTCTTATGAAAGAAGTATAAGTCCTTGGCTACAACTTCTTCTTCAGTTGGAAATGTATATCCTATTACAAATTTGCCCCTCACATTGGGTCAAAAGTTCATCATCCTTCATCAATAATCCCTTTCACCTAGAAATATGGGGAAGGTATGCATTCTTCTTCCCCTTCCCTTGTTTTCGTAAAAGATGTTAGGTTTGTTCAAGAAACTCATCTTGGAGGTAGATTTCCTTCAAGAAAAGATCTCTTCTCCTTCAAGGATACCCTTTACACTTGTTGCAAGATATCTCTTTTTCAATTATCTTATCCTTTTTTATAAGATTTTCCCCTCTTTATCTTGGATTTGTGACATTGTTGCCTAAATGATATCTTCTTAGTCTTGAAGATAGGTATCCTCGTTTCTAGCTTCCTTAAGACATAAACATAGGGCTATGTTGACATCTTAAGGGGGGGCACCCATATTTCCCTCTTTGTACTATATTGTACCATATTTTTGCATATCATTTTTTCATGTCTTAAATGGGGTGTTCATTCTTGAAACCAGAGCAAACTCTTATACGAGATGCTTCATGCCCAAAACCTGATGCAATATTTGAAATATGTCTTAGATGGGGTACACATCACTAAAACCAAAGAAAAAAAACCCTTACATGGGATGTAATCAAAACCAGGCAAGTATATATCTTAAATGAGGTTACACATTCCCGAAACCAAAGAAAACAAACTCTTATATGTGATGTTCTCGAAACTAGACATTCGCCACTTGGCATTTGCATTTGCATTATACCTTAAATGAGTTCAAGAACGCTTGAAACCAAAGGAAATAAACTCTTATATAGGGTGCTATACATTTGAAACTAGATATCACTTGTACACATGCATGAGGATGAGTGAAACTAGCTAAACATAACCAGACTATTCTTACTCTCCTCCCCAACATGGATCACCTAGAAAAATATATTTGGGAGAAAGTATCCATGTCTTTTCTCATCATTCATCTCATGGATGACCTAAAAAAAAAATCTAGCATGTATCTGTGCTCTTTATTTTCCTCTTCTCAAGAGATCATATCTTTGCTATTGGTGGCTCATGGATCATGTGTTCTTTTCTCTTCTATGTGATTTCTTGTGTTCTTGAGATGACATTTTTCAAGAATAATATTAGTTGTTGAGACATTTTCATATCAAGGTCTCTTAATTAGTTGACTTGAGGTCTTGTATTTGGTCTTAAATAGCATTTGTGTTGTGTGTCTCTTTCCTTTAGTCTTTGTTTGTCTTTGTTTGCCTTTTGTTTGTCTTTTATTAAAAAGTGGGCATGACAACATATATATATATATACATATATATATATATACATACATACATATATATATATATATATATATATGTATATATATATATATGTATGTATATATATATATATGTATATATATATATATGTATGTATATATATATATATGTATATATATATATATGTATGTATATATATATATATATATATATATATGTATGTATGTATGTATATATATATATATATATGTGTATGTATGTATGCACACACACACACACACACACATACACATATATAGATACATACATATATATATACATATATACATACATACATACATACATACATACATAGACATATATATACATATATATACATATATACACACACACACACACACACACACACACACACACACACACACACACACACACACACACACACACACACACACACACACACACATATATATGTATGTATATGTATATATATAGAAATATGTATATATGTATGTGTGTGTGTGTGTATATGTATATATGTATATATGTATGTATATATGTATATATATATATATATATATATATATATATATATATATGGACAATAACCATATAGCCACAACAAACTGTAAGAGAGCATTCAAATGAAACCATAAACCACATACAAAGAAATCATCAATATACAAAGCATAATGCCACTACGAAGGAGCATAAACCATCATTTGACATCCAATACACTAGTTAATATTATTTACAATGACTATATTGATAGGAAAACTTGGAATGAAATACAACTCTGAGATATTGAAAGAAATATATGAAAGAAATGTTGTTTTATTGAAAATCGTATAATTAAAATTGAAAGATTTATAAAATCAAACATTGACTGCAAAGGAAATTTAGTTATTCTAAGTGTACCAACTTGAATGAGAACCCTTGAATAAGGAATGTGTAGAGGGAATTTGTAGAGATCAAGAATATGTAGTGAATTTGATTGTAATGAAAGTGACATGGGAAATTATGTCTTATAAAATAATTCAAATGTGGAATATGAATGCATTCATTTGTGGTAGCCTATTTTCAAATTTAAATTTTTGTGGGAAACAATCGGTCATCTTATATTAAATATGGAGTCCTTCATTGCTTTGTTCCCTTCTCTTTTCTTGGCTGGCTTGAATGAAATTTGATTTTTTTAATTATTTCTATGCAAATTATTTGTTACTGGGGAGCCTTACACCAGTTGTTGCAAATGTAGGTACCAAATGCAGATCTATTTAATGTATGAAGTTGTGAAGTGATGTTTGGGAGAATGTACACATGAGTGTCTATGAAGTCAATATTTGATTGTTTTTACATCATGTAATGCACCAATAATTGTGCATATGTAAATGTAATTTGAGTACATTTGTACTTTTATCCACATGCATAGAGTGGTAAATGTAAACATAACATTTTTAAAATAACAAATAATCATTATATTTTGTGTAAGTTGATTTGTATTAAAATTGGAAATGTACCAATAGTTGTTTTTTTATTTTATTTTTTGTGGTCAACTTCATATTTATTTGTGAACATGTATTGGTGTTCAATTAAATATTTATTGGTATTTTCTCAATTATGTACTGACAAAAATATTTGTATTTTTTGGGGGTTCACTATGACAATAACATGGTGGTTATTGGAACTATGTTATCTATTGGAACAATTGGAACGCTGAAATTAATTTTAAAATATTAGTTTTTAAGAGTTTTTAACTTAAAAGCTAATCTTAATATTAAATTTTAACTACATGTAGTTGAAACATAAGTACATATTTTTTTGATACTTAGGTGATTTTTAGATAGATGTGTAAGTGTTTTTTCCCGAATTTTAATAAATTAATTATTTTTCTTATGAAAATAAATTATTTGATAATTTTAGATATTTTTGAAAATTTAAAGAAAAACAAAATAAATTATTTATTACAAAATCATTTATTAATTTAAACTAAATAAATGATACAAAACAATTTTATTTATTTATTTACCTTCTTATTTTATTCTAGCGGATCAATGCGTTATCAAAACAAAATAAAATTGTGTTTAAGAAAGAATGGCCATGTGAACAAAAAATAAAATTAAAATGATTCATTTTACTTTTATATCTACATTTATTATTAAATACCATGTTTAAAATTTTAATACTTTGATATTTAAATGATTTCAAATTTAAAATAAAAGGTAGGAGTTTTTATTAATATGGTTGTACAATTCACCGATGTTTGTCATTCTAGAACTCTCCTATACCTAATGACACAAATTTAGGTTTTTATGTATTTATTTCCCCCGTCTCTATCCATATATCTACTTCTCTCTACTTCTCTCTATGTATCACCTCTTATATCATTACCTTTAAATATCTCCATCTCCATGTAGTACCCCTACTCATTTGAACTTATTAGACTCATATTTTATTATTGTTTACTTTCAGTGGATACATTAACATGATGTGTTATTCAGACTTTTATGACATTATTTCATGCTTTATCTGGATATGAGATGCATAATTTATTTGTAGTATATTAGTACTTGTGATTTATGGCATTTTATGGATTATTGCTATGTACTGACATTTACTTTATTTATGCAATGTGGAATTATATGTTGTGTGTCTGCGAGTGTATTGGATGCAAGGGGACGATTTTCCTTCACTCATTTCGGTGAGACAAGGAACGTCATGATTCTCCTTCATCAGTGTGTTTTCTGTGTTTTCTATATTGTATATTTGCATGTGTGGTTCGGTGATGCAGGATATTGTAGGTACAAGTACCGGGTAGGTACGGGGTATCGTCTCCACTTGGCTTCACAGGTCTGACCGTGCCTTATATTTTCTGATGGAAGTGGAGGAGATAGTAGTTGACCCTATTTTACCTAGTTACACTCTTGTGAGTTTCATCAGTTGGTCGTCCATTCAGTTAGTTCGGCCTTCATATTTTGTCGTTTGATCCTTTTATGAGTATTTGCTTGAGATTGTTCAGTTTGTGTGTTTTAGTGGATTTAATTAATTAATTAAGTTTATGGAGTTATCTCATAGTTGAATTATGTATGCATTGAGATTATAAATTAATTAATCAAAAGAAGTTATTAAATTAAATTGCAAGCTGCATGATATTAGAAATATATTTTATTTAAATTTTAGTGGAAAAATAAATTAGATTAATTGCATTTATTGTTTCCTAGAATTTTAAATAAATAAAAGAATTAATTAGAATTAATGTATTGCTTTAATTTCTTTATTTAGAAAATTAATTAATTTGCATGAGAAAATAAAGGAAAGAAAAATGATTTTTAATTATTGCATGTTAACTTATCCCTTTGTTAGAAAATTGGAAAAGAAAATAAAATTGCTTTTATTACTAAATTTAGGTTTTTGGGGAAAAGAGATTCAACCTAGAATTTTAGTTTAAAAAGAGGAATAGGTCATTATTTTAGAATACACAGGAAACAAGTTAGGGATTTAGGTGAAGAGAAATTTTATTTGGAAGCTTGTTGAAGGATTAGGGCTCTTCTACAAATTTCTTCCAGGAAAGCTATACCGGATTGGGTGGCTTCTTTTGATTGTTGTTTTAAAGAAAACAGTTTTATTTCTTTTATCTCTGTGATTGATGTGTGTGTTAAGATGTTTGTTAAATCTAAAATCTTGTTTGATTATTTCTTGTTCTTGGCTAAAGTCCATTCCTTATGTTAATTTCTAGTTTATGGATGGAAGTTAATTTTGAGAAAAAAATCAGGAAAATTATTATGGCAGATTTTGCCAAGATTTTATTATGCATGGGAAATTGCAAGATTGGTAGAAAATGGAATTTATCAGAGAAATCATTCCATCTTGTTGATTGTTGATTTCAATATTTGGCTAGGGTTTTTTTTTTAATGTTTGTGCATCTCTGAAAAATTATATAGTTTATATGGAAATAAATTTAATTATTAATTAAATTTATTGAATTATTTAAGTTTAGGGAAAATTGTTTTATTTATTCATTTTTAAAAAAAGTGATTGAGAAATAAATCTTATTGGAGAAATTTTGGAATATAAGTTTATTGTTTAAAAAAAAATTTTAAAAAATAATAATAATTTTTTTAGTGGGGAGGCGGGTTGCCTGCTACCCATGGTAGAAGAGGCTACCTAAAGGTAGTGACTGCTGCCATAAGGTAGTAGTGCTACCCAAAGGTAGCGATTGCTACCTACGGCAGCAATGCTACCCAAGGGTAGCGGCTGCTACCGCATGGTAGCATCGCTACCAAATGGCACTAATACATTTAGCCTAAAATTCCGATGGAGGTTTCTAACAGAGAAGGTGTATTGTGATCAAACTTGATTGTTTTTTGAAAAAATGCCTGATTTCATCATAATTCTGACGATAATTCAACATTTGGTTTCGACATAGAAGGAATTGGCAATGACATTAGGGTTTTTTTAGAAAAAGTACCTACGTTCATCGAAATTCCGATGACCGCGTGCATTACTTTAAAAAAAAAAAAGACCAAGTCATTTCATAAATCCCGCCTCTTCACAAAATCCCGCCTCTCATTCATCCCGCCTCTGTAGCAAACCTGTGGGTTTAATCATGGCAGGGAAGATCATTGGTCACTTCCCAAGGAACTGCCCCAAGTAGAGCTAGAACTAAGATTGCTGGAAGCTCTGGAGATTTACCACCCTGTCAAATTACAAGGTTGCCCTCATTTCAATCCCTTCCATTATTTTATTCACGTGAATCATATTGTTCCCTTTTTTTGAGTTTTGTATGAAAATAGTGATCATAAACTGAAAAATATTGGCATGGCAGGGATGGTGTGTCATTGTGATGCAAAGTTTATCTAATAATTTTGTATGCACTTATTTGGTTTTGCTTGGTGAGGCCGACTTTAATGCAGTAAAAACAATGCTTTGATCACATTCTTGAATATTTATAAATTGAGTCACACTTGAATGTCACCTATAATTGTTATGCTACAACTTAATCACATGTCTAGTGGAGTAATAGACGACCTTATTTTGCTGGATGGATTTGGCAATTGGGTCATACTGTCGTGAGTGTCTCCCATTACCATTCCATTGTAACCTTTTAGACCACAACTATGGGATGCATATGGGACAACTCAATGCTTAAACTTTAAATCAGAATACTTCCACGGCCAAGGGTTTAAACTTTAAACCTGTACATATACTATTACTATCCATAACTGAGAAATAACTATGAAAACCTAGATGAGTTGTTGTTTCTCAATTTATATGGATATATATGTGTTGGTGTTTCCTACTGGTTCTTAGATGTTCTCTAAAGAACAGTCATATCTTTATTAGTTTACTAATTTGAAAGAAATTAGGAAAGGTCTAGTACCTTGTAGAGTCACTATAAAAGTTTTAAAAGAAGATTGTGATTTACCTTCCTCTAAACGTGTTACTAGTATAGGGAGATCCTATGTCCTCTACTTCCTTGATCTTCTTGAGACCTATTCATTCTTATAGTATGTAGTTCAATTAATTCATATATCATACCAAAAACCCCATCTTCATTATTTACATCATTGATCTTTGAGAACAGATTCAAAAAAGTCATATTGTTTATAGAGATATATGTCTTCTTCTACTACACCCCTCCATGATATTGTATTAGTCATGTAGACTAATTTAACAATTGTGTTCTTACAAGAGCAATTTGAAGTGATGTGGCAAAGCTTGTTGCAAATATAGTAGATTATAGTTTTGGATCAAGGCTTGGGATACTTGCACTTGCAAAGGTAAGTGTGTTCGGAGCATGAAAATGATGATGATTAAAGGATCACTTACAAAAAAATGAGTTTGTATTTTTTGTGAGAGTAATGATTGTGAGTAAAGGGCTAGCAACCAAAGGGGCCAGTTTAAGGAAAGTAAGGATCACGAGACTTGTTTTATTGCTTAGTAAAATTTTGAATATATTTGTTCTGATTGATGAAATGAATTATTTCAATTTGAGCCATATCAATGAGATGAATCAAAGAACAAGTAGCAATAATTGTTGGTGTAATAGGGATATTACCTAGCTACTTCCACTATTAGGTCATTTTTATGCCTTATCATTTAAGTTTACTTAAGGTATACATAGGATACTTATCACTTTATGTCTCATATCATAAGATTAAGATACTTTAATAATCTTATGATATCCTACATGTCTCATCTTGACCTATATAATCAAGGGGTTCTATTTATAATCTCATTCATTCATATTGTAAACTTGCATTCATTGATAGGAATATAGTTTATTCGTGTCATGTTGATCTTCTCATTTTGTTGTGCTTTCCATTAGACCTCTAGATCTTGGGTGGCTATCTCCATAGTCAAATCTTAAAATATTTACCTTTCTAGATTCTATAAAAGAAATGGTTTTATCAAGAATATCATATGGAATAGCTTCTAAATATTTGCATTTGATAACAATATTGTTAGAGCATTTTGCTTTATAGGAAAATAATCTAAACTAGACTTTTTTTTTCAAGCTAAGACAAAACAAAGTAAGGTAGTACAATAATCACTTTCTTTAAATTGAGATTTGTTGGCAAAATTTTCCAAAAAAATCTCTAAATTAGTCACATAAACATACTTTCTCACTATCTTCCCCTCCATATAACCCCTTGGATCAAATAAGGGTATAATTTTGAATGCTCTCAAGTTATACATAGTAATATCTTTGTCACATTGTTTTAAGTTTCATATCTCATGGCAGTGGTTACTCTTGTCATATGATTGCTATTGTGTAGATGGGTCCTTGAGCCCTGGTTTAATCCCATTTTTTTATCTATATCAAAGATATTGTTGGCATCCTCACTCCATGGCGATCAAGCTCTCCCTACCCAGATTAACCTATCTCTAAATTTGGAAAATGGGTGCAGAAGTTTGAGTATGAGTACTCTTCGGTTATTTGTCATGCTTGTAAGGAGAAAAATAAGGATGAAACTTTCCCTATTTCCCAGGAGATTCAAAATATTGATTCTAATCAAGGGAGTTCCCCTTTGGATTGTTCAAGGATATATAATGCTTTGGGTTCTAATGATGGATGTGCCAATGATATTATGTCCCTTCATTGTCTCAAGAAAATAGGATTTGGAGAGAAGGGTCCTTCCTTTGTGCTCAATCAAAGAGCTTTGGATAAATTTTTTAAACCACTCTAATTTTAGGATGGTTCATTTTTGCTTTAGTTATTCTGCCTCTTGTTGTTTTGTTGTTTTGGAGCTGTTTTGTTTTGTTGTTTTGTTGGGATTAATGCTTCATCTTTCTCTTTGCACAAGGGATCAAGGCCCTTTCAAAATCCCTTCTTATCTAATTAAAAACACTCAATGATGATGGATCATTATAGTCCCCCCTCTATGCTTGGATTTAAAAATAGAATGAACTCTAACTACTTGTTTAATTATAATAAAATATGACATTAGGGTACCTAGGTAGCATAAGAGGTTGGTCACTAAATTCTTCCACCTTAATGATAGTTAATGTTAAGGATTGAATGAAACAAACTCTTGTTCATGGATCACCTTCTTAGCCTCCTATGGAAGACATTCTTTGTGTGGTCTACCATGACCATAATCAAGGTCTTAATAAATGTATTAGATACTCTCTATTATCAATAAGAGAGTTATCATAATATAGTCATGGCGAGTGGTTACAAATAAGATTAGTGGGTCCATAGTTCCCACTTGGTTTGTACTTAGAAACATTATCATTTCTTAGTTGTATGGAAACTACAAATTCATGCATCTAGGCAACAATACACACTAGCTATTATATGATTCCACTAATGAGAAAAGCCTAGTCAATCTTATAGTTTGTGGAATTAGTCATGTCCCTCATATATAATATCTATATATGGAGTATTCTTGCCTATAGATTACCTATTATTTTGCTTAATAATGTGTTTATTTCACATACATCATAAAAGTGCCCTTCTAATATGTTTGTGCATCAATCTTGAAACCATATTTTTATTAACCAACCAATGATAAGAATTATCTTAAACATGCCTCTATATTTGAATCCCACTAACTTTGATAATCAACCATAATAACCTTAACAATGCATCGACGGCAACAATGCCTAATAATTCATCAATTGTCTTAGGTGAATCTAGCCAAAGCCAACCCATCAAATCCACTAATCTCCCTTGCATCCAAATCATAAAATTTTATGGTTGTTGGAACAAGCTTGGGAGATTGAAGAGATATAAGGAACATTTCAACTTCCAAAATACCGAAGGAACAAAAATAATTAGCTAACACATCTTCTTTTGGGAATTTTTATATTTAGTTCTTCCTTTGCAAATCAAAATACCCTATTTTGGTTTCCCAAATATTTACTAAATAACTTTGAAGATAAATTGGGAAGAGAATCCATCATATAGATATTTCTTTTCAACAGCCTTAGAGGACATTGTTTTGTCTATCATTTATTATAATAGCTAATACCCAATTTTTTTATAAGATAACAAGCAAAACCTCCTCTTCACAAACTATGTTTTCCTTAATAATCCAAGAATTAAAAAAGGAACCCACATAAAAATTACTTACTCCCTACCATGAAGGCAAAAGAACATCCAATTTAAAGATAGATGTACCAAAAGGAAAGAAATATCACCTCAAAATCTGTCTTGAACTTATACATTGAATCTATACACACGAGAATCCCCTTAATAACTCTCTCACAACTTTCAATGCTAGAAGAATGAGTGTTTTCACAAGACTTTCATACTATGATATTTATATCAAGATTCACTTGCATAGTTTTAGAGTCAAGCTGACCCATTCTCATGAGTAGTTTACATGAACCCCTCATAAGAATGGATCACTTAGTATTCATTTCATCAAAGTGATGCTCATAGCGGTGAAGCATTAGAGATTCCTAGGAGGTCACCCATACTAATACTACTCTAAATCAAGCATGTTTAACCATGTAGATTGTCCCAAGATCAAACCCATTCAACTTACCACCCCATTTGCAAAACCTTCATCAAGTGGTGTGCCTTATAAACCATTCATTATAGAGCAACTTTAGCTTATCCATTGAAAAGTGGGAGGTGTTGATGTGTTTTTTATGCACATGCAAATGTAGAATAAAATACCCCAAAGTATCTTATCCTCTCTTGAACAAAGTTACTCAAATGCTGGAGATTTTCTTAAGGATCACTTGAGACAACTCCAAGGTTTTGGTATGTTGGGTCACGACGTGTGGATAAACATAATTGGTTGATGTGATTATTGGTATCATAAGAGGACTTACGTTGAATTGTCAAATGCTTGAATAGCTGGAACTTGATCATCTGATATTTCAATCTAACGATGCTTTTTGTCCTAAACTAACTTGAATTGAGAAAAGGGCAAAAGGTGAAGTGTTAATAAAATCTAATATAAGGCCTAGGCTATAAGAAGATGGATGAATGATTAGATGGAATCCTACTGAGCGAGGTCTCAACATAGGGTTATATGAGACAGGGGTATGTTCAATAGTGATTTCTCCTCTAAAACCTTTGCCAGTCTGTGTGAAAATGAGAGCTTGACAAAATTCTTTCGCTTTTAGCTAGCTAAATTTTTCAAGAATTTTATCTCTAGATTTAATATTTCTTTTCTTGCATGAATCTATTAATTTTGAGATAACAGATCTTGCCTTCATGAATTGATCCTAGTTTATCCCTTTAACCCTAATTAATTTATTTAGAGTGTTTAGTTCCATTTTAATCCTTTCTTTTACAATTAAATATTATTAAAAAATTGTATTATTGTTCCAAATTTTGTGGATATTTAGGAGACACAAATAAAATATAAATGTAATCATTCCATATTTTTGTAGGAGATATTGGAATTAGACTAATAGGAAGAGTAGTAAATATAAGTCGCAATGAGCACTTTAGAATAAATCTAAACATTATAAGGAAGAGTAGCTTGGAAAAATAGAAGCGTAATTTATTTTCCAATATGCAAGATTATTACTTAGGAAAGAATCTTGAAAGAGGATTGAAAAGATTCCTTGAGCTAACATTGTCTCACTTATCCAAAATTATGATGAAGGATTCATTAATGAAATGGTCATTAACAAGATGGAGAGAATAATAATTAGGAAGAGATAGATTTCACATGCTACTAGGTGACTACATTGGAGAGAAACTAGAGGCAAATCATTTAGCTTGGCCATGACACAAAGTCTTAGAATAGATGCCAACCTTGGTGAATGGAATGAAAATCCCAAACAATTAATTAGTGGTGAGACAAGTAGAGGCATCTATAAATTTTGTTTTGAGTAAAATAAAGAAAAAATGGGACTAAAACCAAGGGAAATGCACATGGAAAGGATATGATGAAAATCAAAATAAATAGTTTGAAGATAATATTAGTTACCTATAGGATATTCCACTTGATTATTTGGTATATCATAACTATTTTGACAAATTTTGAAACCATTAGAGGTACCTTTTGCTTATGTAGATGAGGCATTCATTCATGTTGAAGTTGTGATAGCTTATTTGCCTCTTTATAGACAACAAATTATCCATACGAATTATCATATATACTTGTAACCTCCATCCCAAACCACCTATTTCACTCTTATTCCTTTGTGTACCTCTTTTATTCTTCCATTACCTCTTCACTTACCTAAATTCAATCCAAAAAATAGTGTATATAGCATCAAAAATATTCCATATTTGATTAATATTATCCACAACATATCAAAAAGACAAATACCACACTTACTGTGTCATCAACCAAAAATAATTTACTTAAACATATAAAGAGTTCAATAATGGAGAAACATCCATGCGGTGCTCTACACATGTCCTTGAAGGTTCAAGAAATACTTATCCTCTATTGGTCCAAACTTTAAATCACTTTCCATGCATGAAAATAATTGCAACCATACACAATTTCCCACCCAATAGATTCTCTCAAACTAGTTTACTATCTTAACATAGGGTCAAGGAAAAGCGGGCCAAAATAGGAATCCAAGTGTCTTAAAAGCCTTCAAGACCATAGTGGTGAGGATTGAATTTCTTTCTTTAGTGGTATCTTTCTGTAGATTAATTAGTTGGGGATTCTATTAGGACCTTTTCCTAATTAAAAAATATATATAAAGATTACATCCTTAAATATTCAATTCATAATAGAATAAATTTCTACAATATTGAGACTATATTCATAATAGATTTATAGTGATGAATAAAGAAATATTTAAGATTATCAAAAAATTGATGTTTTCTTTCTCCCAATCGTCATTGGATATTGGGTGATCTTTGAGGCATTATATCAAATAGTTCATGTGCCTTATATAAGCTTACATATTTTGCATGCATGTGTACCTGGGCAGTTGCACTACAACATCTATACTCACTAATCACATTTGGTTGGAAGTTTCTAAATCCATTTCAAACACATCTTGTGCATATCCTGCAATCATAGCATTCCATTAGATCGTGTTTCTTTGATGCATCTCACTAAATAGTTCATGTGCTTTCATGTCTATACTTCCACATTTTCCAAACATGTCAAATAGAGCATTTCCAATCGTAAGCATCTGATATTAATTGCCCTTACCTTTTGCTTTGATGGAAGCCCATACTCTGTTCCAAAGCTCCCATTTTGGCACAGGTAGAGAGTATGTTGGCAAATAAAATTAATTGAAATGGAAATCTATTTGTTGCATTGACTGCATTGTGAGGACGCTTATGTATTTCATCGACAGCATAAAGCAGGAAAGGACATAAGAATATCTCCTCAGGGAGGTATTCTATGACAGCTATGAGGTAGATGAGAGTTTCTTATGTCATTTTCTTTGTTCTATGCAGTCAAATGCGAGAACACTATTTGAATTCAAATGCTAACAATGATTGTCTTTTTAATGGAAATAGATGGGAAGGGACGTCAAGGGAAGGAATGGGCCCACAACACACCTAAGAAGTCAAAGCTTAGTGTGTGTTGTTTAAGGCTTCCCCCTTAAGACATCATAATTGATTGGTTCTTCACTCCTAAGACCTTCAAAAGTCTTTAATGGCTTCATTGAGTCCTTTTGTCTTCCAAATTCACCTGCACCAACTTGAATTCTCCTTAAATGCTTGATTGCCTATTCACTTGGAATTGAATTGATTTTATAACTAAGAGATCACTTGAATTGTAGGTAGACCCCTTCAAATGATAAGGTAGGCTTCCTTTTATACCTTATATATGTCTTGGAAGCATTTTATCCTGATGGCTTTAAATTAAAGTACTTTCTCTTCTATCTGGTATTGGTGGAGCAAATCCTTTTATGATATGTAAGTTGAGAATATTTTATGAAAGGTCCCTAAATGAATACACTTTAAACTGATTTTAATATACCTTGAAGTGTGCAATATGGAAGGTTTGTATTCTTAATCTCCTGCCCATTTCTTAATTTAAAAGATGATATCTTTATTAAATATCTTTATTAACTTGATTTCTCCTTCAATTCTTGATGAATGCTTGATTGCATGTTCACTTGGAATTGAATTGATTTTATAATTAAGAGATCACTTGAATTGTAGGTAAACCTCTTCAAATGACAGGGTAGGCTTCCTTTTATACCTAATATATGTCTTGAAAGCATTTTATTGTGATGGCTTTAAATTAAAGTACTTTCTCTTCTATCTGGTATTGGTGGAGCAGAGGTTGCATTGCATCATCCTAGGATACATATTTCCGCAGATACAACACAAGTTAAATGTATCCTAGGTCGATGCAAAGCAACCTCTGCTCCAGAGATCACCAAAAAATAGAGAAAGAACTTTAATTTAATGTCATCAGGATAAAAGTCTTTAATCAAGACAGATAAAATTTGAGTTTGATTGTCATCATTTACTTTGCCAAATTCTTCACACGTAACTCCTGAATCAATTTCCTACTCACAAGAATTTTATTATGTCTCAAATATAGGGAAACAGAAGGCTTTAAATAGAAAACTTGAACATGCAACTAAATCCATTGACTAACCAGAAGAACAAAATTAAGAAACGGTTTGATCATCTGAGAGATGTTGTAGACTTGCAACTCACCAGCTAAGTTTTTGCGGGTAAGAATTTTTTTTGTTTTGGTTATGGTTGTGGTGTTTATAGGGAGACATTTACAAATTTATATCTATTTTCACTATTTAATGGTTTATGGGTTTGTAATGGTAATTTAATGTTCTTTCATATTTTTGTATATATTCTTTATAATAGCCTATTATATTGATTTGTTCTATTATGCATAATGGTGTGGGTCAAATGACTTTGCCGTTGGTGCATGAAAGCATTGAACGAGTTCTACTTTTAAAAATTACATGAAACATTTTTAATTTATTTGATTCAGTGTTATTTGCAAAAAATGATTATCAATGATGTTTCCTTTCTCCAAGAATTGTCTAGGATCTTTCCATCAGATAATATGTAACATCGAATGACTAAATTTTTTCTTTACAAATGCTTATTTAATTTAATTATTATCTAAGTGTGAATTAAAATTTGTATTTGTACGGAAGCAGAACATACAAGTTGAAGAGTCATGTGCAAGCAATTTTCCTAAAAGAAAGCAAGAAGGCATTATCTTGAATGACATGGAAACAAGCTCATCAGCTGCCTAGAAGAGGGCAATTGGAGAATGGCAGAGGAAAGTGTTTAAGGGTGATAAATAGATAGATAGTATGCAATACAAACAAACAATGTCTGGAGTGTCTGATGTGACGTCTCTAATTTATGTCCGGAGGGACTAACTGGTTTTAGAGTTCCTGCGAAACCTATTGGGCCATGTTTGGAGGAAATCAATGTGTTCATGCAAGGAGCACCTTTTTTCTATTATGAGAATGATACTTTTGCACCGAGGGATATTTGGAAGTCAATATCCAAAAATTTCTATAGTGTGGAACAAGAGTTGGCAGACTCAAAGTATAATTGTCAGCTTTTAGAAGACCAAGAGGTTATGTACACAATCTCCCAATAGAAGAGCGATTTCAAGAATTACCTCTCCCCCCCATGACTATTCAAGAAGCACTTCCTCAAACAAAGGACTATTGGCCTCCATGGGATGAAAGAAAAAAATTAAAGCATAGACTCTAGATGATGCGGTGGTGTCCTTCGTGAAGAACTCTACACTATAATTGAAAATTCACGAGGGAAACTACAAGATAGTGAAGAGAAATACAATCTTGAAAAGTGGGAAGAATTGATCTTGGTTTGGGTGGGGCCAAGTTAGGTGGCTCCTCTAGAGGTTGATGAGATAGAAATCATATTAGGATTTGAAAAAGATCCCACTCATGGAACTTCGTGTGTGAGTGATCGATTGTGGTGTTTGGGTAATGCATTCCAAATAGATACAGTTCCATGCCATCAGGATAAAAGTCTTTAATCAAGACATTACCCATTTGGAATGAAACTGTATCTATTTGGAATGCATTACCCAAACACCGCAATCGATCACTCGCACATGAAGTTCCATGAGTGTGATCTTTTTCAAATCCTAATATGATTTCTATCTCATTAACCTCTAGAGGAGCCACCTAACTTGGCCCCACCCAAACCAAGATCCATTCTTCCCACTTTTCAAGATTGTATTTCTCTTCACTATCTTGCAGTTTCCCTCATGAATTTTCAATTATAGTGTAGAGTTCTTCACGAAGGACACCACCACATCGTCTAGAGTCTATGCTTTAATTTTTTTCTTTGATCCCATGGAGGCCAATAGTCCTTTGTTTGAGGAAGTGCTTCCTAAATAGTCATGGGGGGGAGAGGTAATTCTTTAAATCACTCTTCTATTGGGAGATTGTGTACATAACCTTTTGGTCTTCTGGAAGCTGACAATTATACTTCGAGTCCGCCAACTCTTGTTCCACACTATAGAAATTTTTGGATATTGACTTCCAAATATCCCTCGATGCAAAAGTATCATTCTCATAATAGAAAAAAGGTGCTCCTTACATGAACACATTGATTTCCTCCAAGCGTGGCCCAATAGGTTTTGCAGGAACTCCAAAACTAGTTAGTCCCTCCAGACATAAATTAGAGACGTCACATCAAACACTCCAGACATTGTTTGTTTGTATTGCATACTATCTATCTATTTATCACCCTTAAACACTTTCCTCTACCATTCTCCAATTGCTCTCTTCTAGGCAGTTGATGAGCTTGTTTCCATGTCATTCAAGATAATGCCTGCTTGCTTTCTTTTAGGAAATTTGCTTGCACATGACTCTTCAACTTGTATGTTCTGCTTCTGTACAGATATAAATTTTAATTAACACTTAGATAATAATTAAATTAAATAAGCATTTGTAAAGAAAAAATTTAGTCATTCGATGTTACATATTATTTGACGGAAAGATCCTAGACAATTCTTGGAGAAAGGAAACATCATTGATAATCATTTTTTGCAAATAACACTAAATCAAATAAATTAAAATGTTTAATGCAATTTTTAAAAATAGAACTTGTTTAATGCTTTCATTCACCGACGGCAAAGCCGTTTGACCCACATCATCTCTCGCCGTCGGAATTCTAACCACAACTAATGAAACACTCGACAAGGATGTTGTGCATCTGACAGCACTCCTTTGTCAAAATTTTATACTTTGGAGTCAGAATTCCGACGATAGCTTGAGATCGCGACGGTGTTCTTTCGGGGAATGAGCATCCATGGTGGCCGTCAAAAAGGTTGGAGGTGATGTCGGAATTGCGACGACCACAAGGATAGTCGGAACTTCTGACACAAATTTTTCGACGGCTTTTTTTGTCGGTAGTGCGACGAAATGTGGTCGGAATTCTGACAATTTGCCGTCGAAATCTTGACCTAAATGTACTAGTGTGGTAGCATCTACTGTCATATGGTAGCATCGCTACCAAATGGTAGCGTCTACTGCCATATGGTAGCAGAGCTACCATGGGGTAACAGGGGCAGTTGTGGATACTATTTTTCCTACCACCGAGTTTCATAAACTTGGTTTTATTTAATTTGTTTTTTAATATATGCTTAAAAAAATAAAATATTATAAATATATATATAGTATTTTCTGAGGTGTTATTATGTAATTAGAGGAAATAAAAGTTATTTCAATATTAAATCTTCATTTTATAGTTTAATGTGATATAATTACATGATAATATATTTGAAGAATATATTTATTATTATTAATTATAATTTTAAATGTGGAACTTAATTTAGATTATGGATATAGGCCATTTGAAATTACTTGTTAAAGAAAAATCATGAACATATAATTAGGGAGACTAATTTTCATGTGAATTTATTTAACCTTATTGGACAAATGACAAAATTGATTTATTTGTATAGTTGTAAATTCTTATTATCTGTAAATTCCTTATTTGCAAGTTATTTATGCTTTTGGTTGTTTTAAGGAAAGATTGCCTATATTAGGATCTTGTGTAAATAGTGTTTGCAGTCGAGCTTAATTTCATTGCAATTCTGGTTGAGTTGTCATTGTGTCCTATACTATTATATCTCCTTGGTCAGGTGTTGTTGTATAACCTTATTGATGTAAGCCATTGCGTGTTTTGTCCAAATGGTCAATCTTGGGTTAGTGATTGTGTATCCTTCACCTGTGGTTTATCAGGATTAGTTATGGCTATCTGTTTTGCCATAGAGTTCTCATAGAGAGACCATTCCTATTAGTGTCCTATGAGAGAGAGTGGCTTTCGAGCGGGGGCCATGCCCGAAGTGGATGATAGGATAACCCATCAAAAGTCAGTTAAAAAGTGATAACCTAATAATATATTAGGGGGGAGTGAAATAAATATTAATTAAGATAATGTACCGCGTGCATAGGTGTAGTGCTTGTACAGGGCTCATAATGTTACGAGAAGGCCTGGAATGCAAAACATACCACCTTGTCTTCATGAAAGGATTGGTAGGGTCCGCATGAGACTTAGTTGGAGCCAGAAGCCTGGAGAGGTTACCAAGATAGAGAGCTGGGACCTAGGAGGCCTACCATGGTAACCATCAAGCTATGCAATGACACTCTCTCCTTAGAGTCACTAATGTTGTGAGTTGAGTCACATGGATGTTTGTGGAGTCATTTAGTTCTTTAGTACTTGTTTTACTTTGCTTGCTTGAGGGTTTTCTTCTATCTCCTAGCATGATGGGGTGGTTCCATTCTGGGATCACATGGTCGGGTGGTAGTGCCACTTCCCATCAGATGTTTTGGATTGTATCTTCAGGTGAGGAAAGGCTTCGCTAGTGTTTCTTGGTTTGTGGTTCATGTACCAAGTCATGTATGTGATCATTGTTTAGTTGAGACATTGTGGTCATTGTATCGACTTTTATGTAACCTTGATATTGTAACTTTGTAATCCATGGTATTATTGGAAGCCATGTATTTATGGATATTGTAATATTATGTCAGTGGAATGTATGTTAATTCAGTTGCTTTGATCTTATGTATAAATGATTTATGGAAAATTGAATGCTTTGGAATACTTGATTCTTTCATTATGGAATTTAGATGTATGTGTAGTTTTAAACTTAAGCATTTACTTTATCTAATTAAATGGACAGTTGGATTAACCATGATTTTAAAATAATCTTCATTGGTAACCCTTAGGAAATCATGTGTTAGTCTTCCATTGTGTTATTAGACGTGCAATGGTTATAATTAATGCACTTAATCTTTAAAAAAAAATTATTTCACGCTTTAGTTGCCTGGTTGTGTTGTTTTCCTTTAGGGTTCCTGGCAGGGCATTACATTTCGTATCAAAGCCCAAGTTCCAACACTGCGTACTCTAGGTTTGTAGTTGTTGGCATTATAACAAACAAAGGAGATTGTTGGCATTCTAATTACAAAGCGAGATTGTTGGCATTTCAATAAGGATATTGAGAAGGTTGTTGATGACTATGGATATAACTGATTAAGGATGTTCACTATCTTAACATTATTATTTTGTCATTGATGTCAAGAAATTGATTTTCTAATTTAGTATGATGTTGCCATATCATAAGCAGTATGATTTGATGAGTATAAAGATGTCAGTGAGCGACATAGAAAGAATGTGATGAATAAGGGGAGAAATAAGTTATTCAATGGGCAACTATTACCGAGTTAGACAATGATGAGATCATGATGTTTAGATTGTTTTGATATTCTACATAAGCTATTTTTTATAAGGTTAATACTATACTATGTTACCGAGCAAAGAACCTAGTTGGTAAACCCTTAGGTTATCGCTATCAGTTAATGAAGGCAAAAATGTCTACCGAGTAAAGTTTAGTATTTACCAAGTTGCAACCGAGTAATAATAGAATGCATTAAATGATTAAATGCATTATTTAATGAAGGAAGCTGATGAGCTGGAGTTGATTAAATGATTGGTAATCCATGCATGAAGTTTGTTAAAGAATCTATGGCAATGGAAGATCCCCAGGAAGATCTACAGATCAGATTGAACTGCAATACCTTAGCACAAGTTCCAAGAAATGTATGCAAGTTCCAAGGTGAGGTAAAACATTTTCAGATCGAAGGATACATTGAACCTGGTCGAGTTTGAAGATATGATGGCTATGATTGATCATGGGAAATATGATCAAGGAGATTAAGCGGTTGGCAAATTGTTTATAAATAAAGAACTGTTGATAAACAATGTATGTGGGCAAGTGTAAGCACAAGAATGCTACATAGTGATTACCGAGCACAGAAGCTTGAAGATTTGTTTTGATAATAGAGTATAGAGCCCAGCAGAGGGACAATATAAGTCCTATGACTAAGATTGTATTGAGAAAATAAGAATCTACTTTAGCATTTGTAGATGTGAAGTTGCAGATATATTTTATTATTGTTATTTTGTGAAGTGATAGAAAATCTCTTAACCGAGTGGACTTAACAGTCTTATTTGTAAAACCCTCTAGCAAGGTAACATTCAGATTGAGTGTTTGAAATCCTTTAACAAGGTCACCTCTAACAAGGTGAAGATCCTAACAGATCTGAGGGAAATCCCTTAACTGGATCACATCTAGCAATGTGTTTGTAATCTTTAATAGGATTTGCTTTTAACCGAGCATACTCTAGAAGAGTATATTTCTTAGTGGGTCCAAAATCCCACAGTGGTTTTTCCCTATTTGGGTTTCCACATTAAATATGGTGTTATATGTTGTGTGATCTTATCTGTTTATGAGTCTGCATGCTTTACAGTTTTTCTGATAAGTTTACTGAGGTTGAATCTATTGTTTCTATGGAAGATTAAGTTTGTATGATTCACCCCCCCCTCCCATCTTGTTAGCTTGGCATCTATACTAAACATATTAGTATCAGAGCTTTGGAATCTGGGAGAAAAAGTTTAAAAGTACTTGAGGCAAAGATCCAAAGATGTATAAGAGGGATGCACCGAAGCTGAACAAGTCTAGCTTCTCTACATGGCAGAAAAGGATAAAGCTGCACCTATCAGGAGTTGGAGAATATGCTATTATATTATCTGGAGAATGACTACACCACACCTAACACCTATCCATTGACAATGGAAGAGATAAAGGCAAAGCAAGAACATATCCAAGCAATGATTGAAATAACATCTGCATTGACCGACTCAGAGTTTAATGACCTAGAAGGCTGCAATGATGCAAAGGCAATATGGGATAAGCTCATATCTGTGTATGGTGGAGATGAACATGTTCAAAGAGCAAAAGTGGATAGTCTAAGAGGACAACTTGAATCTATGAGGATGAATGAAGGTGAGAACATAACCCAGTACAGTACAAGACTAAAGGAGATTGTCAATCAAATCAAAGGAGCAGGTGGAACTATTCAAGAAAAGGATATAACAAGTTGTTAAGAACCCTTCTACCAGCTTATGCAATCTGAGTCCCTACAATCAATGAATTGAGGTCTATACCCAATATGTTAGTTTCTCTAGATGCTACTATTGGTAAGCTACATTCATTTGAGTTAAGTAACTTTGATAACAGTGGGTCATCGGTAAATAAAGTTGAGTCTGCATTTAATTCTTTCCATCTTGATGAATCTGATAATTACAATGATAGAAAGTATAAGTATTCTGAAGGGAATCATACTGAGCAAGTGAAAGATTTCCCAAAAACATGGAGGAGGTACACAAACTATATGAGGAAATCAGAAAGCAAGAAGAGTTTAAAGCACTATTAGCCAAAAGGTTACCGAGAGGAAAAGGTAAGTACAAAGGAAATTTACCCTTGAAATGTTTTAACTGTGATAGAATTGGACATATGGCTTCTAACTGTCCTGACAAAGAATCTAGTGAAAAGAGAGATTACTGAGATGATAGATAGAAAGATAATCATTACAAAGGATACCGAGACTTTAGGAGAAGAGATAAAAGGACATGCCTAATAGCTGATGAGGAATCTAATGATGATAAATCAGATGAAACTGATACAGAGGAAGTTGTTTATGTGGCTATCAAAGATGGATCAGATGAAGAAAGGTATGAAGAAAAATATTTAATATCTCATATAAATACTAATGATTCTTGGATCATAGATAGTGGATGCTCACATCACATGACGGGTGATAAACACAAGTTTGTTATATTAGAAGATTATGATGGAGGCTATGTGAGATTTGGTAATGATGCACCTTGTCTGGTAAGAGGTAAAGGATCCATAACACTTCTTGACAATGCCAAATGTAATGATGTTTATTGGGTTGAAGGTTTGAAATACAATTTGTTGAGTGTAGCACAGCTAAACAACACAGGTTACCGAATAGAGTTTCAAAAAGGAATTGTCAAATTTCATGACAAGCATGGAAAGTTAGCTGCTACCAGGACACAAACAAAAGGTAACACATTTCACCTTGACTCAACTCGGAATAAGTGTCTATATGCAAAGATAGATGATACCTAGTTATGGCATAAAAGGTTTTGTCATGTAAATTTTGTCAATCTTATCAAACTAAGTAAGAGGGCTACCAAGTCTTGAAAAACCTGAGAATGCTATGTGCCGAGGATGCCAGATGGGTAAGATGACAAGATCAAGCTTTACAAGTAAGTCCTACACTTCTAAGGGATTTTTAGATCTTGTGCATACTGATCTTTGTGGTCCTATGAAAGTTCAGAGTTACTATGGTGATAAATATTTCATATTATTTGTGGATGATTACTCAAGGATTATGTCAGTAATATTTTTAAAAGAAAAATCAGAAGCTTTTCAAATGTTTAAATGGTACAAGGCAAGAGTTGAAATTGAGACAGGAAGACAACTGAAATGTCTTAGATTAGGCAGAGGAGGCGAGTTCACATTTGATGAGTTCAACTTGTTCTACAATGATCATGGTATTAAAAGGAAAGTCTTTGCATTGAGAGCCCCACAGCAAAATGGAATAGCTAAGAGGAGAAACAGATCTATTGTGGATTGTGCCAGAACCCTGATGATTGAAAAGAAAGTGCCACAAACATTTTGGAGAGAAGCAATAAGCACAACAGTTTACACCCTAAACCGAGTACAACTGAAGAAAGGAACTTTGAAGACACCTTATGAAATCTGGTATGACAAGAAACCCAATGTAAGTTATTTTAAAATCTTTGGAAGTAGATGCTATGTACACAAAGATGATAGAAATGGTAAGTTTGATTAGAAAAGTGAAGAAGGAACATTTCTAAGTTATTCTTCTAGAAGAAAAGCATATAAATGTCTGATCAAATCATCTAACAAAATAGTAGAAAGTGCAAATGTGAAAATTGATGAATTTACAGATAGAAATGATGAAGGGAACTCCAAAGAACCAGAAGATTATGAAGGATTTGTCTATGTTCAACCGAGAAGTCCTACCGAGAAGACTGTTGAAGGAAATGAAGAAGATATCCAATTACCGAGTGATGAAGAAGAACATACAAAGTCTACCAAGCCTATATTAGCCAAGCATGTCAGAAGGAATCATGCATCAAGTCAGATTATAGGAGATAAGGATGATCCAGTGATGACAAGGAACAAACTAAGACAAAACACATGTCTGATATCTAAATTTGAACTGAGAATAGTGAAAGAGGCATTTAACATTGAAGATTGGATAAATGCTATGATAGAAGAGATTGATCAAATCAAGAAGAATGACACATGGACACTGGTCCCAAGACCGAAGGACAAAAATGTAATCGATACAAAGTGGATTTTCAGAAACAAGCTAAATGAAAAAGGTGAGGTCATTCGAAATAAAGCAAGACTAGTTTGCAAAGGTTATGCTCAAGAAGAAGGAATTGATTATGGTGAAAATTTTGCACCTGTGGCAAGAATTGAAGGAGTAAGAACATTGTTGGCATATGCTGCATTTAAAAATTTCAAGGTATATCAAATGGATGTCAAATCTGCATTTCTGAATGGTATATTAGAAGAAGAAGTTTTCATTAAACAACCTAAAGGATTTGTTGAAGAAGAAAATAATGATCAGGTATGTAAATTGAATAAAGCTTTATATGGCTTAAAACAAGCACCTAGAGCATGGTATGAGAGATTGCAGTCATATTTGATCAAAATAGGTTTTATAAGAACAAGTGAAAACAACAATATCTACATTAAGAATGATGAGTATGGAATACTGATCTTAGCCATATTTGTTGATGATATTATCTTTTGTGGAAATGACTCTCTATGCAAAAACTTTGGAAATGAAATGAGCAAAGAATTTGAGATGTCATTAATTGGTGAGATAAAGTATTTTATAGGTTTACAGATACTACAAATGAAAGATGAAATTTTCATTACCCAATCCAAGTACATAAAGGAAATCTTGAAGAAATTTGGAATGGAGGATTCAAAACTAGTAAGTACTCCTATGACTACCAACTGTAAACTATCAAAGAATGATGAATCTACATCTGTTGATGAGACATTTTACCGATCTATGATTGGAAAGTTTAATATGTTGTTCACAATAGGCCAGATATAGCACATGCAGTAGGAATAGTTGCAAGATTCTTTGCAGATCCCAAGGAAACACACATGATGGCAATCAAAAGAATTTTCAGATACTTGAAAGGCACTGAAGATTATGGCTTAGTATATCGGAAAGGAAATGTCTTTGATTTAAAAGTTTATACTGATGCTGATTGGGCAGGCAACATTGATGATAGGAAAAGCACAAGTGGAGGAGCTTTCTTTTTAAGAGAAAGACTAGTGAGTTGGCTTAGCAAGAAACAAGGATGTGTTTCACAGTCAACAGCAAAAGCTAAATATGTTGTTGTAGCATTAAATTGTACCAATATAGCATGGATCAAACAACTGTTGGAAAGCATAAATGAGCAAGTTACCGAGCTAGTAACCATATTTTGTGATAATACTAGTGCCATAAACATTTCAAAGAATCCTGTAATGCACTCTAAGACAAAGCACATCTCTATCAAATATCATTATCTTAGAGAAGAAGTTCAAGAGAAGAAAGTGGTGTTGGAGCATGTTAGCACAAAGGAGCAAATAGTAGATATCTTCACCAAGCCACTACCAAGGGACACTTGTGAATATCTCAGAACTCAATTAGGGGTCCTACCCCTATCTTCCATTCACTGATCGAGTTCGGTGAAAGCATCAATTCGATGACTCTACAAAATATCTTTTAGGAGTTGATGTTGATTTACACACTTTAGGAAGTTTTCTAAAGGTGTGCAAGAAACAATAACAGGAACTGGAATTGAAGACATAATGCTCAGACCAAGACAAAGTAGATACATAATAGCAAGGAATTCACTTCTCAGCGACAAAAATTATGTTTTAGTTCTTTTCATTTTTGGCATTGTTGTCAAAGGGGGAGAAGACTAATGAATGGGGGATAAGTCTACTGACCGAAGGAGAAGACTACATTTCAGAACCGGGGAGAAGACTAATGACTGAGGGAGAGCATTTTAGCATTTCAGAATTTCACCACAATTTGAATCTTTTAAGTCAGATCAATTGGTTTTGCCATCAATGCCAAAGGGGGAGATTGTTGGCATTATAACAGACAAAGGAGATTGTTGGCATTCTAATTACAAAGCAAGATTGTTGGCATCTCAATAAGGATATTGAGAAGGTTGTTGATGACTATGGATATAATTGATTAAAGATGTTCACTGTCTTAACATTATTATTTTGTCATTGATGTCAAGAAATTGATTTTCTAATTTAGTATGATGTTGCCATATCATAAGCAGTATGATTTGATGAGTATAAAGATGTCAATGAGTGACACATAAAGAATGTGATGAATAAGGGGAGAAATAAGTTATTCAATGGGTAACTATTACCGAGTTAGACAATGATGAGATCATGATGTTTAGATTGTTTCGATATTCTACATATGCTATTTTTTGTAAGGTTAATACTATATTATGTTACCGAGCAAAGAACCTAGTCGGTAAACCCTAAGGTTATCGCTATCGGTTAATGAAGGCAGAAATGTCTACCGAGTAAAGTTTAGTATTTATCGAGTTGCAACTGAGTAATAACAGAATGCATTAAATGACTAAATGTGTTATTTAATGAAGGAAGCTGATGAGCTAGAGTTGATTAAATGATTGGTAATCTGTGCATGAAGTTTGTTAAAGAATCTATGGCAATGGAAGATCACCAGGAAGATCTACAGCTCAGATTGAACCGCAATACCTTAGCACAAGTTCCAAGAAATATATGCAAGTTCCAAGGTGAGGTAAAACGTTTTCAGATCGAAGGATACATTCAACCTGGTTGAGTTTGAAGATCTGATGGCTATGATTGATCATGGGAAATGTGATCAAGGAGATTAAGCAGTTGGCAAATTGTTTATAAATAAAGAACTGATGATAAACAATGTATGTGGGTAAGTGTAAGCACAGGAATGCTACATAGTGATTACCGAGCACAGAAGCTTGAAGATCTATTTTGATAACAAAGTATAGAGCCCAGTAGAGGGACAAGATAAGTCCTATGACTAAGATTGTATTGAGCAAATAAGAATCTACTTTAGCATTTGTAGATGTGAAGTTCCAGATATATTTTATTATTGTTATTTTGTGAAGTGATAGAAAATCTCTTAACCGAGTGGACTTAACAATCTTATTTGTAAAACCTTCTAGCAAGGTAACATTCAGATTGAGTGTTTGAAATCCTTTAATAAGGTCACCTCTAATAAGGTGAAGATCCTAACAGATCTGAGGGAAATCCCTTAACCAGGTCACATCTAGCAATGTGTTTGTAATCTTTAATAGGATTTGCTTTTAACCAAGCATACTATAGAAGAGTATATTTCTTAGTGGGTCCGAAATCCCACAATGGTTTTTCCCTATTTGGGTTTCCACGTTAAATCTAGTGTTATATGTTGTTTGATCTTATCTATTTATGAGTCTGCATGCTTTACAGTTTTTCTGATAAGTTTATCGAGGTTGAAGCTATTGTTTTTATGGAAGATTAAGTTTGTATGATTCACCCCCCCCCCCCCCCTCTCATCTTGTTAGCTTGGAATTTGTACTAAACATATTAGTATCAGAGCTATCAGTAGTGTGGCTTTCAGTTGACCATCTTGTTTAGGTCTTAATGTTTTTATCATTCTTGTCTTATCCTTGTTGTAGATCTCAACAGTTTTCTCTTTTATGGTGCCAGGTCATGGCTAGGAAAGCTAGAGGAGGTGGTTGTACGGGTGGTCACAAAGGAGGCAAAGGTGGAGGATGAGGCTATGGTTCTGACCATCACAATCCTTCACCACCACCCACTCATGTGAGTGTTCAGCCAGAACAGTCTGTTCATCAGGAGATGAATTTGCATGATACTAACATGTGTCATGTATTCTATTAGTGTCATATAAACAAGTTGTGAATTTAGCTAGTGATAATAATGTTGTGAACAACTCCAAAGATATAACCATTAATTTATTTATTTACATAAGTTTTAGCTAGAAATATTTAATATTATCTTAATTCCTATTACTTCATTTTTTAATATTAGCAAAATCCATTATTTGTTTGTACTAATTCATGTGCCCTTCATAAGTATGTTGTTTCTTAAGAATTCATCTCTAGGTTTAGTTAAAAATATAACTCAATAATTAATTTTTATTTGAATGAGGTATTGACTTAACATCAGAATATAGACACCAAAAAAAATGATATATTAGATAAATAATTTGGGTATAACATTCTAAACACTCTAGAATCAATGGAAGTAAGACTACACATGAGATGATAATAAAAAAAGAAATAAATGGTATAGTCAAATGTGAAAAAATGATCAAATTACCTCTTATGAATGTTAACAACATTGGGTCTTCTCTAAAGAAAGGAGATTGATTAAGCACAATTCTCATTTCTTCTGAGGAAATTTGTGTAGACAAGAAAAAACTAGATAAATTTATTCTATAAGATATAAGATCTATAGGGATATCGATTTCTATATCATGTCCACTATATTCTTGTTTGGAAAGGATGTCAAAGTCAATATTGCAATGCATATGCAATTTTAATTGGCAGGGACTTTCATCACAAACCTTATTGATATTGGTAGTGTAAGGATATTTTGAAGCACCAAAAGGATGAATGAAAGAATAAGGATTGATCTTTAATAGGGAATACACATCTTTATTAGCAATATTCATGTCCATTTGGGAGGTAAAGAAGTCCTCTTGAATTTTGGGAGAAATGTCTTGATCAACAAAGTAATATTTAGGGGAATAATAGGCCTCTAAGTCATGTTCTTCTTGCACAAAAGTATTCTCATGGATGAGGTTATACTTGGGAGGAGATTCATCATTCTTCAATGCTTCATCTCTAAGTGGGAGTTCATTGAAGGAAATGATAATGGTGTCCTTGTCTTGCACATTAATTTCCTCATGCATTAGAGAAAATTTAGGAGAGGGACAAATATAATTCATTAGGGACTCATTCCTATAGGGGAGTGTATTGGAATTAATATAAAGTAAAGACTAATAAAGAGGATTGTCAACCATAAAGACTTATTGTACCATAAATATTCTTCATGCATAGGATTTGTTTTAGATTGAATGGAAGGAAAATATTCATAAAGGGAATTTCCAATCACTTGTTATTTAATAGGATTGATTGTCGATTGGATAGAAGTTCAATCACTTATTCATGAATAGGATTAGTTTTAGATTGAATGGAAGGGAAATCTTCACAAAAGGGACTATCAATCACTTGTTCATGAATAGGATTTATTTTGGAATTGATTGAGGGTGAAGCTTCATGAAGGGGATTATCAACCATAATAATTTTATTATAAATGGGATGAGTTTTGAGAGATGTATAGGATGATTAAATTGAGATGAATTCATCAAGGGCTTCATCTAACATAAAAAAGTTATATTACTAAATGGTTGAGATTTAGAATGAATAAAAAGTAA
This sequence comes from Cryptomeria japonica, assembly GCF_030272615.1. NCBI lineage: Eukaryota > Viridiplantae > Streptophyta > Pinopsida > Cupressales > Cupressaceae > Cryptomeria > Cryptomeria japonica. The sequence continues at coordinate 230,965,965 of NC_081413.1, forward strand.
AGGTTCATAAATTTCTTTGTCTTTCATAACATTCTTACAAGTTTTTTGGAGATTTAAAGGATTATTTATAGGCAGGAGTGAAGTCATCAAGAGTTTCATCCAACATCTCAAGATAATCACTAAATTCCATATGTATTAGTTTGATTAACCTTTGAAAATGGGATGGTTTAGAAGATGAAGGCTTAGGATAGATGAAATCATTAAGAGCCTCATCAAGTTCATCACTATTAAATTTCTCATTGAAGGTATAGTCATCATAGTTAAATGAAATATCAAGGGCACACAAGTAATATGACATTGCTAAAAAGAAATTATATTGCAATGAAATGAAGTGATGTAATACATAATAATGTATGTATAAACACACACAATGCATAAACAAGACTTTATTGTTTTTTTCTTATTATTTGAAAGGAAACTCAACATACAAATGAAACAATGAAATAAATGTAACTATGAGTGCATAACCTATATGATTATAAATTTGATTCAATGCAATCCATAAAAATAAAAAAAATAAAATTAAAATTAGAATTAAGCATAAGATAAGTCGGCTTCACCAAAATGTAATGGATGGAAAAATAGGCTTCTACAAGTTAAGCCTTCCAAGCTAGGAAATGACCCAACTTTCCAAATAATACATTAAAGGAAAGGAGATCTCAATTAATCCAAGGAAAAAGTATGGAATGTAGATCAAGTTATTTTCCCTTTGTCTTATTGAAACCGATTTGAATGTATTTGAATGCTAGATATAGGGTGAATGATGAAGAATTGACACGAAATAGTAGAAATAATGAGTTACAAATGAGATACAGAGACAAGGAGCTAAGCCTACACAAAATAATTAGAGAAGCACCTTTGACAGTAAGTTTTGCTTGAAAGTGCATGACCATGTGGAAATTTTTGTCTCGATCCCTAATGTTACATGCAAGTAGTTTGGGATCTTTAAAAATAAGGAAGTTTCATAGAATCTATTCCTAGAATCTTGTAAAAAAATCCTCGAGACCATAGTTCTTTTCATTTTTTTCCTCAGGTTTTCGTCCCTACAAAAGTTAGATCTAATCATCATCATCTCCTTTACCAAAATATCTATCCATAGCTCTTGGATTTGTCACCTACATATAGAAAGAAGGGAAATAGTATTGTTGATAGGGTTTTTTTCTTAGGTCAAACCCCAAGCTTATAATTAAGCCCAATTGAATTGAAATTGTAACAGAAATACTCAAGTAAATGTTGAATGATATACCTTAGATCTATTGTGATTGATGATGGGTGATGATCTAATGCTTGACATAACATAAATGTAGATGACATAATCAAGCACACATTCTTTCATAAATATTGATGTAGATTTGTTGCTCAATGATGAAGAATATGGTGGGATGAAATGTTGCCTTGAATAATTGATAATGATTGATGATGAATTATGCTAGGAATGCTTACAATATGGGTGGATTGTGGATTGTCATAATGAATAGGAATAATTCTCTTATATAAGGTTCCCAAGGTAATTTATAGTTTAGGCTAACCTCCAAAATTAAATTATGACACTAAAAATCAAAATCATTAGGGAGGAGAAGTGCACTAAGCCATTGAAATAAGGTCAAGTTTAAGGAGGACAAGGATGTCCCATACATCATGGTCCTAGGACCAGGATGCCCTTGGGTGCCATGGTCTCACAAAAGTAAGAAAAATTAGTGGGAATTTGGCCTGCACAACTTGAGACATAGGTTCAGTTCTCCGAGCAGATAAATGACATCAGATTTGATGTGAAAAGGCTGAAAAATGCCTTGGGAGACAATTGAGACGTGACACACTAAAGTAGGGGAAAAAAAGGTTGTGTAAATTATGTAGGGTTATAATTTATGATGCTACATTAGCTTTCCTCAACCCCTAAAATCATGTCAAGGGTGCCATATTTCTCCATGCAAATTTATTTGGCTGATTTTCATTCTATGGTCCATATATGCTAAGGTATGTCTTGCTTTGTTTGTAGTTCAATGTCAACCTTTTTAACCCCTACATTTTTATGTTTTTTTTGTTATTAATCATTGTCCATTTTCTTTTTTGGACAAGAGTGGTCAAGAAATTTGAGTTGTTGATATCTAGCAGGACCTTTATCAAGCTTATTTCTTTGTTTGGAGAATGAGCTTCTCTCTGGTTACACTACAAGACCTTTGTATGGGTGTCAAAAATAGGATGGGAGCTCATCAAATTTGAGTTCTCAATAACCCCTAGTTGGTTAAGATTTTTTGATCCATCCATCTGCTCAAAATCTGATGACATAGAATTGTGTACGATCTAGTCCAAGGTCTCTATTATCATATATATTCTATCATGCTTATGTTTAAGTATTTATTTATGTTCTTATTTTATCCATTTTAATAAAAATAAAGACAATATTCAAACCCACCACATTTAGTACATATGTGTTCATAAGAAAGGTCATTTTTGCACATTGTATCTTTGAATTCCATTACTTGTATTAATACATTGTTATAATATTTTTAAAAGTTTAATATCTTAAAATATTTTGTTATCTTCCATAATTTTAATGATTTAAATCACCATTTATATTATTTATTATATAAAAATTAGAAAACTTTAAATTATGTATTAGTTATTTTACAATTGTTTATTTGGAAATAAGTATGATTATTATTTTAGTTTTTTGTTTTCAATATTTATGATTATTAAAACATTATTTATCTTTTTCTTAAACATTGGTTTGACTTCTATCGTTAATATTTATTTAAATTGTTTGTAATTTTAAAATTGTTAACTAGAAAATTATAATTACAATTTTAATTACGAATCACAAAATAAATGAACTATTAAATCAAAATTAATTACTATTAATTATAGTTACTAGTATATATAATAGAGAAGACTAGTAAAAAGGTTTATAGTTGATAATTTTTTAGTTAATATTTTTTGTTATATGCAATGTCAAATTATTATCGTATCAACAAGAGAAGCAAAGCGTCAAGTTCCTGCTAATAGTGATGCTAGCTCAAAGTAGATAAAAGTAGAGATGAAGATAGACGGGGAGAGGAATGTTGGATATTGGCTGGTGGTAAAAGTTGTCTGATTGATCAGATTGATGAAAGTTGGTTATGGCATAAAAGGATGTGTCATGTAAAATTTGATTGCTTGGTTACGATAAGTTCTACTCAGACAATGAGAGGTCTATTGAAGTTAATAAAGCCTTCTAATCTGGTATGTAAGGAATGTCAATTAAGGAAGCAGACAAGAGTTACTTATAAGAGAAAACGGTATAATTCTAATGGATTTTTGGATCTTGTGCATACTAATTTGTGTGGTCCTTCTAGAGTGAGAAGCTTGCAGCGTGACAAGTATTTCATGTTGCTTGTTAATGATTATTCAAGAATGATGTAAGGTTACCTTCTTAAGGGAGAAGTTTGAAGTATGGGAGAAGTTCAATATATTCGAGGCTAGAGTTGAAACTGAGACTGGATTAAAGCTGAAGTGTCTGAGATTTGATAGATGTGGAGAATTCACTTCCGGTGAGTTTAATGTGTATTGTGAAGAGAATGGAATTAAGAGACAATTATCTACTCCTAGGAACAACAGTAGAACGGTTTGGTAGAGAAGAAGAATAGAATAGTTCAAGAAGCTACTAGAACCATGATGATTGGAGGAAATGTTTATATGTATTTTGGAGAGAAACTATGAGTACTGTTGTATACACTCTTAATCAGGTAAATTTCAAAGGTGATACTAGTAAGAATCCTTATTAGTTATGGTTTGGTCATGCTCCCATTGTTAGATTGATGTCAGAGCATCCCCGATCTATGAGCAATCTTGCATCAACCAAATATATTTTCTTTTAGTTTTGTTCTTGTTGCAGTTTCTATGTTACTTTCAGCTTTTTTATTGTGGATCATATTTTCGGCTTCTAGGATTGTTCTTGTTCATCATTCCAGATTTCCATTTCATTTGCATTCTTTTTTGGTAATTTATTCCTTCCAGAGTGTTGGTTTCTTGGTTCGAGAGCAATTTTGGGCTTACTATCTATGTTAGAGAATTTTTCTCATGCAGAGTGATTCCTTGGATTGTAGAACAATTTGGCACCACACATGATGTTCTTAGTACCTTGGTCGACTCTCCTTTGTGGTCTTCATTTCATGTTTCTTCTTGGTAGATGAGATCTTCACATTTTGAGGCTGACCTATTTTACATGTTTCATTTTTCCTTCCTTGGTAAATGTAATCTTTTTTGGCCGACCCGTATGTGTTTCAAATGGTATGTATATTGTTGTGTCTAATCCTTTGAGACATAGTGAAGTAGTATTATGATCTAGATTTATAAATTGTAATTTAGACACTTCTTGGAGGTCTCAATGAATTGTATTATGGGATATAGTCTAAACTGGGCATGTTAGCCTTTATGTAACCCAGATATTATCAGATGTTCTATGATGAATACGTGATGATGTAGATATCTAATTTTCCATATTCTATGTTTTGTGTTGTTGCTTTCATTATGTTAGTCTTGTTACATGATCTAGATTGTTCTCTTTCAGGATCCTTCAGGTCATGGTTGCATCAAATGGTATCAGAGTTGGTTGCAAAGCTTGAGGCATTCCTTTGGGTGAATAGATCACTAAATTGAGGTAGTTTGCTTGTGTGTTCAATAGATTGCTGACAAAGAGGCAATTGAAACCTTGTAGTCAGATATATGATTTGAGGTAGTTGCACTAGAGAAAAAGGAGTAGATGCTACCAAGAAGGATGAACCCTAGGAGGGTAGAGCAAATGACGGAGGATTTCAAGAATGAGATGAGGAATGAGATCTAAAATGCATTGGATGGTTTGTGGAGGAATTTGAAATTGGAGGATGAATATGAAGATGTAGGAGAAGAGATTGAGGTTGAAGAAGTGCAAGAACCAACATATGAGGGTGAAGAAAGCTTTCTTAGAGTGGTGGCACAAGTGAGTAAAATTCATAAAGTTGAGGTTTCTAACTTTTTAGGTTCATTGAATTTGGAAGGCATGATATACTAGATCGAGGAGTTGGAGGACTACTTCTAGTTTGAAGATGTTAAGGACCCACAAAGAGTCTAGTTATCACAAACTAAGTTGAAAGGGGATGCTAATTTATGGTGGAAAGAGTTACAAAGAGACAAAGTGGAGAATGGTGAGATGGAAATCACCTAGTGGAGGCAAATGGTCACAAGATTGAAGGCTAAATTCATTCCGGGAGACTATGAGTTGGAGTTGTTCAAAAGTTTGTAGAACTTGAAGCAGAAGGACATGAGTGTGAAGGAGTACACTAAATAATTATACAAGGTGATGATCAGATGTGGTCATCGAGAGATGGATATGGAGAAGGTAGCTAGATATATAAATTCACTCCGATTTAACATCCAAGATGAGATAAATATGCTAAAAATTTCTATAGTTGATGAGGCTTAACAATATGCTTTGAAGGATGAAGATAAAATAAAAAGGAGACAATAGAATAACCCTAGAGGAAAGGAGAGATATAAGGGGCAGGTGTTCGCAGTACAGAGAAGATGAATGCTGGAGAAAAACCAAAATCTAAATGGACTAAAGAACTAGATCAGAAGACACAAATAAAAGGTAGTGGCAGTAGCAGTAGAGAATTTTTAGGTAGATATTTTAAGTGTGGACAAACCAAACATAGATCTTTCGAGTGTAAGCAAGGAATGGCAAGGAATTGCAAGGAAAATGAGGATAGGGAAGCTATAGTTACCAGAGAGAATGTGTTAGAATCAGAGCTGGGAGAGTCCCTTTTGTTCAGAAGAGTCTTGATGGAGTAGAAAAGTGATGATATCGAACCTACTCAAAGGAAGAATCTTTTCTAGACTGTTTGCAAATCAAGTGGTAAGTGTTGTAAGGTTATTGTAGATACTAGAAGTACTGATAATCTAGTATCAGAGGAGATGGTAGTGAAGCTTGGTTTGACAATGTTTGAGCATCCTAGCCCTTACAAGGTGAGTTAGTTGAAAGATGAGCATAAGGTGGAAGTGAGAGAGCAGTGCTTGGTGAATTTTAATATTAGACCTTTCAAGGATGAAGTCTTGTGTGATGTTTTGCCTATGAGTGCTTATCATGTTTTTTTGGGTAGACCTTGGCAATTTGATAGAAGAGCTATTTATTATTGTAGAAGAAACCTGATCACTATTGATAAGGATGGGCAAAAGTTTACTTTGACTTCTTTAAAAGAGAAGGAGAAAGAACTAAAGAATTTGAGTCTTGTCAAGAATTATAGTGCTAAGAAGCAAGTTGTAGAGAATACACTAGATGGTGGGATGGATTTCTAGAAGGATCTAGTGGATATGTTTGATAGCAAGGTGTTACTGGATGGCAGAAAGATTAAGGTGATGGTGGCAAATCAGATGAAATCCTATGGCAGAAATAAAGTAGAGTTGAAGAAGAAAGAGAGTAATAGTAGAGACAATGTGCAGGTATGGAGCAAGTAAATGGAGATAAAGAGAAATAGAAGCTAGAGAACCTGGCTGAGGTTTTGAAAGAGGTTAGGAAGAAGTTTGTAGATAAAGAAGATATCTGAATTAGAAATGAGCATGGGATCTATATCCCTCATCCTTTTTTATTTTCATGAGTTTCCTCTCATGGAACATCTTTTTTGACCTGGGGTGTATGATGTAGGATCATCCCCGGTCTATGAGAAATCTTGCATCAACCAAAAATATTTGCTTTTAGTTTTGTTCTTGTTGCAGTTTCTATGTTACTTCTATCTTTTTTTGGTAGTTGTTTCTTTTTCATTGTGAACCAGATTTTGGACTTCTAGGCTTGTTCATTTTCATCATTCCATATTTCCAGTTCATTTGGATTCTTTTCCGATAAGTTATTCCTCCTGGAGTGTCTGTTTCTTTGGTCCAGAGCAGTTTTATGTTTACTATCTATGTTCGAGATTTCTTCTCATGTGAAGTGATTCCTTGGATTGCAGAAAAATGTGGCGCCACACATGATGTTCTTAGACCCTTGGTTGACCCTCCTTTGTGGTCCTCACTTCATGTTTATTCTTGGCGGATGATATCTTTATGTTTTGGGGCCAACCTATTTTACACATTTCATTTTTCCTTGTTAAATGTAATCTTTTGTGGCTGACCTAGATGTGTTCCAGATGGTATATACTTTTGTATGTGATCCTTTGAGACATAGTGAAGTAGTATGATGATCTAGATTCATAAATTATAATTTGAACACTTCTTGAAGGTCCGGATGAATTGTATTCTAGGATGTAGTCTGAACAGGGCATTTTAGCCTGTATGTAACCTAAATATTACCAAATGTTCTATGATGAATATATGATGATGCAGATATCTAATTTTCCATTTTCTATGTTCTATTTTGTTACTTATGTTGTGTTACTCTTGCTGCATGATCTTGAGTGTTCTCTTTGAGGATCCTTTGGGTCATGGCTGCTTCATAGATATTTTAGAATTTTTGGAAGTAAATGTTATATTAAAAGAGATGAAGATCTTGGAAAGTTTGATGATAGATGTGATGAAGGAATCTTTCTTGGTTATTCCACTAAAAGTAAGGTCTACTAGTGTTATAATAAACAATTGAGAAAGATGGTCAAAAGTGCTAATGTGAAAGTTGATGAAGGTAATGTGAGATAAATTAGATCTTGTAGATATGATTCTCATGATTAGGATGCTTTTTCAGATAAATGAAAGCTAGTGCAGACCCAAAGTCAAGTTTAGATTTCTTCGAAAATGTCTAAGAATGAAGGTGTAGATGTTAGTGTAGAAGGAAGAATTCAAGAATCTGAAATTCAATAAAATCCTAAAACCCCTAGGTATGTGAGGTTGAATCATGCAAAAAATCAAATTATTTGTGATAAAAATAAAGGTGTGATGACTAGAAGAAGACTTGCTGAAGAAATTTATTTAATTTCTAAGATTGAACTTAAGAATGTTGATGAAACATGCAAAGATGAAAATTGGATTAAAGCTATGGAAGAGGAATTGAATCAGATTGAGAAAAAAAATACATGGATTCTTGTTCCTAGACCTAAGGATAAAAATTTAATTGGAACTAAATGGGTATTCTGAAATAAGTTGAATGAAAAGGGTGAAGTTGTCCAAAATAAAGATAGACTTATTTGTAAGGGTTATTCATAGATGGAAGGAATTGACTATGAGGAGACCTTTGCTATGGTGGCTAGAATTAAATTTGTTAGATTATTTCTTACCTATGCTACTCACAAAGATATCAAGGTTTATTAGATGGAGGTCAAATCAACTTTTCTTAATGGTGAATTGGAAAAGGAAGATTAAATTGAGCAATCAGATGGATTTCAGTTGACAGATGAAAAGGACATGGTTTACTAGTTGAAGAAAGCATTGTATGGATTGAAACAAGCCCCTAGAGCCTGGTATGCCAAATTGGATAATTTTTTAATGAAACTTGGATTCAATAAGGTACTGCTAACAGTAATTTTAATTTCAAAATTGATCAAAATAACATCTTAAATGTTGAAGTTTTTTTTGATGACATTATCTTTGGAGGAATTGATTTCCTAAGTAATAAATTTGTTGAAGAGATATAGAATGAATTTGAGATGTCTATGATTAGTGAAATAAAATTATTTCTAGGATTTGAAATTACTCAATTGGACAAAGGCTTCATATCTCAGCCTAATGTGAAGGAATTGTTGAAGGAATTTAGTCTTGAATATTCTAAACTTGTTGGTACACCTATGGTGACCAGATGTAAGCTAACAAAAGATGATGATTCACTGAAATCTAAGAACACTAGTTATAGATCTATGATTGGTGGTTTGTTGTATTTGACTTAGACTAGACCTGATATAATGGATGTTGTCTATCATGTTTCTAGATTTCAAGCTAATCCTAAGGAATCTCATGTTACTACTATAAAAAGGAAATTCAGATATTTGTAAGGGACAGTTGATTTTGGTTTGTGGTATTCAAATAATGATGAATTTACTTTGAGTGCTTTTACAGATGTTGATTGGGCAGGTGATGTTGATGACCAAAAGAGTACTATACGTGGTGCATTGTTTTTGGGAAAGAAGTTGGTCTCTTGGTTGAGTAAGAAGTGGAATGCTATTTCCTTATCTACTATAGAGGTTGAATACATTGTTCCTACTAGCAATTGTACACAGGTAATTTAGATGAAGCAAATGTTGAAGGATATAGAAGTTATTTATGATGAGCCTATTTCTATATACTATGATAATTCAAGTGCTATCAATATTTCAAAGAATCTAGTGTTGCATTAAAAAATAAAGCATATATAAATCTGTTGGCATTATGGATGAATTGATTATGTGTTGCATTGATGTTTTGTCATTGATGTCAACACTAGCTACTATGGATGGTTACCGATAGATAGGTTACCGCTAAAGATCAAGTGTTACTAGCAGAAGAGATTGTATGTTGACACTTCCAACATGTTTGGATCAATGAAGTATATTGGATTTCATGAGCTATATGATCCATGAGCATGCCTTGGTCAGTTGGTATTGGCTTGGTAATTTGATGTTATCATACACTCTGGTAAACCCTTACCGGCATTGGTTTATGACTTTACCGATAGAGCTTTCATTGAGGAATTGTGACAAGATGCACAATTGGTGTTGGTGCAACTTCTTGATGGATTTCAGGATATTGAAGATGTTCGTTGATCATGCTTCAAATGCTTGAAGACTTTTCTTTGGCATGGTGGACCAAGAATAGGTCTGGTACCTATCTAGGTTATGGACCGGTATCATGCTAGCGTGTACTTTACATGTTACCTAGATGATTCAAGATGTTTTATGGATTTGTTATTATTATTTTGGTCTTGAGCCGACATGACATAACATTGTAAATGGAATTATGTAATGATCTTATTCTAATATCTTTAGGTGGCTGACCTAATTGGTTTAGGCCTTAGAGTTTGTATAAATAAGAGGTAGAAACTCTTTTGTAAAGTATCATGATTATTGGAAAGGTCATGGTCAAGGATTGTAATGTACGAATATTGTAATACCATTCAAGAATAGGAGTTGGTCGATCATTGGTAATCGAACTGGATTCAGAAGAGGATTCAGTCCTCCAGCACTGAGCTTAACTGGGACTGCAATCAGGAATAGTAGATGTTATTTCCAGCAGTTTAGTCCATTGGATTGTTGTCCACTTATCTTGAGACGGTTGTAGCCTCTTTGTAGTCAGTGAGACTCTTTTGTAATGAGCAGTACGCTCTAGGTAGTGTTACTTCGTGCAAGTGCAGGCACCTCATTGTAGCACATACTTTCTGCAGAAGTATCATCTAACTTTGGGTAGGCTTCCCACCATGGTTTTTCCCTTTCCAAGTTTTCTACGTACAAATCATGGTATTGTGTGGTATGGTTGCTTTGCATTGATTATCTGGTTAATTGTTATATTGTATTGTCTACCAACATCTGTATGTGCTTTACCAGTACTGGATTTGTTTAAGGTCATATTATGGATTAAAAGTTTTAATTTGTTAACAACTGATTCACCCCCCTCTCAGTTGTTCACCGATTATCCTAGCAATTGATATCAGAGCTTTGGTCCTCTTTTGCAGAAGCTTAACCACTTGAGGTAGATCCTACGTCAACTAACACAACTAATCCACTGACAACTATTTTTAGAAGAGAAATCCCTAAGCTTGATGGAAAAAATTATGGGATATGGAAAATTCAAATGGAGACTCATCTTAGATTTATTGGCAAAGAAAATTTGGGAGATCACTAAGAAAGGATACACACCTTATGATCCAGCATCTAGAAATCCTGCTCCTGCAGACTCGATAAGAAGATTGAAAATGATTACAGAGCCAGAGAATCCCTCTTATGTGCACTTACTGATCAACACATTATGGGATTGACTGACAAATCAACGGCTAAGGTTATATGGGAAAAATTGCAAACTTTGAATGAAGGTGACCCTACTGTCAAAATTGCTAAACTTGATGGTTATCGGGTAAGATATGAAAACTTGAAGATGGAAGATAATGAAAGAATTGATGTGTTTATGGAAAGAGTAAATGGGATTGTTATGGGAATTCAATGTTGTGGAGCATTTATAAGTGAAGATGAAATAGTTTCCAAAGTCTTGAGAGCCCTTCCACTGGATTACAAGATGAAGGCAACTACAATTAATGAGTTAAGAACAATGGAAAACACTTGAGTTAACAAAGACATTCTGATTGGGAAATCATCTTCTTTTGAGCTTGAAGAATTTGGATCTTCTAGAGTTGTAAAGTATGAACCTGCTTTTCATGCATCATCATCAACATCTACCGAAAAGAGTGATTGGAGAGCCCTATATGAAAAAGAATTGAAAGACATGAGGAAAGAAGATGAAGATCTTGAGCAACTTGACGCCTTATTTGCTAGAAGAGTACCTAAAGGTCCAACTGGAAGTAAGTATGAAGAAAAAGAACCTTTTAAATGTTTTGCATGTAATAAGATTGGTCATTTTGCATCTAGATGTATTGAAAGGAATGCAAGGTTTGAGGAAAGAGAAGAAAAATTTCAAGCCTAACCCGAATAGATATATTTTCAAGAAAAACAAACAATGTTACATAGCAAATGAGGAAGGAGTAACTGATGACTCTAGAGATGAACCGGTAGAAGACTCTACTAGTGGATCTGGAAATGGTAAAGAATGGTTGTTCTATGCTTTGAAGGAAGGTGAAACCAGTAAGACCCCTTATGAACTATAGTTTGGGAATACACCTATTGTTAAGTATTTCATAATTTTGGAAGTAAATGCTATATCAAAAGAGATTATTCAATTGGAAAGTTTGATCCTAGATGTGATGAAGGGATATTTCTTGGTTATTCAATTTAGAGAAAATCTTATAGATGTTATAACAAAAGATTGCAGAAAATTCTGGAAAGTGCTAATGTGAAAGTGGATGAACAGTACAAAAATAATTCTATATCATATGAAAGTGAACAGGCAGTGGAAATGATCATAACTGAACTGACAATGCCTCAACTGATACAGGAAGCTGAGACAATTACACCAGCACAATCAGAAAAATCAACTATGACCGATGATCAGAGCAGTGAACCTGAAGTTCAGAAGACACCAAGGTATGTAAGATTAAATCATTCTCAAGATCAAATTATTGGAGATAGAAACAAGGGAGTTATGACAAGAAGAAAACTAACAAATGAAGAGGTGTGTCTTATTTCTAAACTTGAACTGGCAGCTTTTATTGAAGCTTGTAAGGATAAAAATTGGTTAAAGGCTATGGAAGATGAATTAGATCAGATAGAGAAGAATGAAACTTGGTCTTTAGTTCACCGACCTAAAAATAAGAATGTTATTCGAACTAAATGGGTTTTTAGGAATAAACTGAATAAGGATGGTAAATTTATAAGAAACAAGGCTAGATTGGTTTGTAAAGGATATTCTCAAATGGAAGGAATTGACTATGGTGAGACATTTGCCATTGTAGCTAGAATTGAAGTCGTTAGACTATTTTTTGCCTATGCAGCTTATAAGAACTATAAGGTTTATCAAATGGATGTCAAATGTGCAGTTTTGAAAGGTGAGCTTGAGGAAGAAGTTTACATTGAGCAACATGATGGATTTTCACTGACAGATGACAAAGACATGGTTTGCAGATTGAAGAAAGCTTTATATGGTTTGAAATAGGCTCCTAGAGCTTGGTATGCAAGGCTGGATAAATATCTTTTGAAGCTTGGTTTTACTAAAGGCGGTGCTGATAGTAATCTATACTATAAGATCACTAATAATTATATTCTGATTATTGAAGTTTTTGTTGATGATATCATTTTTGGAGGAGAAGATAAATTGTGCATGGAATTTGCTAACAACATGAAGAATGAATTTGAAATGTCCATGATTGGTGAGATGAAATTTTTCTTAGGTTTGTAGATTACTCAAACTAACAAAGGCATTTTTATCTGTCAAACTAAGTATCTAAGGGAATTTTTGAAAAAGTTTGGTATGGAGAATTCCAAACCAGTAAGTACTCCTATGGCTATAAGTGAGAAATTATCTATCAAGGATACTTCTACACCGGTAAATCCGACAAGGTATAAATCTATGATTGGTGGTCTATTATATCTAACTTAGACTAGACCTAATATTATGAATGCAGTAAGTATTATTTCAAGATATCAAAGTAGTCCTATAGAAAATCATGAATGTGCAGTAAAGAGGATATTCTGTTATTCACAAGGAACAATAGAATATGGTTTATGGTATTCCAGAAATGATGATTTCACTTTATGTGCATATAATGACTTAGATTGGGCAGGTGATATCGATGACAGGAAGAGCACTTCTGGTGGATCTTTCTTTCTTGGAAAGAAACTGGTTTCATGGATAAGAAAAAAAAAGTCATGCATTTCTTTATCTACTGCAGAAGCTGAGTATGTTGTAGCAGCAACTAATTGCACTCAAGTTTTGTGGATGAAGAAAATGTTGAAGGATATCAAGATAAATTATAGTGAACTGGTAGTTATCTACTATGATAACTCTGCAGCTATTGACATGTCTAAGAATCCGGTATTTCACTCTAAGACTAAGCATATTTCAATAAAGTATAACTTTTTGAAGGACAAGGTTGAAGCAAAGGAAGTTAAATTGGTTTATGTAAACACTACCGAATAGATTGCAGACATATTCATTAAACCGTTGTCTAAGGAATCATTTGAGTATTTGAGAGACAGGTTAGGGGTTTCTACCCCTCTGGCAAAGACTTGATTGATGAATTTTGTCATCAGTCTGACATGTATTATTAGAAACATTCTTCATTCTGGCACTGATGAGTGGTGCTACTACTCAGGGGGAGTAGTCAGCTTTGAGATTCAGAGGTTTATATCATTGCTTTGATATTTTTGTCTGATTTTTGGCATTGATGTCAAAGGGAGAGAGAGATAGCAATGTGAAAAATCATTCAGAACTTTACAAAGATATCATTCATAGGGGGAGAGATATTGATTGATTGGTTGTCTTCCACAAGGAGAGACTTGTTTGGCATTTCTTGGTACTTAGATGTTTTTCATATCTAGTGTTGCCATCAATACCAAAGGGGGAGATTATTGGCATTATGGATGAATTGATTATGTGTTGCATTGATGTTTTTTCATTGATGTCAACACTAGCTATTATGGATGGTTACCGATAGACAGGTTACCGGTCAAAGATCAAGTGTTACCGATAGAAGAGATTGTCTGTTGACACTTCCGGCATGTTTGGATCAGTGAAGTATATTGGATTTCATGTGTTATATGCTCCATGAGCATGTTTTGGTTAGTTGGTATTGTCTTGGTAATTAGATATTATCATATACTCTAGTAAACTCTTACTGACACTCATTTATGGCTTTACTGGTAGAGCTTTCATTGAGGAATTGTGACAGGATGCACAATTAGTGTTGGTGCAGCTTCTTGATGGATTTCAGGGTGCTGAAGATGTTCATTGATCGTGCTTCAAATGCTTAAAGAATTTTCTTTGGTGTGGTAGACCTAGAATAGGTCCAGTACCTATCTAGGTTATGGACCAGTGCCATGTTAGCATGTACTCTAGACGTTATCGAGATGATTTGAGATGTTTTATGGATTTGTTATTATTGTTTTGGTCTTGAGTCGACATGACATATCATTGTAAATGAAATTATGTAATGATCTTATTGTAATATCTTTAGGTGGCCGACCTAATTGGTTTAGGCCTTAGGGTTTGTATAAATAAGAGGTAGAAACTCTTTTGTAAAGTGTCATGGTTATTAGAAAGGTCATGGTCAAGGATTGTAATGTGCGAATATTGTAGTATAATTCAGGCAGAGGAGTTGGTCGATCATTGGTGATCGAACTGGATTCAAAAGAGGATTTAGTCCTCGGGCACTGAGCATAAGCGAGACTATAATCAGGCATAATAGATGTTATTTCCAGCAGTTCACTCCATTGGATTGTTGTCCACTTATCTTGAGAAGGTTGTAGCCTCTCTATAGTCAGTGAGACTCTTTTGTAATGAGAAATATGCTCTAGGTAGTGTGCCTTCCTGCAAGTGCGGGCCCCTCATTGTAACACATACTTTCTGCAGAAGTATCATCTAACTGTGGGTAGGCTTCCCACCGTGGTTTTTCCCTTTCTGAGTTTTCCATGTACAAATAATGGTATTATGTGGTATGGTTGCTTTGCATTGATTATCTGGTTAATTGTTAAGTTGTATTGTCCACCAGCATCTGTATGTGTTTTACTGGTACTTGATTTGTTTAAGGTTATATTGTGGATTAAAATTTATAATCTATTAACCACTGATTCACCCCCCCTCTCAGTTGTTCACCAGTTATCCTAACATAATCGTTTCATTTTTGGAGAGAGAAGGTGAATGAGAAATAAGTCAGATTGGAGTATGTATTTACAAAAGAACAGATACCAGATATCTTTACAAAGCCTTTGCCTAAAGATACTTTTGAGTATCTCAAAGAGAAGTTAGGGGTGATTGTCCCTCTTGATGAGAACTAAAATGCATGGATTTGCATCAGTCTAATGAAATTCACAAAGATATTTTATGCTTCGAATTGATGAATGATGATGCTACTCAGGAGGAGTAGTCAGTGTTAGTGGTTCAAATGTTCAAATTTGTGAAGCTAATTCAAAGGGAGAAAGTTGTGATTTTTGAGCCTTTTTCATTGATTTCAAAGGGGGAGAGAAGCATGTGAAAAAATCTGTAAGAGAGTAGAGCATTTTGAGATTTGAATAATTTGTCAAAGGGGGAGATGATCCTTTTGATTTTGCGGAAGATTGTTGAGAGTTGATTTCTTTCTTTGCATTGATTCTTTTTCACATTCATATGTAGCCATCAATGTTAAAGAGGGAGATTGTTGGATATTGGCGGATATGTTTTCATTGATGTCAACATATGTGGAGATTGTTGATGGGGGAGATTATTTGAAAGTTTTCTATATATTCTAGTATTGCAATTTGATGGAATGCATTGTTTTAGCCTCTGTATTACAGATGAGTTGATGAGGTTTAAAGGGTTTCTGGTACGTTGTTTGTAGATGGTTCATGCTCATTTGCAGAGGTTTGCATAATAATTTGATTAAGTTATGAGATCTGGTATTAGGGATGTTATGCAATTATTTGTGTTATCCAGTATTCTGGTTTGTGATTCGTATTTATCCATAATTTCTATATCTTTAGTTGTGGATGTGTGGGATGTGATCTATATTTGACATGTGTGTCCTTAGTTTGATTGGTTCATGAATTGGAAATCCACAAGAAAATCTTTCAAGTTGACAGTTAGTTATGTTAATGTTCTTGACCTCCAGTAGAGAGATGATGATGATTCTGGTAATCCGAGTTGTTGCAGTTGTTGTGGTGCAATTCATGTTGCTTGTGAATATATCTAAATCATTTTCTATGCGTGTTGGTGGGCCACATAGATTATTGTGCATGATATTGAATATTTTCTTTGTTCGATGGCAATCTTCATGTTATATGACATTCTTGCCAGTTGTAGCATGTTGTGAATGATCAAGACATAATTGTTGGAGGTGTTGCATGTTTGCAGTTTTGATTTGGGTCTGGACTATGTCTTAGCTGATAATGTTTTGGTCTGCATGTATTGTTATAGCATGTGAGGATATTATTTTGTAACTTTTATTGAGGGTTTAGCCGACCTGGAAATTGAGATTGAGGATTTGTATAAATAAATACAATAATCATGTAAGATTCATGTATGTGAGTGTCTACATTGTATCTGTGAGTGTGTGATCGAGTTGGATGTGTGAAAAAGTGATTTGATCTTTTGGAATTGTGAAGGAGATGTAGTGTTGTAGAGCAGAGTGTGTGATTAACCAAAACTATACTCGGGCATATGGAGCTACTTTTTTTATAGTTCATGTGATCTAGATTGTTGTCCTAATGTTTTGTAGGTCAGTGAGACTTCATGTAAGGTAGCAAGCCTTCCCTTAAGGTTGTAGACTTTCTGGGTCTCTTATTTGAGCGGTGAGTTCTAGGTAGCGTGCCTAAATGCATGTGCATTCCCCATTGTACGATTCACATTTACTCCTAATAGGGTATTATCTAATTGTGGGTAGGTTCCCATCATGGTTTTCCACATCAAAAATCTTTGTGTTATGTGTGTTATTGATGTGGTGTTGTTTCATTCTTTAACTTTTAATTATCAGATCTATTTTATGGTTTAAGTTGCAGTAAGTTTTGTGCAACTAATTCACCCCCCTCTTAGTTTTCAGCATTGTTTCCAACAAGAGAGAGAGAGAGAGAGAGAGAGAGAGAGAGAGAGAGAGAGAAAGAGAGAGAGAGAGAGATGTGGCACTATGATAGAGTGATAGAGAGATGGAGATATAAGGACATAGAGAGAGGGGGAGAGGTAGAGTTAGATAGAGAATAGTGGGAGGTAACTCGTTAAATAGAGAGGTGTATAAAGACTTATTATAATTTACAAAAAATTAAATTCAATAAGTATATCACACATAATAAAACCTTACATCTATAGCCTCAAACCCTTTTTGTGCTCCTAAATTTGAAATGACAACTTTGAAACTCGTGTTTTTTTTTAAAACTTCCCCCTTATGTAAATTTGGATTTAGTAGTGCTTAGGAGAATTGATGCAAATTCTATGAAATGGAGGAATTTGTGACTTTTCTTAATTAAGTGAATCCCAATGTATTTATTTAATAGTGTGTGAACAAGATCTAAGACATGCTACGTAAAATGTAAAGTGCCTATGCACATGTCCTTATGAATGTAGATGTTGATGCAATAATTTGTATAAGAACCTTTGTAATGATAATATGGTGATAATATGTGTGTGTGTATGCAATTTGATGGAATGCGTTGGTTTAGCCTATGCATTGCAGATGAGTAGATGAGGTTTAAAGGGTTTCTAATATGTTGTTTGTAGATGGTTCAGGCTCATTTGCAGAGGTCTGCATAATAATTTAATTGAGTTATGAGATCTCGTATTAGGGATGTTATGGAATTGTTTGTGTTATCCAGTATTCTGGTTTGTGATTTGTATTTATCCATAATTTCTATATCTTTAGTTGTGGATGTGTGGGATGTGTTCTATATATTGACATGTGTGTCCTTAGTTTGATTGGTTCATGAATTGGAAATCCACAAGAAAATCTTTCAAGTTGACAGTTAGTTGTGTTAATGTTCTTGAGCTACGGTAGAGAGATGATGATGATTCTGGTAATCCGAGTTGTTTCTATTGTTGTGGTGCAATTCATGTTGCTTGTGAATATCTCTAAATCATTTTCTATGCATATTGGTGGACCGCATAGATTATTGTGCATGTTATTGAATATTTTATTTGTTCGATGGCAATCTTCATGTTATATGACATTCTTGGTGATTGTCGCATGTTGTGAATGATCAAGACATAATTGTTGGAGGTGTTGCATGTTTGCGGTATTGATTTGGATCTAGACTATGTCTTAGCTGATAATGTTTTGGTCTGCATGTATTGTTATAGCGTTTGAGGATGTTACTTTGTAACTTGTATTGAGGGTTTGGCCAACCTAGAAATTGAGGTCGAGGGTTTGTATAAATAAATGCAATAATCATGTAAGATGCATGTATGTGAGTGTCTACATTGTATTTTCAAGTGTGCGGTCGAGTTGGATTTATGAAAAAGTGATTTGATCTTTTGGAAGTTTGAAGGAGATGTAGTGTTGTAGAGCAGAGTGTGTGATTAACCGAAACTATACTCAGGCATATGGAGATACTATTTTTATAGTTCATGTGATCTAGATTATTGTCCTAATGTTTTGTAAGTCAGTGAGACTTCCTATAAGGCAACGAGGCTTCCCTTAAGGTTGTAGCCTTTCTGGGTTTCTTATTTGAGCGGTGAGTTCTAGGTAGTGTGCCTAAATACATGTGCATTCCCCATTGTATCATTCACATTTACTCCTAATAGGGTATTATCTAATTGTGGGTAGGTTCCCATCATGGTTTTCTACATCAAAAATCTTTGTGTTATGTGTGTTATTGATGTGGTGTTGTTTCATTCTTTAACTTTTAATTATCAGATCTATTTTATGGTTTAAGTTGCAGTAAGTTTTGTGCAACTAATTCACCCCCCCTCTTAGTTTGATGCATTGTTGCCAACAAGGGAGCAAGGGAGAGAGAGAGAGAGAGAGAGAGAGAGAGAGAGAGAGAGAGAGAGAGAGAGATATAAGGACATAGAGAGAGGGGGAGAGGTAGTTAGAGAGAGAAGAGGGAGAGGGGACTCATTAAATATAAAGGTATATAAAGACTTATTATAATTTACAAAAAATTAAATTCAATAAGTATATCACAGATAATAAAACCTTACATCTATAGCCTCAAACCCTTTGTGTGCTCCTAAATTTGAAATGACCTTTGAAACTCATGTCTTTTTTAAAAACTTCCCCCTTATGTAAATATGGATTTAGTAGTGCTTAGGCGAATTGATGCAAATTCTATGAAATGGAGGAATTTGTGACTTGTCTTAATTAAGTGAATCCCTATGTATTGATTTAACAGTGTGTGAACAAGATCTAAGACATGCTACGTAAAATGTAAAGTGCCTATGCACATGTCCTTATGAATGTAGATGTTGATGCAATAATTTGTATAAGAACCTTTGTAATGATAATATGGTGATAATATGTGTGTGTGTGTATGCAATTTGATGGAATGCGTTGGTTTAGCCTATGTATTGCAGATGAGTTGATGAGGTTTAAAGGGTTTCTAATCTATTGTTTGTAGATGGTCCAGGCTCATTTGCAAAGGTCTGCATAATAATTTAATTGAGTTATGAGATCTGGTATTATGAATGCTATGTAATTGTTTGTGTTATCCAGTATTCTGGTTTGTGATTCGTATTTATCCATAATTTCTACATCTTTAGTTGTGGATCTGTGGGATGTGTTCTATATATTGACATGTGTGTCCTTAGTTTGATTGGTTCATGAATTGGAAATCCACAAGAAAATCTTTCAAGTTGACAGTTAGTTATGTTAATGTTCTTGAGCTCCGGTAGAGAGATGATGATGATTCTAGTAATCCGAGTTGTTGTAGTTGTTGTGGCGCAATTCATGTTGCTTGTGAATATCTCTAAATCATTTTCTATGCATATTGGTGGATTGCATAGGTTATTGTGCATGTTATTGAATATTTTCTTTGTTCGATGGCAATATTCACGTTATGAGATATTCTTGGTAGTTGTCGCATGTTGTGAATGATCAAGACATAATTGTTGCAGGTGTTGCATGTTTGCAATATTGATTTGGGTCTAGACTATGTCTTAGCTGATAGTGTTTTCGTCCGCATGTATTGTTATAGAATTTGAGGATGTTATTTTGTAACTTGTATTGAGGGTTTAACCGACCTGGAAATTGAGGTTGAGGGTTTGTATAAATAAATGAAATATTCATATAAGATGCATGTATGTGAGTGTCTACATTGTATCTGCGAGTGTGTGATCAAGTTGGATGTGTAAAAAAGTGATTTGATCTTTTGGAAGTTTGAAGGAGATGTAGTGTTGTAGAGCAGAGTGTGTGATTAACCGAAACTATACTCAGGCATATGGAGATAATATTTTTATAGTTCATATGATCTAGATTGTTGTCCTAATGTTTTATGGGTTAGTGAGACTTCCTGTAAGGTAGTGAGACTTCCTGTAAGGTAGTGAGCCTTCCCTTAAGTTTGTATCCTTTCTGGGTTTCTTATTTGAGCAGTGAGTTCTAGGTATTGTGCCTAAATGCATGTGCATTCCCCATTGTACTATTCACATTTACTCCTAATAGGGTATTATCTAATTGTGGGTAGGTTCCCATCGTGGTTTTCCACATCAAAAATCTTTGTGTTATGTGTGTTATTGATGTGGTGTTGTTTAATTCTTTAACTTTTAATTATCAGATCTATTTTATGGTTTAAGTTGCAGTAAGTTTTTTGCAACTAATTCACCCTCGCTCTTAGTTTGCCGCATTGTTGCCAACAAGAGAGAGAGAGAGAGAGAGAGAGAGAGAGAGAGAGAGAGAGAGAGATGGAGATATAAGGACATAGAGAGAGGGGGAGAGGTAGAGTTAGAGAGAGAAGAGGGAGAGGGAACTCATTAAATAGAGAGGTATATAAAGACTTCTTATAATTTACAAAAAATTAAATTCAATAAGTATATCACAAATAATAAAACCTTACATCTATAGCCTTAAACCCTTTGTGTGCTCCTAAATTTGAAATGACAACTATGAAACTCATGTCTTTTTTAAAAACTTCCCCCTTATGTAAATTTGGATTTAGTAGTGCTTAGGAGAATTGATGCAAAGGAGAATTGATGCAAATTCTATGAAACGGAGGAATTTGCGACTTGTCTTAATTAAGTGAATCCCTGTATATTGATTTAACAGTGTGTGAACAAGATCTAAGACATGCTAGGTAAAATGTAAAGTGCCTATGCACATGTCCTTATGAATGTAGAGGTTGATGCAATAATTTGTATAAGAACCTTTGTAATGATAATATGGTGATAATATGTGTGTGTATGTGCAATTTGATAGAATGGGTTGGTTTAGCCTATGGATTACAGATGAGTTGATGAGGTTTAAACGGTTTCTAGTATGTTGTTTGTAGATGGTTCATGTTCATTTGCGGAGGTATGCCTAATAATTTGATTGACTTATGAGATCTAGTATTAGGGATGTTATGCAATTGTTTCTATTATTCAGTATTTTGGTTTGTCCTTCGTATTTATCCATAATTTCTATATCTTTAGTTTTAGATGTGTGGGATGTGTTATATATATTGACATGTACATGTCCTTAGTTCGATTGATTCATGAATTGGAAATCCACAAGAAAGTACTTCAATTTGATAGTTTGTTATGTTAATGTTCTTGAGCTCTGGTAGAGAGATGATGATGATTATGTTAATCCGACTTGTTGCAGTTGTTGTGGTGCAATTCATGTTGATCGTGAATATCTCTAAATCATTTTCTCTACGTATTGGTGGTCCGCATAGATTATTGTGCATGTTATTGAATATTTTCTTTGTTCGATGGCAATCTTCATGTTATATGACATTCTTGGCGGTTGTAGCATGTTGTGAATGATCAAGGCATAATTGTTGGAGGTGTTGCATGTTTGTGGTATTGATTTGGCTCTAGACTATGTCTTAGCCGATAATATTTTGGTTTGCTTGTATTGTTAGAGCATGTGAGGATATTATTTTGAAACTTGTATTGAGGGTTTAGCTGACCTTGAAATTGAGGTTCAGGGTTTGTATAAATAAATGCAATAGTCATGTAGGATGCATGTGTGTGAGTGTCTACATTGTATCTGCGAGTGTGTGATTGAGTTGGATGTGTGAAAAAGTCATTTGATCTTTTGGAAGTGAGAAGGAGATGTAGTGTTGTAGAGAAGAGTGTGTGATTAACTGGAACTATACTCAGGCATATGGAGATACTATTTTTATAGTTCATGTGATCTAGATTGTTGTCCTAATGTTTGGTAAGTCAACGAGACTTCCTATAAGGAAACAAGCCTTCCTTTAAGGTTGTAGCCTTTCTAGGTTTCTTATTTGAGCGGTGAGTTCTAGGTAGTGTGCCTAAATGCATGTGCATTCCCCATTGTAATATTCACATTTACTCCTAATAGGGCATTATCTAATTGTGGGTAGATTCCCATCATGGTTTTCTACATCAAAATCTTTGGTGTTATGTGTGTTATTGATGTGGTGTTGTTTCATTCTTTAACTATTAATTATTAGATCTATTTTATGGTTTAAGTTGCAGTAAGTTTTGTGCAACTAATTCACCCCCCCTCTTAGTTTGTTGCATTGTTTCCAACAAGAGAGAGAGAGAGAGAGAGAGAGAGAGAGAGAGAGAGAGAGAGAGAGAGAGAGAGAGAGAGAGAGAGAGAGATGTGGCACTATGATAGAGTGATAGAGAGATAGAGATATAGGGACATAGAGAGAGGGGGAGAGGTAGAGCGAGAGAGAGAAGAGGGGGAGGGAACTCATTAAATAGAGAGGTATATAAAGACTTATTATAATTTACAAAAAATTAAATTCAATAAGTATATCACACATAATAAAACCTTACATCTATATCCTCAAACCCTTTGTGTGATCCTAAATTTGAAATGACAACTTTGAAACTTGTGTGTTTTTAAAAAACTTCCCCCTTATGTAAATTTGGATTTAGTAGTGCTTATGAGAATTTATGCAAATTCTATGAAATGGAGGAATTTGTGACTTGACTTAATTAAGTGAATCCCTATGTATTGGTTTAATAGTGTGTGAACAAGATCTTAGACATGCTAGGTAAAATGTAAAGTGTCTATGCACATGTTCTTATGAATGTAGATGTTGATGCAATAATTTGTATAAGAACCTTTGTAATGATAATATGGTGATATTTCATTATCATCATTTATGCGTTAGAAATGACCTAGGGTTTTGTCCTCATTATCCAACATTCTAGCATTTAAATTTAAATTTTTGTGTAGTGCCAAATATTTGGAGTCAACTTAGTTTGGTCCAAATATTAAAATTGATTGTGAAAAATAAGGGTGTAGTTGTATTAGTGGTTGTAAATTAGTTTTAGGGTTTCCTAGATGTCATGACCTAACATTGGGAATACAAATCTGATTGAGTGCTAAATTTAGATCCTTAGAAATAAGAAGTTATGTTCTAGCACATGCATGCACACACACACACACACACACACATTTGTAATTTAATAAATATGTTATTCAATAAATACTAATATTTACAGAGAGTCTTGCATGATATATATCAGTATATGAAAACTAAATACTTCATCTAATGATATATGATATTATAATTTGTCTAATAAAGAATAATATCATGTCTTAGAATTTAGAGTTAAACATGGATTAATAATTCATTAATTAAGGGTTCAATATAAAGATGTTAAAATTCACCTTTTGATTGTTGATGTACAATTATAGTTAATTATAAGGTTTTATGTTTTAATAAATAAAATGACAAAAAACAAATTTTTCTTCCACACCTATATAATATGTTAAAATAGGATAAAATTTTCATAATTATCTTAAAATTCTAAATTTTAAATATACCTATACAATTATACAAACACACACATACACACGTGTGTGTGTGTGTGTGTGCATGTATAGACATGTTATGTGAAAACTTACACTGAGTATGATTGAATTACATGTCCCAATCTTTATCAAACTTACAAGATTTTTACGTATATTAATATTTATAGAATATTATGATTATATAATCTTTTTCTATGAACAAAAAATATATCATTATAAATAATTTATCATATATATAATCTTAATTTAATATTTTATTTTAAGATAACTTTTATAATTATAATTTTAAAATTATATAATAAAAATGATATTTAAATTCCTTATAAATACATCATTATAATACCAATAGCAATTATTCTCTTTCATGGTGAATCATGGTTATAATTTCTTTCTTAAGGTGTTTACTAAACCCTATAAACAATGCAGACTTGACTTACATTCAATTAATAAATCAATGTGAGTCCAAATTTATAGTTAAAGTCATAGTGTGAATTAAGCTAGGGAAGGATGAAACCAACATTTATCACAAAGTTGTTTGCATTTAGAAGATGAATTTCCCACGGAAAAGACAAACCGTCATTCTTTAAGTCATAGCATTAAAGTCCACTTTCTGTGCGTGGAGTGCATGCCTACCATCTGACAATAAAATTGTGATTTTAAACTATCATTTTAGTCATATCCAGCTAAGAACGTAACAGATATTTTTCCCGAGCTGCGTACAACGTGAGGTGAATAGTTTTTTTTGTAATATTAATTATTTTTATGTTCAATAAATGCTTTGTATTTTTTTTTCTGATTGATTTGAATTTGAAATTACTGACAAATTAATTGAATTTAATATTACTGACAAATTAATTGAATTTATAATGTGTATTTTCTTTTCGAAAAGTTTGAATTTAATATTTATTGTTTTCAGTATTAATCAACAGAAAGCAAGAAAAATGATTGATATATGCTTCCCGATTTAGCTGTGTAGGAGGTTTTTGCATCAATGTTTCCAATCACAGTCCGTGATTTATCATAGGATGAGAGCAGTAAGAGAAAAAATGTATGCAATTGCAAACCAATGCCTGATAAAAAGGATAAGAGAGGGGGATGAGTGGCACAAATTCCCAAGGAAGGGACACAAAAACCAAAGTGGGAAAAAATTTGAAAATGGAAACCTAAAAAATCAAATAAAAAGAAGAGAAGAGGAAACAATAAAAAGACACGGATAAATAAATAACTAAATAAAGAGATAAATGAAAAAATGAAATGTGAAGAAGTAAAATAACATAAAATAATCTCTCTCTCTCTCTCTCTCTCTCTCTCTCTCTCTCTCACACACACACACACACACACACACACAAGTAGGAGCTTATATATGAATGAAGTGTGTAAGTATATATATACATATATATTTGTCTAAATGTATGTGTAAATATATATACATACATAGGAGGAAGGAAATAAAAACCTATACATAAATATCTAAGCAAACGATAAATTATAATGTAAATTAAAAAACCTGTAATGCCCTGCCAAGAATCCCGAACGAAAACCCACAACAAGGGTGAAACAACTTTTTTTTTTTTTAAGTATAAACATCATAAATGCATTTACACAACATGCAAAATAACACAAGCGGAAGACTTACACCAAAATTCCTTAAGGGGTACCAACGAAGAATTAACTTCCAGAATAAATTCCACAACATCATAAATCCACATATGCATCATTAACTCAATGATCACAAGAAGCCAAAATAAATAAAGATTCATCATTGAAAGATTGAAAGGATACAACATAATTTTCACTTCAATAAGCATTTACTAACATCATCAAGGAAACTGATAAAAACATCCAAACATAGGATTACATTGCTCTTCCATTACATAGCTTCTCAATAGTCATAAAGGATAGATCACATCCAATTACAAGGTTACATAAGTTCAATAATACAATGATACAATGACCACATAGGTCTACTAATACCAATAATCTCCAAAACATGAGATGAAGCATGAGTCACGAACCATAGGAACACCTGCGAAGCCAATCCTCGCATGAAGGCACAAATCCGAACATCCGATGGGAAATGGCACTACCACCCGACCATGCAATTCCCAAATGGAATCACCCCACCGTGCTAGGAAATAGCTGAGGACCCTCAAACAAGCATAAGCATGACATGGTCGACAAAACAATACAACTCCATGACAGCACAATAAGACTCCACAAGAATCCAGGCGACTCAACTTCACAAACACAAGTGAACCGACATCACAAAACACAAGTGAACCAAATGAGAGAGTGTCATCGCATAGCTTAAGATGGTTACCCTGGTAGGCCCTCATAGGTCCTGATTCTCTATCTTGGTAACCTCTCCCGAACCTCCGGCTCCAACTAAGTCTCATGCGGACCCTACCAGCCTTTCGTGAAGACAAGGTGGTTGGTTTTCCATTCCAGGCCTTCTCAAAACATTATGATCCCTGTACTAGCACTTGCCTGTGCATGAGGTACAATTATCTTTATTAATGTTATGATACTACCCACCTAATCAATTCATTAGATTACCAATTATTATCTGACTTTCGCTGGGTCGTATTCCCTACCACTTTGGGTGCAACCCCCAAGTGAAAGCCACTCTCTCAAAGGACACTACACAAGCATGGTCACTCCCGAGGACCCTATGGCAAAGTAGACAGCCATAACACCACTATCAAAAACAAGTGGCCAAACAAGGACATACTGACTCTTGACTAACCATAAGGCAAGGACACTACATGGTTAAGCCAATGGAGCCAACATATATCACTTGGTCAACGGTACCAATTACACCACCACAGGATGACTGAACCACAGACCAAAATATCACAATAAAGACTTGCAAGGACAGCTAAATACATCAAATCTGCACTCAGACAATCTTTGAGAATATCAGCATCATAAGAACTTGCAACATCATTGATTGAAATTAAATATAACACTCTTGCAACAGTCACATTATTCAATTCCCAAATCAATATTCCATCAGGAATGAAATCCACATTTAAACATTCAACCGGTTATAACATGAATTCTAAACAGGCATTTAAATCATTTTCAGAATATATCCAAATCTACCAATTTGAATCTCTAATTCATGCCTTGATTTCCATTGGTAAAATTATTAACCACATAATAAAAATCACATGAAAATCACATTACATCACACAAAACCACTTTAAACATTCCATTTATAAAATTTAAGTTCTTAACACAAACCAGTTTTGAAGACTGGTGAGGCCTCAAAACCAAGCGGGGGTCAAACCAACCCGCGGTTTTGCTGTTACCGAGATGACAGACACCACTTACTGGTAGTGTTGCTACCACTGGTAACACTGCCACTACCAACCGGTAATACTACCACTTCGAACCGGTAACACTTACCACTTTGAATAGGTAACACTTACCTCTTCGAACAGGTAATTTACATCTTCGAACCGGTGACACTTACCTCTTCGAACAGGTAATTTACCTCTTCGAGCCGGTGACACTTACATCTTCGAACAAGTAATTTACCTCTTTGAACTGGTGACACTTACCTCTTCAAAAAGGTAATTTACCTCTTCAAACTGGTAACACTTACCTCTTCAAACCAGTGACACTTACCTCTTCAAACCAGTGACACTTACCTCTTCGAATAGGTAATTTACCTCTTTGAACCAGTGACACTTACCTCTTCGAACAGGTAAGTTACCTCTTCGAACCGATGACACCTACCTCTTTGAACCGGTAACACTTACCTCTTCGAACCGGTGACACTTACCTCTTCGAACAGGTAATTTGCCTCTTTGAACCAGTAACACTTATCTCTTCAAATAGGTAATTTGCCTCTTCGAGCATGTAACACTCCATTTCTAGAATTATTTCACGGGCACACACATATAGTGCCAATTTCCAAAATTTCAAGGAAGAGTTTACCAGCAAGGTAAATGGTGAAATAAACATACTGGAAATAATGACTAACCAAATCATGACAAAATAGAAACAAGGATGCACCTAGCAAGCCCAATCTATAATTATTTCTTCTCAAAGAAGAGGTAAATCAATAAATTGATTTCCAAGAACAAAACACACAGTAGATAGAGAAATGAACCATTTCTTTCCTGAATGCAACCATATGATATAGATTTCACAAAACCAGCAGTAGTAAACACTAATTCTTTCATTTCAATCATTCCACAAACATCTGCAGGAATATTGAATAAATTTCCATACACAGAAAGCAAACTGAAAATTACAAAACAAATTCAAAACAAGAAGGAAACCTCCAACCTTGAAGCAATTAGCAACAAAGAGATGAAGAACAACCAATCTTGCTACCACGTCGAATTTCCAACTCCTCCAAAAAGTTTTTCCAGAATTTTCTCTCCAAAATTCTCGTCTTCTCTTGCCGTGAATACCCAGAATGGATGCCCAAAAATATCTTTTAACCCAAGCTTCTAGGTTAAAGTTTTTCATCCAATCAAATTTAAATATTTTAAAACTAAAAGGCAATCAGATTATTTCTTTTCCAAAAAAAATAATAATTCTTTCCCAACAATTAAAATGAAAAAGCAAAAGTCAAATGGAAAAGCAAAAAGGAAAGCTTTTATTAATTTCTTTTTCCATATATACTTCCTTCAACAAAAGTGTTTAACCTTTTTAAATGCTAGGCAATTTATTTATTTCACAAAAATATCAATGTAACTTTACACAATAAATTAAGCCATTTAACCATTTAATCTAGCAATCATTAATTTAAATAAATCAATAATCACATAGCATATTAATTAAATGATTACGCCTACACAAGATAGTATCATCCATTTAAATTAAATAACCATTTAAATTAATGGAAACACACAAAACCAAGACAGATCAAATGACGACTCTCAAATGACCAAACCAAGGCACCATGACACGCATAACAGCCAGACGGGGAAACACAACCGACTGACAACACTCACACGAGTGTAACTGCGATCAAGCTAGGGTACAACAACTATCACCTCCACTCCCATCGGATATATAAGGCATGCTCAGACCTGCGAAACCAGGTGGAGTCAATACCTCGTACCTACCTAGTACTGGTACCTGCAATGTACTGCACCAAAGAACCACAAGTGCATATAGACAATATACATAAATACAGACATGGCACACACATTGATGAAGGAGAATCTTAATGTTCCTTGTCTCACTAGAGTGAGTGAAGAAAAATCATCCCCTCGCATCCGAATACACTTACAAACACGCAACATATAAATAATGCATCGCAATATAAGGGAAAAGTGTTAGTCCATGATAATGATCCATAAAAATAACATTACTCATAAGCACTGAAATACTGCATAAAATCATACACCATAACTCCAGATAAAGCATGAAATAACATTACATAATATCTGAATCAAAATACAATAATGTTCCACAGAACAGTCACTGAAGTAACTCAAAACATACAAAAGAGGCTGATCGAGGAGGGGTACTACAAAACCACTAAAATATAAATATACATATATATGGAAATGAGTATGTACACAATTAAATTCATGCCCATATATATGTATGTATAGGTTTAAGTTGTATACAATTAAATTTATGCCCATATATATGTATGTATAGTGTTTAAATTGTGTGTGTGTGTGTGTGTGTGTGTGAGAGAGAGAGAGAGAGAGAGATTTATTCATACTCATATATATGTATAACAATAGAACATATATAAATAAAAGAAAGAAAAAGCAAAGAAAAAAGAGAAAGCCTATAAATATGCACAAAACATAACTAAAGAAACAAAAAAGAAAATAAATCTTAACAAAAGAAAGGAAAAATGCAAAAGCTACTATAAAGAGCCACTAAGATATATATACATATATATGGGTATACATACATACATACATATATGTATACACACATAGATATATGTATGTATGTATGTATGTATGTATGTGTATACATACATACATACATACATAAGAAAATAAAAGAAAGAAAAAAGTGTGAACACAAAAATAAGAGAAAGAAAACATATAAGAAAAGAGCAAATAAAGGGAACGAGAGAGAGAGAGAGAGAGAGAGAGAGAGATGACCTAACTAGGCTAGAGGGGACACGACATGAAGGTAGAGGGAAGAGGAAAATGAAAAGGAAAAAGACACGAGGAGGAAGAGAGGGAATGGATAGAACGAACAAGGCAGAGGAGGCTTAGTGAAGGAAGAGGAAAACAAAGGATGAAAGGGAAGAGGAGGGATACAGGGATAACTTTAAGAAAGCACCCCCCAAGCAAAACTCTAAAACCCTAGTGAATCAAGCATTATTTTGGGGGTGGAATTTTCATATTGATGGAAAAAAAATTTCAAAGTAGGAAAAAAAAAAAATTTGTATTGGCAATTTTTTTTTAGGGTATGAAAATTCCATAAAATTATGGCAAATAATACCTTGTTTTGTGGGGAAAATATATATTGTAGGAGGCAAATATTTTTTCATTTAAAGCAACAAATATATAAGTGTATGGGCAAAAATTTTTACTCCGAAGGAAATATTATTGAAGTGTATTGGTGATTTTTATCCACTGCTTGAAAATTATTTAATTTGTTTGGCTAATATTTTGTTATTTATGAAAAAATATATATTTTATTGGTGATTTCATGAATTCATTGTCATTAATAAACAAGACACATCACATCACATTGAATCCAGACTCTACATGATGTATCGATAAGTGCAACCTCTTTGACACGTGACACATACCTAAAATCCATCAATGATTTTAAACCGTTCAATGATTGTAGATCAATGGCTGAAGTTTTATTTTGGCCCAACTTTCTGAAGAGAACGTAGTTCACCAGAAAGTGCTCGAAATGGAATTGGATTCAATAGACATGTATCAAATGTCACGGTCGATAATGTTGCTCATTTAATATATGTCTAGTCACTAATTGCAATCCACTCTGTCCCCATGACTTCCAATGTGGTATTTGGTACTGGTTTATAGTTGTTTCCAATTTCGCACACTAGTGCATTTATGGGAAAGATTTGCACGGATATATGAAAGATTTAAAAAAAATTAAAGGAATTAATATGGTTAGAGATGGAATTATTACAATCAAGAGCTTCAACTATTTATAGACGATCTTTGTTTCTTTCATCTTGAATTAGCCTTTGGTAGATAAATTGTCAGAGCTCATGGTATTTAAATTTTGCCTCTGGTTTAGGTCTATAGGCTCAGGTTGTATAATTTGGTATTCTGATTTCTCAAGACGGACACTCCTATCCACTTGAGAAGCATTGTTGCGGAGAACCAGAGAGCCTTTTTGGGCTCCATTAGAGACCAAACCCTCAAATCAGTCTGTAAGGATGGTGCTAGGCAGAGAGTTTCTGTGTAATGAAAATAGATGTTGTGTTAACACAAACGTTACGTCCTGGTTCTTGGCGTCTCTTCTAGACCTCAGAGAAGACAAGGTGGATATATTGATGTTGTTAAGGAAAGTGTTTAAAGAAGACTTCCTTGGAGACGACATTATTGTTATCGTCTTTGTAAAAGTAGGGGTGGGGATCCCTTGGGCAAATGAATTAACCAAGCTTCTCCTCCCTAAACAAACAGTGGCCAGGCAACTATTTCTTTTGGACCTGAATGTGGAGTAGTTGACGCATCATAGGAAATGGGCGCGGATTGGTAGGGACTTTCTCTGGAAATGGTTCCTCCTGAATGACTTTCCAAACTACAATTGGCTTGAATAATTCTCATAGCTTATAATGTCTGAAGAATTCTACATGGAGGGAGGGCGAGATTCTTAGGGTAAACCATGAATGTGTCCACTACATGTGCCCTAGCCCCGACACCCTAATAGGTTTTGTTTTTTTGGCTATTTCTTCATAACCTCACTCATTTTGGCTTTAAAGTTTTTCAAGGACTCCGACATGTAAATTTTTATAAATTTGTGAAACATATATATTAATGATAATTTTGCAAATTCTGTTTCATTTCAGTTTGCCTCTTATGGATATAAAAATGTTTTCTATTTCATTTTATTATTTGTTGCTGGCATCATGCCATGGCAGGATACTTAGCATAATCATTATGTTTTGAAATAGCTTAAACAGTTATTAATTTGTGTGGATATAAGATTTAATTTTCACCATAAAAAAATAGGAGGTATATTCTAATTTCTTCTCTAAAGTTAAAGAACCAACTTAGTGTCACTTCTAAGACGACCTTTTCTAAAAGATATTTGAAGTGCTTGACAAACAAGTATTTGAAAAAACATAATGTCAGGGATTGGCTGCAAGTGATAGCATCCAATAAGGATCGTAATGTCTATGAGCTACAATTTTTTTTCTGTCTATGAGCTACATTATTTCAATATTTTATTAAACGATGGAAATACATTTAATACTGTGATCTTTTTTATGTAATATTTCTTCCTCTATATTTAATATATATAAAAAAATCCAATTCGTTCCATTAATTATTTGTACATTGATTATCATTGATTATTATTGATCATAAATATTAAAAAATGATGTTTATCTCGCGAAAAACAAGTGAATTAAAAGTCCAACTTACTTCTTGTAATTTTTTCTGCATAATTTCAATATAAAAAAAAGTCCAACTAACTAGATACATGTATATTGAACACCGAAAATACGTGTCATTGAACACTGACACAAAATAAAGGCTATGGCCCATGGGCCAATGAAGGGTCAAGTGACATGGCATTTGGGTGGCATAAATCCTATGTATAATGGGACCCATAGGAATTGACAACAGATATGTAGTGATATTGCCTTATGGACATATGGTACGCACATCACTGTCATGAAAGTGAATGGTTAACATTTAGCCTTTATGTGGCTTTAATGTCAGCTTGTGTGTACGAATTATGCGGTTGAACTAGTGCATACGGAGGAATGATGGCAGATTTTGTGATTAATGCTGATGGCCGCCACCATTGGATGTCATAAATTAGAATTGAGTGAGAATTGAGTGAGAGGTGTTTAAATCTTAGGTGGATTGGAAGTCTTGGTATCATACTATTTGCACTTGCAGCATTGTCTTGGGTTTCTTAAGCAGCATGGAATCCGATTTATCCTTCCATACTGATAAGAAATTAGTTCCATTTCTCGGATGATTTACAGACAGGAGGCTGAAAGGTTTATTCTTGTTTAAGGATGAGTGGTTGTACGAGAGTGTGAAGACGTTGTTGGGAGAGGAAATTGTCCATGTAGGTCATCGCTACAAGACAAACATGGAGGCATATTCATTGATTGCCACTTGGAGTTTCCAATTTGAGGACGAGGTGGACAAGGTAAAAAAATCCCTGAGAGTTGTAATTGATGGACACTACCTATTAAATCTAGATAGTGTGTGTGCTCATGTGGTCCCAAAGGTGGGAATTGTTCCTAAGGCAAGGGTGGCTAGTCCGGTGGCACTGCTACCACTTATTCAATGGGTTGATGATGATTTGAAGGCAAGATGCAGAGCTCTTGCTTGGTGTGGGTGGAAGGCCTTCAAAATGTTTGCAAGTTTGATGCAGTGTGATGAGATTTTATCGGTCCTTCATGAAGTGGCACATGCAAAGGTGGGTCAAGAGTTGTGATCGAGACCCAAGACTACCTAAGCAATGAAGCAACTCTCAAAATTCTATGATGACCCAGAGTACAGGTCATTTCTAGGTTAATCCTGCTAAGGCCAGCGGTGTTTGGTATTGTCTGTTTGTATCTTTTTGTTCCATGTCCATTTTCTCCCCAGGCCCAACTTTGTATGTATGAGGGGATGTCTACTATAAATTTTGGTATGGCGAATTGGAATTTTGGAGTTTTCGCATGTAGTAGGGTTTTATTTTTTGTTGGGAATGGTGGTTTTGGCCCTTGGGGGTGTTTTTTGCGGTGACAGAACTTTGGTGGTTTTACTATACCACCTATACTTGCATATTTATAATATTTTATTTCCAAGTAATACAATACAAAAATTATCAATAAAAAAAAAGAAATATCATGCAAGTTTTGAAATTACATATTTAAATTTTATATTTAATTCATTATAAATTTATATATTTAATTCATATTCAAATCCTATTGATAATGGGACAGATGGCAACTAACAACAAATACTATCATCTGTTGGATGAGCACAAATCAACGAATTAAGGTGTATTTCGGGCCGAATGTGGGATCTCTAATTATTTTTGCAAAATTTTACCACAAACACGTGTCATTGAACAACAATAGAAAAGAAATGTTATGGCTCATGGGACGATGAAGTGTCTAGTGATGTGGCGTTTGGGTGGCAGAAATCCTATGTATAATGGGACCCATGACAACTGACAAAGGATACTATCATCCATTGGATGAGCATAGATCAATGGTGTGAGGTGTATTTCAGGCTGAATATGGGAATGATAAACATTTATTGCAAACTTCTAATGGAAGACTTCCATAAACGATAAACATTTAATTAAGTATAGTTAAATTCTAAATTTGTAACTGTATAACTAATTAAATTTAGTAAGCTCTATTTCAGGCAGAAGTTTAAAAGTATTAAAAAGTCTTCAAAACCATTCTCAAAAAGTGACTCATGCCCATTGACATGGCCGAAAAATGGCAAAAGTCCTAAGACCCACGACAACTAACAAAAGATACCATCGTCCATTGGATGAGCATAGATCACTGACTTAGGGTGGATTTTGGCCCGAATGTGGGAAGTAAACACATTTGTGAGAACTTCGCTTGGAAATAAACGTTTTACATTTAGTTAACTATAATTAAGTCTAAAAATCTCTATTTCAAGCGGAAGTTGAAAAAGATTAAAAAGACTTCAAAAATAGTCCGAAAAAGTGACTCGAGTTTGGTGACATGGCCAAAAACAAGCAAACGTCATGGGACCCATGACAACTATCAATAGATACCATCGTTTGTTGGATGAGCACAGATCAACGGTTTAGGGTGGATTTCAGCCTGAATGTGGGAAGTAAACACATTTTTGAGAACTTGACCCAAAATTGAACATTTTACATTTAATTAACTATAATTAAGCTCTATTTTGGGCGGAAGTTGAAAAGGATTAAAAAGACTTCAAAAACAATTCAGAGAAGTGACTCATCACTCGAGTCTAGTGACATGTCCACTATCCTTAGAATTTAGACTGAAGCAATGAATGTTTTGTCCTTCAACAACGAATAGATATTAATAATAATTTATAAAATTACAACAAGATTCTAGAAATTTTGCCCTTTAGGTATTACTTTTGAACTTTTCAGTGTTTTCAAAATAAGTGACTCGTAATCATATTTTATTTCATGGACAAACTAGTAAATCTAGGGAGATTCAGAAATGGCTACTAGATTGAGGAATGCAAGTTGCAACAGAGTCTATCTGCGCCAATCTAGTGAAATAGAAATTTAGGATAAAATCTAGAACACCTACATCCCGCGGTTTTTTTTTTTTTTTTAATCTCGTGGTTCAATTTGAGGGTTAGAATTTTCAAGCTTATATATAGCATTATTTTGAATTATTAACAGTAACAGTGATGGGAAAACTGGGAAGTAGTAGTTCAACAAGAAGCCAAGTGAATAAAAAAATATACCTAACCGAATTGGTTAAAACACCATCTTTCAGTGATGAATACCATGATATTTATGACCCTTGTATCCATAGTGAAAAGAGTCATAGAAATTAGATATGAATTGTCTAATAAGGTGACAGATCCAAGCAAGGCAAAATTTACTATTTTCAACAATATTAAAAGAAAGAAAAAATAAAACCGTGTCGTGGGATGCTGGATTAAGAAGCATGGTATTACCTAAAGTATTCCCTTGCCCTGAACTTGTCATGGTCTACACCAAAAATTATGATGAAGATAAAAAAGCAATTGTCAATAAAAATACAAAAGAGG
The DNA here is from genome assembly GCF_030272615.1 of Cryptomeria japonica. Classification (NCBI taxonomy): domain Eukaryota; kingdom Viridiplantae; phylum Streptophyta; class Pinopsida; order Cupressales; family Cupressaceae; genus Cryptomeria; species Cryptomeria japonica. The sequence continues at coordinate 231,001,923 of NC_081413.1, forward strand.
AAATTCTATCCATAAACAAGGGAGAATTTGCTCGTGTGTTGAACCTAGGGTTTGAAGCACAAAACTCAAACGCCCACATTGACCTAGGAAAGATGGCAGGGAATTATGAGAGTCTTGATCCAAGTCATATAGATTCATTTATTAGAGCTCTAATAATGCATGGTACTTCATTGGATCGAAATCATAAACCTCCTTATGATTGTAACATTTTTGTTCCATGGGTTCGGGATACTATTTCCTGGCTGACATTTTTCCTGGGATTGGAAAATCATAGGGAAGTGGGTACTAGCCTTCTTGAAATGATTTCTAATATCCATTGTGTAATTCAACTAGTTGAGATATAATTTTGTTGATCACATTGTTCAATCCATCCAAAAACAATTACTAATGATCAAAAAAGTTTCCTGTAAGACATTGAGGTTCTCATCCTACTTGTGCTATCTTCTTCTATCCAAGTATCATTCAATATTTGACACCAACAATATTCACATTGTTAACTACAACATTGATGAGAAGACTCGGAACAGAACAGAGTGTCCAATATATGAATGGACACTTAAGATAAGGATGCATAATAACAGAAAGAACTATAACCATTTTGTAGACTTCTTTTTGGCACCAATGTATAATCAAATTATAAGCACTCCAATGCCTAGATTGTTTGTCTTGTAGAGATTGCATTCAACTCAGAAGTCAAATACAATTGGCTGACTGGTTCTTCATGGAAGGATACACTATGTTAAGGTTTTACGGATCAACAATAAAACCCTACAGACTTCCAATACATGTGACAAAGAGGGTATTTGCATTTGAATATGTATGACAGTTGGAGAGCACAGATAGGCACTTTCATGTTCAGCAAAAGAAGAGCATATTTCCTTCCTTGCCTTTCTCATGTGGAGGGTTCACATTTGAGAGAAAAGAATTCAATGTGGCACATGATTTTTTGATAGTTTTTAGCTTTGGTGATGAGGGTCTTTGGCAGTATGATTCAATCAGTGTAGTTCAAGAAAGGCTTAAGAAAAATGGGAACTCTTCAACATTATCTCAACATGAAAGTAAACTATTGCTAGAAAAGCTTAGAAACATGGACTCTTGGGATGAGGTAAAAAAAGAGATGGAGAAAATTTTCGCTGACAATAACATTTCAATAGAAGAATTGCCATCACAAATTTTGGCATTGCACACACAAAGGACAATAGAGGAGGGCATCCAAAATAGGATGTTCTACAATTTATACCAAAAATATGCTAATCCATCTAACAAATCTATTCCCAAAATAATTCTGCAATAATGTAAACACAGTTGTTGGACTCAAACCAAAATAAATGATTTTTGGACTATGAGGAAGAATCTCGATGAACCAAAGACCAGTGCAAAATTTGACTCCATCAATGAGGATGCAACGTTCAACAAACTATGGAATATGGAGCATCTCACAATATCATATGACAGGAGTGATGATGAAAATGAGTATGAGGTTGAGGCTACTCCAACAAATACTATAGTCCCTACAAAATTTGGTGGAGTCAATGAGTCCATGAAAGAAAAATATAGCAAAGGGGCAAACATTGTGGAAAAAATGGGTTTTGAAGGTGGTGGTCTAGGTCCCAGAGGAGAAGGAATTTGGTTTCCACTTGAGGTACAAATTCCATCAAATTCAAAATCAAAAGCACCTATTAAACTAGTCATTGGACTTGATTCATCAGATTCATCATGGAAAGGTACTACAAATTACCCTCTAGCTCCACGTGCATTTGTTAGAGGTTCAAATCCACAACCACCACTACATCATGGTATTCCCATTGGTGGTGAATCAAGTGCCACTGCCACTGGTGGGGAATCTGCGGATAGTATTCCTATTATTGTTCGGTCAAGTGCCACTATGATTGGTGGGATTGGCATGGGTACTACTACTTATACTATTTGTCATAGTGTCTGACAAGTGCAACAACAAAATATCTCTTGCCAGAGGCCTCTAGTGGTAGATACTCATACTATTTAGAATCTTATATCAAGTGCCACTACCACTACAAATCTATCATTTGCAGCTTCAGAACAGACCCCTCAAAAGACCATAAAAAATACACATGCAAGTGACAGTGGGACATGATCAAGAATGGTTGTTGGTACTCCTCATAATGCATTAGTTAAAACCACAAGCATAGGTGGAACTGGAGCCTCTGCTATTTCACCTTTCAAACATTCAATTGGTTTAGCAAGCCTAGATTTTCAATTTCGTGATTACTATGAAAAATTTGAACACACAACAAATGCAAATAAAGAAAAAAAGAGAGCATTATAGAGGGTTTCCTTGACTGAATTTTTAGACGAACAACCTGCAAGGAACAAGGTATTTCCAACATATGACCCACACAAAGATATGATGGAGTTCCTAGTTGTTATGCCCCTAAATAAAGATAAAAATACACCACACAGTCAGATAGATCCCTCTGAATTTCAAGTTAGCACCCTCCAAATGGATTTTTCCAAAGTATAAAATGTGGAAAAAAATAGTGTATCAAAAAGGACTAATGAACTGGTCTACACTTCACTACTAAAGGTGGAGAGAAAAAAATAAACTGGAGAAACAAATAGAAAAGTGACAGGCAAACCTGGTAAATGAAAAATCAAAGAGGAAAGCAGCAAATAACAAGTGCAATGATTTACATAAAAGGATAAAAAATTTGGGCTCTGCAATAGAAATTGTAGAGAAGGAAAAGATGGAGACAAAATTGAAGGAACTGAGGGAAAAACTGGCTAAAAGTAGTAAAAAAATTGATGATGAAAGAGCCAGTTTTCAAAAATTATACAAAAGTTATGAGTCTGTTGCTACTGTAATAAGAAAAATTCAAGATGTATTGGATCATGAGAAGGAAAAATTAAAAGATTTGGAAGAGGAAGAAAAAAAAATGTGCACAAATGAAAGAAGAACTACACAATGCAAATGATAAAATTAAAACTTCGAAGGATAGATTGAAAGATAATATGAAAAATACAATGAAGTATATACAAGAAAACATTTGGGGGCAAATAATTTCAGAGGAGTGACAAGTTGTGTGAATGGTTTGAATTGAATGAAAGTTTGAGATTAATTTATATGAAAATCAAAGGTCACATTGAGAAGAGTATACATGTTTATTCAAAAGAGGATATAGAAAAACAAATTTTGTAAGTAGTCTATAGTACCAGTGACAATTATTTGGCATCCAAGGGAATTAATAGGTGCATTGATGCCACAGTTAAGACATCATCTATCCTTCAAAAATGACAGAAACTAAGGGAAACATCAGAAGATATGGATAAATGTGGCAAAAAGATATTGAAGCTGCAAGAAAAGATAACTACTTTGATTAAACTTGGTTTGCCTAAGTCCGTTGACCCATCAAATAAATTCATTGGAAAAGAAGCTTACAAAAAACAACATGGAGAAAAAAATGAAAACTGATTTAGACTTGCTTCCTAAGACCACAACTCCCCAAAGATTTCTGGAATTCATCAAACCGTTTAAAACTCTAAATACGGTATTGGGTGAAATAGTGATGTCAAGCCACTCTTCTAGATATGGATTGTTTATGAAGTTGCAGTTGACTTTCCATATTTTAAAGAACATTGACCTCCCATTAGACGAAGAGTGGAGCACGCTACAAAAATTGGCACATAAATCTCAAGAATCATAGTATGTATTGCACAGTTTTCTACTTTTACTCTTAATTTCAAAGTTTTATGTTTTTTATCTTTGGAATTTGGCATCGCTTGAAATAACTCTATTATATGAATAGGAAAAAACCAGCACTTGCTATTGCTAATCTAGCCTATGAATCTATGATGCACAATGCAAACCATTAGCCTATAAATTTGTGTTCTCAAATTCTCCCAAGTTTTAACATTTATGCATTTCTCTATTTCTGATTACTATGTTCTAGGCACTGCTATTATCTATATTTAATTTATCATGGCTTGAATTAATATTTAATTTTAAACTTTTTTTTTGGAATAGGAGACATGTAGCAGCTATTAAATTATTAAATTGCTAATCCAGCCTGTGATGGCCATGTAAATTTGTGCAGAGTTTGTGATAGTGATGGCAATCAAGATGATAAATTCAATGTTCAGTTCCTTACTACTTGATTTTGATGTTGACTCTTCACGTGTTGCAAATTGACCTGAAGCTGTTTTTGCTCCCTTGTTTCTATAAAAGAGAATTCAGGGTCATTTGCAAAGGGTTCTGAAACTTTGTATTGACTTTTGCATGGAGAATCACATAGAGTGGTGTATTGAATGACTTGTATCATATGGATACATTTTGAAAGAATTAATCAAAATCTAAGTTCTCAACATGTCTAAATAAACATCTCTGTATCAATAAACACATTATGGTCTTTTATTATGCTATTTTAAATCTGGAAATAGAAAGTTGAAAAATACAATTACAAATCAATATTAAATTATAATTGCAAAAAGTTTACAAACTCATAAAATATCATCAAGTTATCAACCATAACAATATGCTTTTGTAATATGAATGATGAGATACAGTAATAAGATTTATAAATACCAATCTCTTACAGTTGCCATTCATCCTCATCAAATTCAGAGCTTTCTTGATTCTTGTCTATGTTATATTCACTTTGAGTCTGCATACCTTCTCTGAACTGCATCTCAATGCTACCAGTAGGTCCACTACATGAGTCAATAGTCCCACTGGAACTTTGGTTTGAAGTGTTACCCAAACCTCTTCTTTCACATTTGGACCTCCAGATTTTTAGTGCCCTATCACAAGGAAAAGTGTGGACATCGTACCTAGATGTATAGAGCCTCAAGCAATTTTCCAATTTTTTATCTAGTTTGTTTCTTAGCTTTGATTTTAGGAACCTGAAAGCACTGAAAACTCTCTCAATTTTCACCAAACCCAATATCATGGTTAGACATAAATTAGCAAGCTTCAAATATTTTGGTATTGAATCACGTAACACTACATTCTCAACTATATATTTCCAAAGCCTTGTTATTGATCCCTCTTTGCGGGGATTCTCCATTCTGCCATATCGTTTTTCATAGTGTATGCAAAATGAGATGATTTCTCTCTAAGATGAGTTTCATATAATATTCCATTTATAGTTATTCCATTCAATATTCTGGATATGCAAAAAAAAATATCTAAGTCAGTAGCTTACTTCGAAAATCAGCTGCACTATTGAGCCTCCAATATTGAGGAAACACAATAGACATGGCTTCGAGTAGGTTGTTAGGAGGGAATCTACTTCTAATCTGTGAGGAAAGATCATAGGCAATTTTCTTCATAGAAGTAGTTACACACTCAACAATCTTGTCGAAATATTCCCTTGTAACTCTTGCTAGTTGCTTCCTGGGGCACTTTTCTGGTTCCTTGGGGTCGACCATGGCATAGAAGTGCATTGGTATCTCAACTCCCCATACATTGGCACATACCTCCCCATTTGCACCGATTTGTAAAAATTTATCAAGATTGTTCAAGTCTGTGAGTGTCAACCATGCATGTCAACTTACGCGGCATAGCATATTCTGCAATATACAGACCTCTTTTTTGGGAAGCCTTCATAATATTCCTCATTTCCTCTAGAATGGGTAGAAGAGATGCTAAAGTTAAGAGTGTCTTTAGATTACTTAACCTCTGAAGAAGGTCAAGAAATTGTGGTTGCTTTGATTCGTCACAAGTTGTGTGAAATAGTCCAATCAAGGATGGATATTCTGAAAAAACTTGATCCGTTGGACCATCCAAAGAGATCCATCTAGTATGATTATCCTTGAGAAGCTTGTTCCCATCAATTATTCCATCAACAAAGTGTTGAAATTCCATAAATCACTTGGGACTTCAACAGAAGTGTGACTAGAGCTCTCTGATTAAAATTTCAATTATTTTTCCTGAAGGATACTTGCTCACAATTCCAAAAGCTAGATTCATCCCGTGAGACATGCACTCAATTGCAGTAATTTATGATGCAAAAGAAGTTTCAATCTTTGTAAAAATACCATTCTTGTGACCTTGCATTACTGAAGCTCCATCTACTCCAACACACACCATTTTTTTGGCAACTGTCATGTCATCCATACCTCCATATTCAATTAAACATATTTTTACTAGTTGAAATAAATTTTCCATTATCGCACTATCCTTCATTTTAGCAACACATAGTAGATGAGGTTGGTGGACATGATTTTGTATAGTATAAACATGCATGCATACCCATGAGGTATTGTCTACTGTTGTAACTTTGTCTAAAGAAAATGCAATAAAATTTGACTCTCTTATTTTTTCCTTTACATCTTCTTTTTCAACCTTAGCAAGAAAACTCATCCATTCCCATCCACTGTTTACTGAACCTTGACTATTAGGATAGTTACAAACTTTCAAAAAGTGTAATAAACCACTAATTGATGGCAAATCTGTCATAGTACGCCCTCTGCTCAAAATATAAAAAACAACAGTTAACTGAACAACTTTTCCCAGTTGTTATATTTGCATTACTTTTCCAAAACTAGCTTCAATAGAACCTTTAACTTCAGTAGGCTTCGTCTATATTTTCTCATTAAAATAATACTCTTCGGCATTCCTCACATGCTTACATTCCTCCTTTGTTTTCCATCTTATCACTAATTTTTCAACTCCGTCTATCATTTGTTTTTCATAAACTTTACCCATATGCTTTTCTATGATGTAAAATTTTAGCTACAACCTAATTTCCTTGTTATGTTTCCAAGTGCAAATCTTACACGTGCATTCTATTGGAGGCTCGCCTTCAATTGGATTCTCTATTGGTTCAATGAATGGATATTTTGATGCCTAATTAATTTAAAAATTCAGCACTGTCATATCCCACTCCTGATCCTTTTTTTATTTTGGTTGATCCTTTTTTGATCTGGCTTTTCCTTTCCCCTTCTGTGCATTATGATCTATGGCATTATCACCCAAGTCGATTATATCATTCTAGCTAACTTGGGTATCTACCAGATAATCTTCTTCAAGATCATCCTGATATGAGATATCAAGTTCACCGTCGTCTTCAACATGCGGTGTAGGTTGTGAATTTTGTACTTATACTTGTTATGATGTACCTTCCTAATTTTCAACATAATCTTTTCCAAGCCAAAGTGCGAAGACAATGTTCTGCATTTTGTTTCCCTCTCATGGCCTTCCCCACATTCAGGTTTCCTATCCTTCTTCCTATTCGACATCTCCCAAAAAAAAAGGCTACAAAAAAAATATCAATTTGTTGAAGAAGCAATAATAGACTATAAAGTATAATATATGTTTCATTGGCCCTACGACCTACAATCTAGATGTCTGAGGTCTAAATCTCTCCGCTGGCTACTTGGCACTAACCGTTCCCCACTAAATAAGAATGAACTCAACAGTGCAAACAGATATAGATAGATTAAGAATAATATTACAACACTTCAAAAATATGATCACTCACATTTAGGTCACTAGCAGTCGCCAATGTAGTCAACAACAATTATTTTCATTGGTCTAAAAATTCGCTATTGACCTGAATTTAGAGCCTAGAACCCACCAGATTGTGTAGAGATAGATATGATCTTTGACTATATTTATACCTGTAATAGTGGGAAAATGGTGAATGATAAATGAAGAAGGAAAACTACCCTTTCCCTTAAAGAGAGATGAGAGTTTCGCTATCAATTACCATTCAAGAACTTTTCACCATTACATTAGGAAGGTGGAAGGATAATTCACTAGATCCAATCTCTCCACACAAAAATGGTAGATTGAATTCTAAATGAATTAGGAATACGAAGTTGATCCCCACTTCCTTGATTTATTTATAAAGGAAATTGACTAAATTATGTAGTGCAAAAGTGACAAAGAATCGATTATAACTTGAGATTGGAATATGGGATGAAGCTGTGAACCTGGATTTGGCAGTAAAATGTTGAGACGAAGTCGCCCTGCAAATTTGAGGAAAAGTTGCCCAGACCGCGGCGGGAATGTACATGGTCCTCTGAAAAATTTGCGAAATGAAAAGGGTTTTTCCGCCTCTACAAATGAAGCCCGAATTTGAAAGTACAGTTGTGCACCTACAACCTACACACAAAAAAGAAAGGAAAATGGGTTGAGATTGGGGGTTTGCCTTTAGGTCAAACCCCAGTTTTGGAATTGATCAAGTAATGAAAGAAAGTACTTGCAAGTAGATGTAAATGAAAGACTGAATTGTAAATCACCTCAAGGGAGGTTGTAACTTAGCAATGTTAATATAAATGCTTGTGTGGAATTTACTGTTGAAATCAATCTCCTCTTCAATGGTTAAATCCTCAACTTGAATGCGACACCTAGCCTTGAAGGGAGACTTGAGAATGCTCAAAGCTGGAAAAGAATGCTTGAATTCTTGAATGCTTCATCACTTGTGCAACTTGAATCCCTCCAACTTTGACCTCTCCAACTTATGCAAATGAGAGAGTGAATGCCCCCTTAAATACATGTTTGAAAGATTTGAATTTCATCATAGGCCGACATCGAGACAGTTTTCCCACTCACTGCACAACCCACAATGCATGTTTTAGGAAGGTCTTGCCCTAAAATAGGGGAGGGACAGAGGCTCCACGTCCCTGTCCTAGGAGGACAAGGGCACCACACCCCTATCAAATGAGGGATAGTTGCTCCATGATCCTATCCTACCCCTTTCTCCAGGGCGAAATACGATCGGGTTGATGTAGAGGCCAAGGGAGAAGTTGTTTTCACAAGTCGAGCAATCTCTGGTCTTCGATCAGACTAGAGGATTCGAAATTGTGTGCATGAAGACCCTAATGTAGTCAAAAAATGTTAGGGTCACAATTTTATGACACTACATTTAGCCCCCACTTTAGCGAGAGTATAAGTGTATGCCAATACTATCGGTAAAGTACAAGGAAATAAGATTGAAAGACTTTCACAATGTCAAGGAGGCAAGATGCGCCAAGCCCCCAGTGGACTTAAGATCTTACAACTTCGATTTGACAAAGTAAAAGGGAAGATCGAGAAGGGGAGAACCATGACTGCATGTAGCAAAGTTCCCTTCACTATGAGTCATGAAAGAAAGGATACAAAGATTACAAAGAAAAACAAAGTTCAGTAAGTAATTTTAAGTATCACAAGAAGGAAAATATGAGTGAAGTGTATGCCCCCACATTAAAGCGATCGCACGCACCTTATCGAGAGCGATTCCTTTAAGGTAGGATACACCCAAAAAAGACAAAAGAAAGGGAGCACATTATCACAAGATTGTTGGCATTTTGATGATGTTGTGATTGTCATTGATGGACACACACTTTCTTGATGTATGAGTTATGCTCAACCGGTATTGTGTATTATTGAATATATAGTCTTTAGACTATCGGTGTTTTGCTGAAAATGTTTACCGGTCACAGATTGACTGAAGACCTCAAGCAGTATAAGGATCCCAAGTGGTATGATGACCTCAAGCGGTTCGAGGATCACAAGCGATACGAAGGACCCAAGTGATAGTCGAAACACTAGGATCTACCAGTCTTCATTTTTGACAATTGGTAATCGGTATATTGTATTTAACTGGTATCATTGTAATGTGTGACAAGTTATCATCCACCCACACTTTGGCAGTGCGTTTTGTGTCGTGTTACCAAATGTGTCTACATGCACTGAACCTAGGAACTTGTAGCCTAATCCTATTGGACCGACATGAAATCAAATTCCTTTATAAGGAGATCATGTCTAGGGTTTTAGATGGATGAATGTGCGATCATTGAAGAGAAGATTAGGTCTGTGTGAAGAGTTAGAGTGTGGAGATATTGAAGACTGAAGTAATGCTGAAATGCATTAACAATGAGCTATCAAGGATCTAATTAAGCAGACTATGATATTTGCTAGATCACTCACTTATTGATTACTCACATCTTTGACAAGTTTGAAACCCTTAACCGGGTAGGCCCAACAAAGCCTTTGTAAATCCTCTAACAAGGTGCTTCACAACCGTGGATCTCAAATCCTCTAACAAGGTAGTCTTTAACAGGACTTATCTCCTAACAGAGATCTAGATTCCTAACAGGATCTGTTCTGGTGAATAACAAAGGGATTTTTGTCGTCATTTTCACTTATCTATTTTTGAGCAAAGAATTTTCAAGAGCAAAGAGACAAAGAGCGATTCATTTAGCGATTCAAAGTGAATTAAAAAATCTTACAGAGGAATCCAGCGATCTCTTTCAATCTATTAGTGAAGAACACTAAGCGATAATCCAACAACCGAAGTGGTATATTGTGGGAGACATTGGCAAACCCTAAATTTTGGATTGTGAAGGTATTTCTTGAATTTCTTTCTTATCATGGCTTCTACATCGCACTCCAGTTGTAGTGCACCTATAGATTCAGTTGATTTTATTCAAAAGAAGATGAAATACAATGCCCTATCCCAGATACCTACCGGAGTTATAGTTGAGGAAGATATTTCAAGATATATTGATTGTAAATTGGAAGACCTAGGATCCCTAGTGATTCATTCCCAGCTAGGTCTGTTCTATGAGGATGACAAGAAAATCAAACCTGAATATAGTATCCTAGAGAAGATGAAACTGCACAATGTGGTGTATTTTCTGGAAGAATTCACAGAGGATCACATCCGCATCATTCTTAACAGAGTTCATGGTGATAAAATGTATCTCAAGAGGATGCATGACATTACACCAAAAGCAATTCATGTCGTCACCGATTTCTGTAACATTGGAGAGGTGCCTGCTCTTAGGAAGGTCACCAAGACTGAAATGACAAAACTCACTGGTTTTGTGAGTGGCCAACGGGCGATGACCATCAACACCATCAAAGATGATTTGGTGAAGTATGCTTGCATGGTGATTGGTTACTGGATATTCTATGCCAACAAAATCAATTATGTCCCTACTGTTGTAGTGAATGCCGCTTATAGAATGATGAAGGAAAACACCACATTTGACCTATATACTTGTTTGCAGAAGCAATTGCTATTGAATTTGAAGTCCATCAAATAGGACAATACTCTAAGGTTCGGGTTTGGACAACTTCTAGTCAAACTATTCTTCTACTTTCAAGGCTATTTCCTCGGAGTAGGTGATATTCAATGGTCTGCTGACCAACTAGTTTCCAAGAAAATTAGGGAAAGTCTTCAAGTCATGGGAACTAGATATCCTGAGGTTGTTAACAAGTATTTTGATGAATTCAAGTAGAAAATGAGCCAGAGAATGAGGATATCTGGTGATATTGTGAAGAAATATGAAGATGACATCTGCTTCACAATAAAGGTAGATGAATGCATAATAGAAGCAGTGGAATTGAGAAAGGAAGTGGTGGAACCAATGGGGTATGAAGTGATGTTTGATATGTTGATTAGGTATGCCTCTACCCTGCTTGCCTCACCATTAGATGAGAATAAAAAGAGAACCGACACATACTTAGAGAGGGTAACACCGGTTGAAGAACCAAAATAGAAAAAGGATAAAGCAGTGCCATCAGTATCTGCACCGGTTACCTCTGCCAATCCAAAAGTGACCAAGCGGTCACCAGCAAAGAAGAAACCTAAGGTTATTCCAGCTAAAGTTTTTGAGAGGAAGCAAAAAACCAAAACCAACTCACCGGAGTCAGAGGATATTGAACTGAAAATCCAACGAAAGAAGACAAGGCAAACAAGCAAGAAAACAAATTCTACTGGTAATGTTCCTACAATATCAACACCGGTAAAATTAGATATCTCTTCTTATAAGCCTATGACACATTTTCAGAGGACATTAAAAAATATTAGGAGGAAAGTTCTTAGTGATTTAATGGAATATTTTGATGATTTCAATGATAATGAGAAAGAGGAGGTAGAACAGGAAGTCATTAAGTACCTATGTACTAATGATCGGTCGCCATTTGAGATCAGATCGGTTACACCTGATTCCTTGTATAATTCTTTAGATAATAAATGGCGCATTGCCATTGAAAGAGAATAGGAGATCAGGGAGCAAATTTTTGCACAATACCTACCTGATGTTTCAAATTTTGAATTATTTGAGATAATGGAAAAGCACAAAGGCTTCTTCTTTATGAGAAGGAGAAGACTCAGGCTACTAGAAGGTAAAGCCTCTGAAGTGGAAAAGGACACTCACATGCATGTTAAAGTTGTTGTCCGATTACACCAAGTGTCTGAAGCAAATATGAAGGTTGAACAACGACCAAGCCTATCATTAGGTAAATCAAATGAAGTGTTTACCAATGAAGGTGAAAGAGAGACAGAGAAAATGGATCCCATTGATGTGGATGCATTAGATGTTGAGGATGTCACTCCTAACATAGAGAAAGAGAAATAGGATAAAGAAAAAGAAGAGAAAGAAAAACAGGAAAGAGACAAAGCAGAAAGAGAGAAATAGGACAAGGAAAAGGCTGAGAAAGTGGAGAAAGAGCAAGCGAAAAAAGAAAGGCAAGACGAAATCAAGAGGAAACAAGAAGAAGAGAAGAGGAAAGAAGAGGAGAAGAAGAAACAAGAAGAAGAGAAGAGGAAACAAGAAGAGGAGAAGAGGAAAGAAGAGGAGAAGAAAGAAGAAGACAAGAAAAAGAATAAAACCCAAGAAGAGGAGCAAAAGAAGAAAGAAGAGGAAAAGAAAAGAGCAGAAGAGGACAAGGAAGCAGAGAAGAACAAATAGGCTAAGGCAACTGGTGATCAAACCAAAGTGGTTGATTCCACTAGTCCTATTGATCTTCAATCTACATATGAATTGGAGCTTCTTCAAAGCATAAAACTTGCACAAGAGAGACTAGAAGCATTGAGGAGGAAGAAGGAACAGGATGTCATTCAAACTGCGATTGACACCCTTACCAGTATGATTCTCGATACTAACCTCCCCAGTTCCGATTCCTCTCTGTCCAAGCTTAAACTTCTTTGTACCATAGTGGAGGACCAGGTACAATGCTTAGAAGATGCTACTGAAGCCACTGCAAAGAAGAACCATGAAAAGGCACTCAATGTTGCCTTAGTCAAGAAAATGAATGAGCTACGGACACAACTACTGAAACAATAGAATGATATCAGTGTTGCAATGGGTGAAGGTAAGTTACTGTTGAGTAAAATCTACCAACCCCATCTATTTTGCAATGATGTGCTTAAACAGAAAGCTCAACTCTAATCAGAGCTATAGGCTTATATTAGCAATTTCAAGATTCCATATGATTCATTCACTACATAAGGCCAATCGGTTCATCACTATCAGCTTCAGACTGCCAAGATGGACTTGGAGATTAGCAACTAGTCTAAAGATTTGCAGGAGCTACAACTACTCTTATTTCCTAGACTGCAGATTCTTCATAAATGTTTTCTCAATCTGGAAACCATCACGGTAACTCAAGAGATGAGTACCATTGATGCAATGGAAGAACTGATATTCTAGATGAAAATGGGAAGTGAGATTGCTACTTCATTGCTTTAGTCATGGACATTAGCCATGAAAACTTTTATGCAGGACTTTAAATCTATTTTTGATAAGTTTCACTCCTTATTGTCATAACATTTACTCTATTTTTAATGATAATGAGAAACAAGGGTTATTCTGCATTACTTTGTCATTGTTGGCAAAGGGGGAGTAGTACATTAAAATTTTGGTGAATGTTACCATTTCCTATATACTTTCATTTTGGGAGTAGTATATATTGTAATTTCTGCAAAAGGGATAGTGTATATGCTTAGGGGGAGTAATTTTGATTATAGCATATTTTTGTTGTAAAAACACTTAGATGTCAAAATTTTCCTAAGTGTTGCCATCAATTCCAAAGGGGGAGATTTTTGGCATTTTGTTGATGTTGTGATTGTCATTGATGGACACACACTTTCTTGATGTATGAGTTATGCTCAACCGGTAATTGTTCCAACCGATATTGTGTATTATTGAATTTATAGTCTTTAGACTATCAGTGTTTTGTAGAAAATGTTTACCGGTCACAGATTGACTGAAGACCTCAACCGATACAAGGATCCCAAGCAGTATGATAACCTCAAGTGGTTTGAGGATCACAAGCGGTACGAAGGACCCAAGGGGTAGTCGAAACACTATGATCTACTAGTCTTCATTTTTTACAACTGATAATCGGTATATTGTATTTAACCAGTATCACTGTAATGTGTGATGAGTTATCATCTACTGACACTTTGGCGGTGTGTTTTGTGTCATTTTACCAAATGTGTCTAGATGCACTGGACCTAGGAAATTGTATTCTAATCCTATTGGACCGACATGAAATCAGATTCCTTTATAAGGACATCATGTCTAGGGTTTTAGATGGATGAATGTGCGATCATTGAAGAGAAGATTAGGTCTATGTGAAGAGTTAGAGTGTGGAGATATTGAAGATAGAAGTAATGCTAAAATGCATTAACAATGAGCTATCAAGGATCTAATTAAGAAGACTATGCTATTTTCTAGATCACTCACTTGTTGATTACTCACATCTTCGACAAGGCTGGAACCCTTAACCGAGTAGGCCCAGCAAAGCCTTTGTAAATCCTCTAACAATGTGGTTCACAACTGTGGATCTGAAATTATCTACCAAGGTAGTCTTTAATAGGACTTATCTCCTATCAGAGATCTAGATTCCTAACAGGATCTGTTCTGGTGAAGAACATTGTATGACCTTAACCGGTCTGGTTTCTATTCTGCAAATAGTTACTCGTGAGTTTCTGCTCACCATGGTTTTTCCCATTTGGGTTTCCACGAAAAATATCTTGTGTTATGGTGATTGTGCTTTTATAGGTAAATGCTTTATTTTCTATTTGGTTTGTATTTATCTTAACCAGTTTATTAGTGAATCTGTTGCACCGGTTATTTGCTAAACTATTTAGAAGTTTGAGTACAGTATTTTTTGGTATACTAATTCACCCCCCCTCTTAGTATTCATCAGGATTTAGCCCCTAATCAATGAATAAACCCAAGGCTAATGAACACAAAACACAAGGTAGTGTCACTTTCCTCGGGATCGGTATGTTGTATGATAACTCATGTATATGAATTATGTATATGCATATAATAATCTCCATTCCCCAAAGGACACTACCTTAGAAGAAAGGGAAGAGAGGATGTCTTTTGAGTCAACATGAAAGAGACTGAGAGAAGGTCTCAATGCTTTGCATCATCCCCAAGTAGACATTAAGGGAACAATACAAGAACATGGATACACATAGAAGAATGGTCAAAAAAGAGAAATAAAGGAGAGAGAGAGAGAGAAGATATACCGTACTAGTATTGCTAATCTAGCACAACATTTGCCTCCCGATCTTGCTGATCACTATTTTGGGAAGGCAAGAAACACGGTAGAGGAGCGACATAGAGCACAACAGATGGAGCTATCACAAGATCTAAACAAGGACTATGCTCATATTTTAAGTCACTTTATTTGATTTGAGGAGCTAGGATTAGGGTTTGTGAAAATTCATCCGATAAATGTTTGTCCACATCAACATACTCATACTCACTGTCAGAAGAATTAGGAGTTGTATTACCATTCTGAATAACATTTTGAACCGTTTCTTCATCAGTTTAAAGCAAGAGGAGAAAGAACATGAATAGGAGTAAAACCATCACATGTTTTATGCAACTTATGATTTGGAGATGTTGGTTGAACATCTTGCTTAGGAGAAAAGGGAATCATGTCAACTGTCAGAGTCTGAGGAGATTGAGTATTTCAAGGGATAGCTTTACATGCTCGAACATGACATCTTCGTCAATGTTCTCTCACACAATGATTTCGTCGAGTCTTAGTGGAAGGCTTAGAAGGAGGAACACTCGAACAAGTAGGAATGTTTCTCTCCTTGATAGTGGAAGGTTTAGGTTGAGATCTTTTTGGTTCAACAAGAGGAGAAGCAGGCCTCTTCTCTCAATAAGAGGAAGGAAGTGGAACTGCACCATAGAAAGGAGGAATATTAGGTGTAGGAAGGAGACCAGGTCCATCATGAGGAGGAGGTATAGGTCTAACCTTAGGAATAATATTGGTTTTCTCATTAAGGGAAGGTAAAGTCACATCCATAGGGGTAAGTGGACAATTTTCCTTAGGAGGGAGATTATTTCTATCTGAGAGAGGAAGAAGCTCATCTTGAAGAATAATAGGAATGTCAAGTGTTGGCGATCTAGGTTGACTTAAGGATAAGATCAATTCATTTTTCCATTTTTGATAAGATTGAAAAAGAGCATCACTCCTTGATGGAAGAGATTTAAATTGTTTAAGGCCAAAAGAGATCAATAGGAACATCGGGGCTTCTTTTAGATGGACGAAATAAGCTATGGTTCACAATTATTATTTCCCCATTTTGAGGAAATTTAAGACACTTGTGGATTGGAGAAGCAATAGCCTTCATGGAAGATAGCCAAGGATAGCCCAAATTCACACGGAATTGCTCAGAAGAAGGTATGATAACAAAGTCAACATCCATGGATTTAGCATGAACTTCAACAGGAAGGATGATAGATCCAATGGTAGGACCAGAGAAGCCATAGAATAACTTCACAACCACATTAGAAGCATCATATAGTGGTTTATGCAAACGTAAAGTGAAAAGATACTCTTCAGTTATGACATTAACCATGCAAGAGGGATCAATCAGGGCACCACGACAAGGGATTTCCTTAACCTTTGTAACTATGTATAAAGGGCCATCAGATTCTCTAATGGTCTCGCTAGGGTCAAATGTAATACACTGATCCTTAGGCGTATCTTGTGTTTCTACCATATTTACCAAGTTTGGAGCCATAGAGGTGAATTCTTTAGAAGTGAGAGAATTAGGCACAATCTCAATAACATTAGATGTATGAGATGGTAAGGGATTAGTGAAATTTTAATATTTTGATTAAGAGGAGCTACTGATTTATTCCCTTTATCATTCACACTTGCCACATATATAGTATTATTATAAATCAAGTCTTGGACCTTACTCTTCAATGCAAAACATTTCTTAGTATCATGACTAGGTTGACGATGAAATTGACAAAAAGAATTGTTATCAAAATAAGGGGATGCAAGTTTAGAAGGATCAATTTGTTTTATAGGAGGAAGTTTGATAATATTTCTATGCAATAATTGAGACATAATACTATGTAAAGATTCATTCAAAGGAGTTAACTGTATTTCTCTTTGGAAAAATTTAGAAATAGAAGGGACACCTGTTGAAGCATTCACATGGTTGTTGTTGATTGGATCGTTGAACTTGATGAAGCTTTTTGTTGGTTTGAACTTCGTAAACGGTTGTTGAACACTATCCCCCTTATCACTCGGAGCCATAGGAGTGGATTGCTCCATTTGACTCACAGCCAGTTGATAATTATGGAGTGTTGTGCACAACTACATAAAGGAAGCAAACTTAGACAAAAGAAGCTTTTCCCAGATATCTTTTTGCAAATTACAAATAAAAATTCTTTGAATATCATTATTAGGTACATGAAAAGAAATTTGAGCACACAAATGCTTATATCTACTGTATGTGGGAAAAATGGATTAATAAAACTAAATATGTGAAAATATTACGATAAATACCAGTCCACACACACACACAGGACTTCTTGATGCATAAAATGGTATAGTGAATTTTATTTAAATAAATCGAGCAATTTATTTAATAAAATAGAAGAATGTGGATAATTTAATTAAATTGGATTTAATCAAATAGGAAAATGAACATAAAATATTCATTTAGGAATATGGTCATTTTTATACGTCTACATCTACCAATGAAATCAGTCACTTTTTCTTTAACACCTTGTTTACAATGCATTAAATCAGTCAAAGTGATTTTACAACCAAAGTTGTTTTGAAATTATTGGATGAAAGAATTTGCCAATTGTTGAAAGGAAGTGATAGAATAAAAAGGAAAAGAGAAATAACATTGTAAATCCTTATCTCTTAGTGTTCTTGTAAATAATTTTGCAAGCAATCGTTGATCATAAGCAAAATCAGTACACAAGGTTTGAAATGTTTTGACATGCGTAAGAGGATCACCTTTTCCATTATAGAGTTCCAATTGAGGGATCTCCATGTGTTTAGGTGGCACAAATTTAACAATATCAAGATAAAGTGGGCTCCCAACATCAAAGGTGGGAACACTAAACTTGGATTGACTCCTAGAAGCAATTTGTTGTTGTGAGGAAGACACAGTTTGAGCAAGATTGCTGATTGTCATTTGAGTGGAAGAATTGATGTTAGATATAGGTGATTGAGAAGGTGGCATGATGTTATTGAAAGAAGGCATGGAGTGAGAATAAGGTTGTGGGACATTATGATAAGTAGGCATAGGTAATGATTGTGTAGGAAAAGGGATACTTAAAGGAGGAATAAAGTTGTTGAAGGAATTACCCGCTTGTGTCACACTGATGGGTTGAGGACTAATAGGAACACTCATGGAAGACATAGGTAGTGATGGAGGATTAAATGAAGAAGAGGGATTGCCCCCATGACCCATGGTTGTAGGAATGATATTTTGAGTTGAAGTGGCCATGATGTTAGATGTCAAAGTAGGGATACTAGTCATAGGATTAGTCAAAAGAATAGAGGAATTGACTTGTATTGAAGGTTGTGAGTAACCTAGGGTTTCGGCACAACTCTTGATAGGAATATATTGATTCCATTCTTATCACTTTGAATCATGTGCTTAAGACCTTCAATTAATGGAAGAGCTTCACTATTAGGGTATTCTTGGGACATCCATTGTTGAAAGCTATCAAATTGATTGTCCAATATAGAAAGTTGATCTAAAGAAACCCTAGTTAAAGCTTCTTCTTCATCATGAGGTCCATCAATAGGCACATGATTAGGATGGGAAGAATTGACATGATCCTTATTAAAGAAGTCACCCAAATTAGGCTCCATCTCCTCGGTAATTAAATCCTGGGAAGCCTTAATTCTAATGCTTCGTCTAATGGGGATAGGATAGGTAGGACTAATAGTGGTAAAACTCATGCACTAGAGGGAAAATTTTGAATTTTGAATTGTAGAACAAGGCTTACAAAATTGAGTAATGCAAAATTCAAGAAAATAATGATTACACAATTTGAATTTTGTTGGAGGAAGAGGATGACACAATTTCCAAAAATGAAAGGAAATTAGAATTTTAAAATTAAGACCAAGGGAATACCACTTAATTTTAAAATTAGAATTTTTAAAATCAAGGCAGATTATAATTAACCTCTTAATTTTAAAAAATTTCTTGAAAGTTGAAATGTTGAATTTTGAAGGTATTTCCGATTCTAGAGGGTTAAAAATTGATAAAATCAGCCAATCATTCGAATTTAAGCTATTAAATAAAATCATAACAATCTCTCTAAATTTTGGGAAAAAAGTCGAGGACCGTGGTGGGAACACAAATGGTCTGACCAACTTTTTTTGAAATATTCAGGGATGGATATAACGATGATTTTAAAGCTAACCCCCCAAAAATGGTGAATTTTATGATCTCTAGATGGGCAAAATGAAGGCATAAATGTGAAAATAAAACCCTATTAGGGTTTTGAAGAAAAAGAGTAATTGAATTGCAATTTTGAAAAGGGTCAAACCTAATGGATAGGGACACCTTGGAAAATATTTTAAAAATCTGAATGTAAGTGAAATTGATTTGAAATTCGCACAAAATTCAATTAATTTTAAAAATTAGGGTTTGATGACCTAACCACTTAATTTTGAAATTTGAATTTTGGGGAAAAAAAAATGGGAGGAAATTGAAAATTTGAATTGTAGGATTGAAGACAAATCTCAAAACAATCAGAAATCCGAAATCTAAATGGAAATCCAATTTTGGCACAAGTTCAAGATGATATTTGAAAATTAGGGTTTTAACAATCAACCTCTTAATTTTGTAAATTTTAATTGCAAATTGAACAAGGCAATCAGGAAATTGAATTTGACAAACAAAGAAATTTTCAAATCTAAGATAACCAGAAGCAATTTTTACAAATCACAAGTCCAATTTTAATTTTAAAAACTAGGGTTTTAATGAACTAACCACTAAGTAGAGATTTTTTTAGTGGCGAATCTTTGCCAATTGGCGAATTCCACTTTTTTTTTTTTGAGGAAATGGCAAATAGTCTGGGGAAACATAGTGGTCAAATCACATGGAATTTTGGGGTTAATGGTACACTGTATTCTAGCTTCGCCATTGACCACACACCATTTGAGGTGCATGCCCGTAATATTTTCCTAGAATCACTCAGACGTGGGTATTAGATAAACTTCATTATTCACCAAAAATAGTAAAATGACCACATACCTAGGACCTAATTCACCAATGCTAAATTAAATGTTCATTGCACGCATCGGCCAAATTTGCCAATATCAATTAAAACATTATAAGCATTCAAGGACCCATTTCGCCCCGCTTAAATCAAGATGCATTTTGAAATGCTCGTGTAATTCACCAAAAATGCAATCATGAATTGATATAAATAAACTCTTTCTTACAATTTGTTTGTGTCTGATTAGTAAATTTGGGAGCTCTCGATTCGCATTCCACAATTTGAGTTGGAACGTCGAAGTTCATTGTAGGGTGGAGCGCCAAAGTTACAATCTTGCAACACAAGCCCAGACATTCCTAATTCCCGATTCAAAGAATTGAGAATGCATAAAGGTGAGTAACCATTTCTTCATACTTGATAGTATTAGTTTTAACTTTTAATTTGTAGTGAGAGGTCAAGACTCGAGATGTCACAGTCAGACATGGGTGAGACTCCTCAAGGTGGTGGAAGGATTGAGATGTCAGACAAGGGTGAGATTGAGACTCCTCAAGGTGGTGAAGGGATTGGGATGTCAAACAAGGGTAACACTCCTCAGGGCAGTGAAACTGAAGGGATTGGGAAGCCATCAAAATGCCCAAAACTTAAACTTAAAGATACTACCATAAATTCTTTCTTTAGAATTGGCAAAGTTTTTGGTCTATCAACTTCTGCAGTTGCAAAAGCCATTCACAGTAGCTCACCACCACCACAAGGTGGGATTGTCATTGAGTTAAATGCATCAAATGAGGATGACAATACTAACATGGCAAAAGATATTCTAAGGGATACACACAATGAGATAATTCACTCGGATGCAAATGCTAGTACTGAAGATGATGTTGGTAGCAAGAAAAGAAATAGGAAAGTAAAACTGGGGTGAGAGTGGGAGATGACGAGGAGTTTTAAGATTGATTGGATAGCAAATTACCCATTCATTAAACCAGTCCCAAACAATGATGAACAACCAACAGAATGGAGGTGTAAGATTTGTAGCTGGAAAACTAAAAGAGAGAAGAAGATGCAGCTAAAGCCTGACACCATAGAAAAGCATATTGGTAAGGTTTATGAAAAATAGATCATAGACAGAAAGGAAACACTAGTAGTCAGATGGAAATCAAAGGAAGAATGTCTTCATGTTAAGTATGTCACGGAATATGAAGAACATAACCACAAAATGACACTGATTGGTAATAGTGGATTTGGAAATACAATCAAGGTTGGGCTTGAACATGCAGCAAAAGATGCAAACCTTGCAAAGACTATTCAGATGAGTGTTATTTTTCATATTCTGTCGAGAGGGCATCCTATGAAAGATTTCCCAGAATATAGTAATTTATTATCTTTTTTGAATGTTCCTCACTATCCTATGTCACATTGGTTAATAAACACTAGATGGGAAATGGCAAACTATCTCATTGAGGTGGAAAACCAAAATTTACAAGAGAGTGTAGAAGAGTCAAATTTCATTTCATTATCCATAGATGAAGTTACTATGGTAGATAACACTGCTTGGGTTTGTATGCATGTGTACACCATGAAAGAACACATTTGCCGAGCTCATCTAATCCATGTTCGTAAAATGAGGGGCAATTCAACAACAGAAAATTTATATTTGGAAGTTAAGAAAGCTTTGAATGAAATTGCTGGTATGGATGACTTGTCAATTGCCAAGAAGTTGGTGTGTTTTGGAGCTGATGGAGCTGTAGTAATGCAAGGTCAAAGGACCAGTCTTTGCACAAGATTACAAACTAGTATTGTACCATACATGGTTGGCATTCACTACATGGCCCATTGAATGAATTAGCATATAGAATTGTAAGCAATTTCCTTACAATGTCAAAATTTGAAGATCTGGTCCATGAGCTCCACTCATACTTATGTCGAAGTCCTAAACATTTTGCAAAATTTCAGATTTTTGCTGAGGGAGTAACAACAGGAAATAAGTTTCATAGGGATGTTGAGACCAGATGGATCTCCTTGCATGGACCAACGAAATGATTTCTAATAGAATATCAATCCTTGATTGGACAAATGTATGAGCAATGCCTCACAATAGACAAAGCTCTTGATCTCTTACATAAGTTAAGTGATATAGAGACTGTTAACTTTAGCTAGTCTTCTCTCCATGTTGGATTCCATGAGCGAACTTGTTAAGAAAGCCCAAGACAGAACTATGTATATCAATGAGTATAGCACTCTACGTAAAATGACATGCTTGGGCCTGGATGGTCTATATTCAGATCTAACAGGGAGAAGCCCAAATTTTTTTGGGTGGCAAATAATTATAGATTTGAATCGTGCTGAAATTTTTTTACATTTCAATACAAAAAATGAGTTATGTGTCTTTGTAAAAGGATTTTAGATACCAATGCACCAATCTAAGATGGGCAAGCGAGGGAGAGCATTACCAGTTAAAAAGGAAGATTTTGACAGGATTGTTAAATCTGTTAGTGATAATTTGAAGTCTATTGCATATAAACTTTCAACTAAGATTCGTGAAAGATTCCCTCGAGAAGAAATACTTGAAGCCATGGGTTATGTGTATCCTCAATTTTGGCATTCAATTGGAGATAAACCAAATGATGCAAAGGTGTTTCATAAAAAACTAGAGGAATTGATATTGACATTTTCAAAAGATGCATATTGCAATGGACAACCAATAGAAGGAATTTTAAATTCAGGTCATCTTAAAAAACAATGTAAACACTTTGTATTGATTATGAAACAATAGTTGGTTGACTTGGAGAATCCATTTGAACCTGGATCAATCACAAGGCTTTGGAAAAAGATAGATCAAAGTGAAGTATTGTGTATTGCAATACCAAAATATTTGAAACTTGTTGATTTATGTCAAACAATGATATTGGGGTCGGTGGAAGATGAGAGAGTTTTCAGTGCATTAGGGCTTTTCAAATAAAAAATTAGAAATAAATTAGACAAAAAATTGGAAACTTGCTTGAGGTTGTTTGTAACTCAGTATATTGTTAGAGATTTTCCATATGATAGGGCACTGACAATATGGAATTCCATGCATGAAAGATGAGGGTTGTGCAACACTTTAAAAGATGGTGGTGCTACTGCTAGTGCTGAGACAAATGATGGATTGCAGACTCAGAGTCGGCATAAAGACAAAGAAATTTTTGAATATCCGACTCAGAATGAAGATGAACCTGTTAGTACTAGTCAGTTTTTGGATATTGAGTCCATTTGGGATATACAAGCCTCAGATTGAGTCATTGAAGTGAATTAGCAATCATATTACAATTTCAATTTGCAATACTATAGTTGTCATTGATGATTTTTGATATTTTATTCCTTGAATTTGTCAATCAAAACGGATACTTATTTCATATTTTTAATTGTGAATTTGAATTATTAGTAAACAATTAGAATTTATTTTCTAAATTATTAGTTAATAGTTGAATTATTAGTAAATTGGTTCCACATTATGTTGAACATGAAATGCAACAATTTGTGTCACAAGATCCATAAAATTATTCATATTGCATAACTGTTAGAACCTTTCTACTATTCTGCATTAAATGCTTAACATGATGTTCATGGCAATTAGGGTTTTTTGTTTGTTTT
This sequence comes from Cryptomeria japonica, assembly GCF_030272615.1. Classification (NCBI taxonomy): domain Eukaryota; kingdom Viridiplantae; phylum Streptophyta; class Pinopsida; order Cupressales; family Cupressaceae; genus Cryptomeria; species Cryptomeria japonica. Next base: position 231,025,764 of record NC_081413.1, read on the forward strand.
TTGTCTTAGTTGGCTAGTAAACTGAAGTTATCGTGCGTTGAAAATCTGAGTTGTCCTCTCTTTATTTGTCCATGTCAACATCAAGTGTGGTCAAACGGTTGGTCAGACAATGAGACATGTTTAATGTTTAATCTTTAACTCGTAGATAAATTTCATGTTTAGCAATTTAAGTGGCAAGTTAGCGAGTGTTGGTTTGGGTTTAAATCGCGAGGTCTCTAGTTTTTTGGGTGTTAGCATTTTATGTTAGCGAGCTGGAGATTGTTAATGAAATTGCTTTGGTCGCGAGGTCTCAAATTTTTTTGATGCCATGCATTATAGCCGCGAGAGTTAGCGAGTAAATCATTAATGGTATGTGTGTCACTGCTCGCGCCTATTTATGAAGGTAAATAACATAAAACATAGATTTTTGTTAGTACTCGCTAGGTCGTTGCGGTTAAGAGATAAATAGTTTTGAGATTTTATGGTTATCGCTAGCTCACAGGTCCTTTATCATCAAGTTAGTTTAAGTCGCGAGCTTGCGAGTATTGGGAGATTTTAGTTGTCACTACCTCAAAAGATGTTTTGTACTTGACCATTTTATGTTGCGAGGTTGCGACTGCGTATGATTTTATGTTATTGCAAAGTTGCAAGGTGTTCACAGTTAAGTCATTTTAATTTGCGATCATGCGACGTGGTTGATATCGCAGCTTAGTTGGTTTCATCACTTGCTTGCAGGTTTTGAAGTTGTTTAGCATTTTATGTTGCGATATGGCGATAGGTAAGTTTTGGTCTTATTTTTTGGTCATCGCATGCTTGCGGGTTTGCAAGTCTTAAGTCAAAAAGTGTTGTGACCATGCGATGGTGGTTAAGTGTCTTGTTGTCATGGGATTGCAAGGGTCTAAGTCAAATTAAGTTTCAAGTTGCGAGCTTGTGATGAAATAAGTTGTTTTGTTATATTTGTAGTGGTCGCCAGCTCGGAAGTAAAGAAAGAATATTACAAATGTTGTTGCGAGGTTGTGATTGAATGGCTTGAAGAAGATCAACGTTTATCGCTCACTCGTGAGATTATTTGAGGATTCGTAAAAGGGGTTGTGAGCTTGCGATTAAGAGGATTTGGTAGCATTGTCACTAACTCGCTGGTTACTTTCCAAATTGTTATAACCGGTGCGAATGTGTGATTAAAGATGGGGACTGACATGTGAACTTGTTTGCCAGGTTCTGTAAAAGTTTTGAATGGCAATCGCCAATCAAATAGAAGGGCATGAATTCAAATTTCAATCGAGTACTTCAACTTTGAATTAATGCCACACTAGCAAGTTTATGCAAGTGTGGCAATTAATGAGACTTGAGAGAAGTGATGGCGCCCAAATACCATAAATTGCATGATCGAGTTGAGATTTTGTATAATTGCATTAATGCATTCTATGTTCGAGGTAATCCAATGAATTGAGCTCTGCAACAACGTTGGAGAATTTAGAGTGTTGGGTGTGGGAAAATTTCAGAAAATTGGTTAAGTTTTTCTCTTACTACTAAAATAAGCAAGGCGATGAGTGGAACTAGAGGTTCCAAGCCCAAGGCCACTGAGGAAAAGAAGGATAAGAAATACAAAGAAGAATTTGTAGATTTTCTGCCAGGGACTTCCATTTCTTTGAATATAAATGATTTGGCAAGGAAAGATTTATGGAGATAATGCAGAAACCAGACCACGCTTCATATGACTAGTTTTGCTCTGTTTCATTATTTCTGGAATAATAAGGTTAAGGGTATCCAGATGTCAAACCCCTGGGATTTAAATATGGAAAAGTTAATTGTGCCAGATGTGTATGTTGATGTGGATTTGATCAAACAGTTGGCCAAATGCTATTGCCCAGTATCTAGGGTAATCAGAAGAAAGAACCACTCTGCCCTAGTTTCAATTAATAGAGCTAGCTTTGTTGAAGCTTTCTAGATTACTAGTGCTGCATGTACAAATATAGATATGGAGCGGATTGCAGAGGATTATGACAAATACAAAGGTGTTATCAAGAAGCATGCAATGCCCAAATACATGCCTAGGGTGAATAGGAAATCGGTTATAATTCCAAATAGTATCGAACCACCATTTGACATCACATCTTTCCACCATTGTATGCATTTTACAATCTATGGATTATGCAGTGTGTTGGGTTTTGATGGAGATTCAACAATGTCAGCTGAATTACTGATAATGGCTATGGACATTCAATAACCAGATGTTAACGAAGATTATTATTATGTGGGCAATGTGGTTGAAAACATTCATAATGCTCTAGTTGAAATTCAGAGTGGTGCACCCAGCCCTACATTCAAGCATTATTCATTGCTGATGCATTTAATCTTGTTCTATAATGTTGAGTTCATGGATAAAGAATTGGAGCTTTTCAAAGAAGAATTGGGTGTCTTAATGCTAATACAAAGATGGACCCAGGTTTGGGATAGTAGTTCTCCCCATTCCTCTTTCCTTTTCTTTTAAAATTAGATTGTTTTGCCAATTATGGAAATGCTAGGAATAAATAGGGAGCAATTGTCAATTAATGTTAGGAGAGTTTTGAGACCTTACCAGTATGTTCCAAACTGGTCTATTTCACATAACTGGGGGGAATTTTTCTTTTTTGATAACTTTAGTATGATTAGAGTCTATGGGTGTCCTCAGCCTCCCCATATTTTACCAAAATTTGTTCCAAATAGGATTACTTCTATGGAGTTTATTTGGCAACTGACCCTAGTTGAAAAAGAATACCTTGACAAACACAGGAAGGGATCTCTTCTTCCTAGGCTTTGGTTTGTGTCTAACTTTACCATTGGTAGGAGTTCCTTTGATGAAGTAAACAATTTCCTTAAACAATATAGGTTGGTTAATGTTGTGTCTAGATTCTATGATCCTAAACAATTTATTAAATGTGCATTGCCAAAAATGACACCTTGGGCCACAATAAAGGACCATGAACCATTGGATGATGAAGATGTGGTTAGAAATTTGCTGAGAAAAGAGGAAGTACAAGAAAGGAGAAGAAAATGGAAAAATTTGGTGAGAGTTGAAGGAAAATTGAAGGTTGTTGACCCTAGTTTCTCAAGTTTCTGCCCTGATAACCCGTACCTAGAGAGGATTAACAGAATGTTGAGTTTATATGAAACTCTGATGGAACAAATGCCTCAAATTCTAGAAGTGGCTACTCAGTAGCAAGACCCCCAAGATGGACATTCTTCACATGGCAAGAGGCCACTTAGAGTGTTTGCTGATGATGTAGAGAGTGGGGATGAAGTTCAATCTACCTGAATGCCACCTGCAAAGAAACAAAAAACCAAAGAGGTCGGTACAATTGTGAGGAGAGACCCTGCTAGAGAAATTGTTACAAAACAAGGACACTACTTTCATTAAATAAGGACACATCTCAGAGAAGCAGGGAAGAATGAAGAATAGGGAGAAACAAACGAAGCCCTTGCTCAAGGCTTTGATGAGTGTGTGATGTTGTCAAGTGAGTTCATGAAAGATGGTGACTTTATTAAATCAGATGAATTTAAAAGTTTTTTGACAAGGTTGAAACAAAATCAATTAAGATAAAATCTGATCATAGAGGAAGGAAATGTAGAAAAGAAAGAGGAGATCATCGAGGCACTATAGGAATACAATCTTGATAGGGAGCAAATATCTATGGAACAAAAAAGACAATTGATTAAGAGTATTGGTATGATTATGATGCTTGACTGGGATATCCAATCTATTTTTATTATTGATCAGATTAGGAAGCAAGAGGACCCAATGTTTAAAACTGAATTTAAAATTGGAGATGTAATAAGAGGATCAAGATTTAATCCTAAGTCAAAGACACTTGCTGCTTAGTCTTTGGCCCCTTCCACTCAAAAGCCCCACCTTCTAAATATCCAAGTAGAAAAGAAAGCTAATAGAATGATCTAGAATTTGCAGAACACAATTGACACGGAGATTGCCTCATTTTTAACTCAAGCTTCTTTCATGAATTCATCAAAAATAGAGGATTTGTCAAGAAGATACACAGAAACATATAGCCAATTGATTGCATTATCTAAAAAATATGAAGAGACACTGATGAAGAAGGGCACTCTGGAGGAAGAGTTAGTGGAGTTGAAAGAAAAAATTGCAAATGAGCCCCCTCCAATACAGATTACAGAACAAGTATAAGAAATACCAGCTGATGTGATAGCAAAAATGGAGGAATACACAGAGAAAATTGAAAAGCTTGAAAAGGAAAAAAATGTCAAGGCTATCTCTATTGTGTCAGGAATTATGAAACACAAGATTAATGTATTGAAAGGAAAATTGATGGTAGTGCATGATTTGCACATTTCTTTGAAAGAGGCAAGTGAAACATCCTCTGAGGTTGTCATTTTTCTTGGACCTTTGTTCAATGTTTGGTCAGGAAGAAGTAGATTAATGGATAAGCTAGATACTGCAATGATGTATAGTGATGAGTTCCCTCCCAAGATCAGAGACACTAAAGACATGGTGAAGGTAATGAATGCAGCTTATGCATTTTTCACAAGGAAGGATGTGCTTATAAATGAAAAATTGCAGACATTTGGGGAAGGTTATAGTAAATTGGTGCCTTCAATTTATGGTAGTAATGGAGGTTTGAAATCAGTTTCTGATTGGAACAGCGAATTTGATTTGATTCTGGAGGAAGAAGAAATAATTAAGCATATAGATGAACAGGTTGATGTTGATTTCCTTAACGGTATGCTTGATTCACTATTCAAGGTTGAGGTTGACCATGCAAAGTTTATTGTTGAGGCCAAGGTAGTTACATATGGCAACTGGGGAGATTCATTTGCAAAGTTGGAAGAGGTAAAAGCATTCAGTTGGCCAATAGACAAAGAGGTGGACAGGTGGCAAGCCATGCTAAAGCAAAAGAAGAAATGTCAGGTTGCTACCCAAGATTCCTCACAGTAATTCTAAGCTTATTGAATCCTCATCTTATAAAATTATTCCAAGATTAATTTGAGAGGGATGGCCACTTTTTCTTTTTGATTGGTAGAGAGGGATGGCCAGTTGCCACTTTTATTGATGTTGAAAACTCTGATATAGTTATAATACTTCAACTCTTCAAGAATTTGATAAGTGCATAGTTGAATCACACTTTGAATTTACTTTCTGATATCATTATGAATATAATATCAATATCATTTGCAATTTGAGATCTTCACATAATTGTCTTTGTGTTGAATTTATGTTTTCATTGTGAATTGAATGGTCAAGGGTTTTTCAGTTTACGTATGAATTTGGGTTGTGTATGTAATGGCATATTCATTCCTATTTATCTACAAATGAATCTTATTGAAGTTTATTATCAGGTTGTCTTTGAATTGTTAGTGACTCTGCGCCCTACGATAAGGCATTGGTCTGTTGTCTTGATGTTGACTTGGTAAAGTGACCTTCCAATTATAATAGTTGATTCATTGTGGGTGAATATGTTTTCTTGTTTGCCTTTGATTATGAAATTGTGATTCGTCTATAACATCTATCATGGAATTGGATCCTCAAAATATATTCCCTTTAATTAAGTTTCATACATGTTTTACTAATTATGTGTCTTCCTAGCTATTGTCAATTGTGGTGTTTGATACTTTCATTCTTAATAGTCTTATGATTTTATTGCTATGTATGTTTATGCAATATATATGGAGGTGTTCTATGACTATCATGTACATGTTTTCCCTCCTCCATAAAGTTGGCATTTACTCATACCTATAATCTGCCCACCAATTACAATGAGGTGAATCCTTAATATGATTCTAGACTAATAGAAATTTTGCATTCCTAGGCATAATAGGAAGCATTGAATGAAAAATTACATACACCATAACAATGGAACAAATGAAAAATGTTAAAACTCATGATTCTGATCATTTGAAAGAGATAGAATTTACATCAGAGAGAAATAGATCAGAATTTAATTTCTATTGAATAAAATTACTACTTCCGTCAACCATCACAAAATAAATTTATATATAACTCCTTCAAGAACTTGCATAAAGCTTGAAACTAAATGCTTTTAATTTTCTCTATAAATGACTATACAACTTTCTCCCTTCACCTAGAGTCTAGAATCACTACTGGAACCGAAAAAGGAACCCCAATGACTATACAACTTGCAAAACTGCTTGAGCCATGCCATTATCACCCTGATGTCGTTGGATGGAATGTGAGATGTTACGTTCTGTCCAACAGATCATTTCCCTTCTCGGAAGGGATATTGGGACCTGGCAAGAAGTAACTTAGTAAAGTTACCCCTAAAAATTAAAATAGAGGAGGAAGCCTTCATGCCTAGGAACAAAGAAAATGGAAAGAGGAGATCGAGCCTTCATGCCCACGATCAGGGAAAGTGGAAAGAGGAGATTTAGGGTAAACGTAACATGTTGGGGAGGGGTTGCAACTTCCATGTTGTCACAAAGATGACTAGCTACCACTCCCCACCCAAACAAATCCTTCTTTCATTCCTATGTGGGCTCCTTCTTCAAACCCCTTGCCATCTTGTGGTTGAGTAGAAGCAGAGGATGTGCCATGCTTGGCCTTTCTTGATAAAAAAAGGCTTTCACACCCCCGCTGGAAATCCTTCTCACTTTCACAACCCCTCTAACAATAAACAAACTCACATAGGAGAAAACAAAAAAAACACCCATCCTATATCATAGAGCACACAATAAATCTAGGAACGATCCTTCTCAAACATCATCTTCCTCTCTGAGGAAAAAACCACTCTCAGAAAATAAAAAAGGTTTATTTTCTCTTCTACCAATTAAGTCACCACTCCATTATATTTATAACCTTTTAACACTTCATTTGGTGATGCTCATTCATGTGAAAAATCATCATTTTGGAGTTTTTCAACATGACTGTAGACTCTAGAAGTCATGCCTATCAAATCCACTGCATCCTGCTAAGGCTCATCTATTATGAACCATGTTGTTATGATTTTATTCCTCCTTGATTGGGAAAATTCTCCTTCAGAATCCTTGACAACAAGCAACCTAAGCTCTGATTTCTCAGAGAAATCCATGATCTCCCATCTCTAACTCAAAAGCTATCCAATCCTTTTATGCCTCTGAACCGTCATCCTCACTTGTCTAATCAACCTCAACTCAAGAGAAACCTTCAAACTAGTCCCTCAGGAATGAGTCGACATCCAAGCCTTAAAAATTCCTCATACATATTAGCTTGCCACCATAGTTGTCACTAGCTCTCATGTTTGTTTAGTGAGCATTTTTAAGTTGCGAGCTAGCAACCAAATAGTTTGTGGTTAAGTTTTATGGTTATCGCCAGGTCGCGAGGTAAAATGTCTGAAGACGTGATCAACACACGAGTTGGTGAGAACTTGGTTTGGATTTACATCATGAGGTCTCTAGCTTTTTGGGTGTTAGCATTTTATGTTACCGAGTTGGAGATTGTTAATGAAATTGCTTTGGTCATGAGGTCTCGAGTTGGTCTGATGTCATACATTATAGCCGTGAGAGCTAGCAAGTAACTCATTTCATACAGTTGTCACTAGCTCTCATGTTTGTTTAATGTTAGCATTTTTAGGTCACGAGCTAGTGACTAGACAACTTGTGGTTAAGTTTTATGGTTATCTCCTGCTCGTGAAGTTAAATATCTGATGACCTGATCAAGCCGTGAGCTTGCAAGTGAAGTGCTAGCAGTTAAGAGATAAACAATTTTATGTTGGTGAGTACACGACAAGGGTTAAAGTTACCACTATCTCCAAGTCGTTGCGGTGATGAGGACTTACACTAGTACATTTGGGCCTAATTTCGGACGGTCAATTGTCAGTAGTCCGACGACACCACGTCAAACTTCTGATAAATTTAACCGTCGAAAAATCATCGTTGGTCTTTCTGATGATGCCATTGTCGTTGGAATTCTGACAACGTTATGATCTTATCCGACGACAACTATATTTCCTCCCTTGGCCAAAAAATTACACAGATTAACATCAGAATTCTGACGATGGCTATGTTTTCTCCTCAACGACTATCCAAAAAGGAGTAATGTCGCATATACAGCATCCTTGTCAAATTTTTCTTTAGTTGTCATCGGAATTCCGACGGTGTCAGACGATGTGGGTCAGACGGCTTTGCCGTCGGTGAATGAAAGCATTGCATGAGTTCTACTTTTAAAAATTACATGAAATATTTTTAATTTATTGGATTCAGTGTTATTTGAAAAAAAATTTATGAATGATGTTTCCTTTCTCCAAGAATTGGATCTAGGATCTTTCCGTCAGATAATATGTAACATCTAATGACTAAATATTTTCTTTACAAATGCTTATTTTATTTAATTATCATCTAAGTGTGAATTATAATTTATATCTGGGAGGAAGCAGAAGATACAAGCTGAAGACTTGTGCACAAGTAAATTTAGTAAAAGAAAGCAAGCAAGCATTATCTTCAATGACATGGAAACAAGCTCATCAACTGCCTACAAGAGAGCAATTGGAGAAAAGAAGAGGAAAGTGTTAAAGGGTGATAAATACATATAGAGTATGCAATACAAACAAACAATGTCCGGAGTGTGTGATGTGACGTCTCTAATTTATGTCTGGGGGGACTAACTGGTTTTAGAGTTCTTGGGAAACCTATTGGGCCATGCTTGGAGGAAATCAATATGTTCATGAAAGGACCACCTTTTTTCTATTATGAGAATTATGCTTTTGCACCGAAGGATATTTGGAAGGCAATATCCAAAAATTTCTATAGTGTGGAACCAGAGTTGGCGGACTCGAAGTACTTTTCGGCTTCCAGAAGACCAAGAAGTTATGTACACAATCTCCCAATAGAAGGGCGATTTCAAGCATTAGCTCTCCCCCCCATGACTATTCAGGAAGAACTTCCTCAAATGAAGGACTATTGGCCTCCATGGGATCAAAGAAAAAAATTGAAGCATAGACTCTAGACGATGTGGTGGTGTCCTTCGTGAAGATACACGAAGGAAACTGCAAGATAGTGAATTGAAATACATTCTTGAAAAGTGGGAAGAATGGATCTTGGTTTAGGTGGGGCCGGGTCAAGTGGCTCATCTAGAGGTTGACAAGATAGAAATCATATGAGGATTTGAAAAAGATCACACTCGTGGAACTTTGTGTGCGACTGATTGATTGCACTGTTTGGGAAATGCATTCCAAATAAATACAGTTCAATTATACTATCCAAAAGCATGCATATAAAATTTGAAGTATGCATATAGATAAATGGTATGCAACTGTATCTATTTGGAATGCATTACCCAAACAGCACAATCAATCAGTTGCACACGAAGTTCCACAAGTGTGATCTTTTTCAAATCCTAATATGATTTCTATCTCGTCAACCTCTAGAGGAGCCACCTAACCTGGCCCCACCCAAACCAAGATCCATTCTTCCCACTTTTCAAGAATGTATTTCTATTCACTATCTTGTTGTTTCACTCATTAATTTTCAATTATAGTGCAAAGTTCTTCACGAAGGACACCACCACATCGTCTATAGTCTAGCAATTCAATTTATTTCTTTGATCCCATGGCGGGCAATAGTCCTTTGTCTGAGGAAGTTCTTCCTGAATAGCCATGGGGGGGAGAGGTAATTCCTGAAATTGCCCTTCTATTGCGAGATTGTGTACATAACTTCTTGGTCTTCTGGAAGCCGAAAAGTACTTCGAGTCCGCCAACTCTGGTTCCACACTATAGAAATTGTTGGATATTGCCTTCCAAATATCCTTCGCTGCAAAAGCATCATTCTCATAATAGAAAAAAGGTGGCCCTTGCATGAACACATTGATTTCCTCCAAGTGTGGCCCAATAGGTTTCCCAGGAACTCCAAAACCAGTTAGTCCCTCCGGACATAAATTAGAGACGTCACATCAAACACTCCAGACATTGTTTGTTTGTATTGCATACTCTCTATTTACTTATCACCCTTTAACACTTTCCTCTTCTTTTCTCCAATTGCTTTGTTGTAGGCAGTTGATGAGCTTGTTTCCATGTCATTCAAGATAATTCTTGCTTGCTTTCTTTTATGAAATTTACTTGCACACGAGTCTTCAGCTTGAATCTTCTGCTTCCACACATATATAGATTATAATTCACACTCAGATGATAATTAAATAAAATAAGCATTTGTAAATAAAATATTTAGTCATTGGATGTTACATATTATTTGACGAAAAGATCCTAGATCCAATTCTTGGAGAAAGGAAACATCATTGATAAACTTTTTTTCAAATAACACTGAATCCAATAAATTAAAAATGTTTCATGTAATTTTTAAAAGTAGAACTCATGCAATGCTTTCATTCACCGACAACAAAGCTGTCTGACCCACAACATTATCCATAATAGAACAAATCACTATACTAGGTTATTATAAAGAATATATACAAAAATATGAAAGAACATTAAATTACCATTACAAACCCATAAACCATTAAATAGTGAAAATAGATATAAATTTGTAAATGTCTCCCTACAAGCACCACAACCATAACCAAAACAAAAAAAATTCTTTCCCACAAAATCTAAGTAGCTGGTGAGTTGCAAGTCTACAACATCTCTTAGATGATTGAACCGTTTCTTAATTTTGTTCTTCTGATTAGTCAATGGATTTAGTTGCATGTACAAGTTTTCTATTTGAAGCCTTTCATTTCCTTTTGCATCATTCTTCATGTCTATAGTATTGGATAGTTGTAGTATTTGTGATGCTATAATATCTATGTGACCCTTAATATCCTTAGTATATTTAGGCCATTGCCTTTAAAACATGTATGCCGCCACTAGATCCTTTACACTTTTCTAAAAATAAAATTATTCTTTCTTGTAGTTGGATATGTGTTGTTGCACATCTAATCACCAAAACTTCTAGTCTTTTCTCTTCCACCTTCTTCTCTACATCCTTCAATTAAACTTTGGCTTCCAATTTGAAAGAATGTTTCTTAAATCCATTAAGCATCAATTGTTTTTTCTCTGCACTTGACAAAGACTCATCCAAAAATACTTCTAGAAGTCCTTTATGAAGGACTTTCACTGCATCATTAATAAGTTATGATCCCTATATTTGAGACTTAATAAAATTCTTGTGAGTAGAATGGTGAAGTTTATCACCCAAACAAATCATATGCGAGGGAGACAATAACTTAAGGTCCATCTGATCTTGAGACATTGATGCCCACTTTAGCATGTCACATCCTAAATTGACAAGACTAGGATTCCTTAAGTACCCTGGTACTCGTGATTGGGACCCAAAATATGACCCCTCATTTCTTGCCTCATGTGTGAGAAAAAAATTCAAAAACTTTATGTATGATTACGTATAAAAGGAAGCCTACCCTGTCATTTGAAGGGGTCTACCTACAATTCAAGTGATCTCTTAATTATAAAATCAATTCAATTCCAAGTGAAGCAATCAAGCATTCATCAAGCATTGAAGGAGAATTCAAGTTAAAACACAACATTCATGATCAATAGTCTACATGACATCCTAAAACCTTGTGTGAGGATTCAAGTAAGATTCATCAAGGTATCATGTTTAATTTTAAGAATTTTTAGATTAGATCTAAAGGGATCATTTTAAAGAGGGAGGAAGAGATCTTTTCCTAAATATGTCTACCTCCAAGAATAGAGGAGATATTTAATAAAGATATCATCTTTTAAATTAAGAAATGGGTAGGAGATTAAGAATACAAACCATCCATATTGCACACTTCAAGGTATATTCAAACCTATTTGACCTAGGAAATCCCCCATCAACAAACCTATTTTCGTCATTTTGTGTGTAGGAAATTGATTTAGGAGTTACATAATAGATAATATATGTGTATTTTATTGTAGGCTAGTTCCATACACATTCCTTTACTATTTTTAAAATATCATCAACCAAAATATTGTGCAGCAGTAGTATGGAGTGCATTTCATCAATTTTATGCCCAAAGATTTCATCATACCACTTTATTTTCAAAGGTGATTGATCGATTGCACTGTTTGGGTAATGCATTCCAAATAGATAAAGTTGCATACCATTTATCTATCTTGAAAGCCTTTTATCCTGATGGCATTAAATTAAAGTTATTTCTCTATTTTCTGGTGATCTCTGGAGTAGAGGTTTCTTTGCATTGACCTGGGATACATTTAACTTGTGTTGTATCTGTGGAAATATGTATCCTAGGTCGATGCAATGCAACCTCTCCTCCACCAATACTAGATAGAAGAGAAAGTACTTTATTTTGAAGTCATCGAGATAAAATGCTTTCAAGACATATATTAGGTATAAAAGGAAGCCTACCCTGTCATTTGAAGGGGTTTACCTACAATTCAAGTGAACAAGCAATCAAGCATTCATCAAGCATTGAAGGAGAATTCAAGTTAAAGCACACCATTCTGCATGACATCCTAAAACCTTGTGTGAGGATTCAAGAAAGATTCATCAAGGTATCATGTTCAATTTTAAGCATTTTTAGATTATATATATCCTTTCCCTCAAAAGGAAAACATTATACTTCAAGGTTAATTCACAACCCGAGGTTTGACATAGGAAAGCCTCCATCAACAAACCTATTTTTCATCATTTTGTGTGTAGGAAATTGATTCAGGAGTTACATGTGAAGAATTTGGAAAAGTAAATGATGACAATCAAACTCAAATTTTGATGGCATGAAAAGCATAAGAGTAGGCCATTTCACACCTCCTAGTCCCAAGAATTTTTGACAACCTTTTGATAGTAGATTCCGTGTACCATCCTAATCCAAAAAACATTCATTTTGTCTACATCCGATAGGTGGAGGATCTGGTCGATCCTCACCTCCTAGTCCCAACAATAGAAGAAACATGAATAGAATAGGATGCTTACTATTAGTCATATGATAAGAGAAAATAGAAGAAACGTGAATACTACTAGATAAGAAGTTGCGTAATGTTGGGTGATTCATGTTACATCATGGATTTCATTGGCTAGCAATTTGTGAAACTACAAAAAGTTTTGATCATATTTTTTTTGAGCATGAAAGCAACCACCTTGAGCTCATGAATGATAGGCATCATGTTGTAGAGTATCAACCCTTGTTGAATAAGGGTGTCACATTTTTGAGGCTCAATCAGTGCAAGGAGAGATTTTGTGTATATGAAGTGGTTTCAATTAGCCATTTTGTGTATAAGTAGAGAGGAGAGGTCGACGTCTTTGTTTATTTGCCTAAAAAACAATGAAAGAGGTCCTAATCAAGGAACACACACGTCCAAGCAAGGAGAGAATTTGGATCCAGGACAATTCTATGCAAGAAAGGATATCAAGTTATAAAAGATAAAAATCAACAAAGGTAAAGTGGATCCTTAAAAAAGAGGAACAATTGACAACTATTATTCTTGCTTTGCAATGTAGAGACAAGAAGAACTAGGCTATTATGTTGCCTCCCAAGTATGATTCCACATGAAATTGTAGTACCATGAATGAAAATGAGCCCCTAATAGGTAATTAAGCTACCAATGTCATATAGCAAGATAAAAAAATAATAGGTTATAAATGTCATTTAGAAGGGATATGATGAGTGTATAACTCATTGTCACCTATTATTTAAATGTTACTAGAACTACAATAAGTTGTTGAATTTTAATCTCCAAATCATGACATTCATTAGTGGAATATTTGATGATGCTTGAAAAAAGGATTGTCCTAATTTTGTTTATGGTTTTTTCTTCAATTTTTCAAGGGGAGAGTAATAAAGTTGGCTTTAAGAAACTCATACAAAATTATCTCTTGTTATGATATTAAAAGTTGTTGGAAAAGTCATAGATATATTAGACAATGGGGGAGGGGATGTCAACAAAGGAGGAGGATAGAAACCTAATTGGTGTATATCACTTAACAAACCACCTAATACTTAATCAATGTGTCTATCATATGAAAGACAACCGATACTAATCGGTATGTATTAGTTAAGCCCGATAACAATCAATGTTCACAGTTAAAATATTAATCAATATTAATCAGAGTGCATTGGTTAAGCCCAATAACAATCTGTGTTCATAGTTAATATGTTAACCGATATTAATCGGAGTGCATTGGTTTTAATGTAAATCGATACCAATCGATATTCTGTGCCATGAGATTTACAACCGATGATTATCGGTAGTTAAGAATTGATCAAACTTTGCAAGTATGGTTGAATATATACAAATTTAAGAATGATCATCGATCAAATGAAGGAACAATAGCTTGAAGTCTTCATCATAGTTTATTGATAGGATAGATGATTGAATGAGAGACTTCATTTATCTCTCATTCAATCATTTATCTTACCGAGGCTATCATGCGTTAACAGGATAGAGGGACCTTATATCAAATTAAGGAAGGCATGAGAGTGATATATGTATTAGTGTAATTATTATACTTTTTAAATATTTATCCTTAGTATCACCTAACAGCCAACCTTCACACAATGGATGAGGAGCAAGTTCGCACAAGAGAGAGAGAGAAAGAGAGAGAGAGAGAGAGAGAGAGAGAGAGAGAGAGAGAGAGAGAGAGAGAGAGAGAGAGAGAGAGAGAGATTGCCAAATGTTGGAGAGCAGATTACATGTGTTGACAGCCTTAAGAATAATCCGCCTTGTATGTTATTGATTCATTATGCCATGCAAACGATTTGATTCAATATAGGACCACAAGTTACATTCAATATAGGACCACAAGTTACATCACCCAATTAGGGTCAGACCAAATTACAAGTTACATTTATAGGGCCTGTCCTATCCACAAGTTACATTATATATAGGTCTTGCCCAAGTAATACATAATTACAAGTTACATGTATTTGGGCCCAACCCTAAGTTCAATTTACATAATAGATAATACATGTGTATTTTAATTGTCATTGACAATATTAAAATACAATAGATAGGTATTCGAGCTAGCTACTATTTCAACACATTCTAACACATGTATCTATTTCTATGCAATAATTAGTAGTAGCTACATAGACTAGCATGGTACATAAGTTCTTTTCTAATAGTGCCCTTCATATGCAATTCTTTCAAGATTATTTAGTTGTATCTACCTTCTTAGGTTATACAAATGGAGATTAGATTAGGTTATGTATCTATTTTCTTGCTTTGTAATTCTCATTGTGTTTAATAATTTTTTATCCCTTTGGTGAAAAAAAAGGAAGTTGATGATAAATATCTATGTTGTCTATTAGTTGATTCCCATGCCAAAACTTATCACACAAGCTGAAATATGATAATCTTGGTTAAAAAATCTCATACAAAAGAATAATGAGTTATGTCTTAAGTTTCATTGCATGGTGTTATGTGACATTGGATAAGTCTGCTACTCTTAATCATGAAAGATGATGGACTAATCATGGATGGTGTTGAAATTGTTATGACAAACCCAATGGAGCCGTGGTTTACTCACAAGGTTGATCAATATGAAATTTCAAGAAGCTTCCTTGGTTCCATAACAATTGTAGTTGTGATCTACTTCACTCAAATGTCATGAAAACAAAAAGTGTTAAGATCAGAAAAAACCTCTCCCTTGCGGGTCCGCTTTGAGGCCCGGATGATCACTATTGGTAAATGCCAATGCCCACCACTTGGGGGTGGGAGGGCCTGGGAATGTTGGGCTTGGACTCAACAACTACCCCCAACAATGCTTCAACAACCTGCTTATTTCTATTATGCTGCTTCCTCTACCCAGAAAAAACCGGCTGTGGCATTACGTATGCAAACACAACCTCGATCGATATAGTTGCTCGGGTTTGTCACTGTATGTATAGATAGTCAACCACACCATGACCACAAAGTGAAAGATTCTGCTTCAAAGATCACGTGCTTTGTTCCAGTTCTAGGAAAATTCCACCATAAGAACAAAAACCAGTTAATCGTTTGACCAGTGGTTCCCGCCTAAACAACTATGACCAAGAACAAGCAATGAGTAGTGGCGGAGGCAAGGCTGGGGGATTCTAGCAAACAGAGCTAGAATTGTGGGCGGGAATACACTGTTGGGCGGCAACGAGAGAATGGGAAGAGGCCGCGAAAATGATTTGAATTGTCTTGGTCTTTTTTTTTATTTAAGTAATGCCTGTTATCGTTGGAATTTCGACGAACACGGACACTTTTTGTAAAAAAACACAAATTTCATTGCCAATTCCTTCTCTGCCGCAAACATATATTGAATTATCATCGGAATTTTGATGAATGCGGGCAATTTTTCAAAAAAAATCAAAATTTTTCACAATATACCTTCTCCATCGGAAACTGCCAGCAGAATTTTGGGGCAAATGTATTAGTGTTAATATTTTATGGTCGAGAATTGGCGAGTGGCAGTTCAGTTTCCCTCAATCGGTAGATCTCAAGGTTATGAAGGCTTAGCATTTTCAGCTTGCGAGTTGGAGATAGAGTCGTAAGGGCTTGTCACTAGGTCGCAAGATTTTCTAATGGGCAGTCTTTCAAGCAAAGAGTTCACGACTGTGTGCCACGTGTTTTAATGACTTAATATCTTGAAATCACCAATATATTTTTTTTATGGTTTGAAAATAGCTTGAAATCGCCAATATTTTATTTTTATGGTTTGACAATAGGTTGAAATCGCCAATATTTTTTTTTAATTGTTTGAAAATAGGTTGAAATCGCCAATGCAAATATTTTTCTGGTTTTAAAAATATTACAATTCGCCCATGCAAATATTTTTTGGTTTTTAAAACATTACAATTCGCTAGGATTTTTCACAAACTTTGAGCAATCACGACTAATTCGCCAATGGAGATTATTATCTTTTCTCCGTAAATCGAAAAAAAATCGCAAGAAAAATTAAAATTTTCCTTGGGAATTATACACCTTTCACCAGTTTTTTACACCTTGTCCAAGGGCGAGTTTTCTTAAAGTTTTCCCTGCCACTAAGTTTGCAGAAAGTTGAAACTTGTAAATGAAAAATATGCAATGTTGTTCAAAGGAAAACATGCAAGATGCCAGGTTCACCAAAATGCAATAGTGGGAAAATGGTGAATGATAAACCAAGAAGGAAAACTACCCTTTCCCTCAAAGAGAGATGAGAGTTTGGCTATCAATAACCATTTAAGAAATTTTCACCATTACATTAGGAATGCGGAAGGATAATTCACTACATCCAATCTCTCCACACAAAGATGGTAGATTGAATTCTAAATGAATTAGGAATGCTAGGTTGATCCCCGCTTCCTTGTTTGATTTAGAAAGGAAATTGACTGAATTATGTAGTGCAAAAGTTACAAAGAATCAATTATAACTTGAGATCGGAATATGGGATGAAGCTGTGCACTTGGATCTAGTAGGTAAAATGTCGAGACGAAGTCACCCTGTGAGTTTGAAGAAAAGTTTCTCAAATTGTGGCGGGAATGTACATGGTCCTTCGAAAAATCCGCGAAATGAAAAGGGTTTTTCTGCCTCTGCAAATGAAGCCCGAATTCGAAAGTATAGTTGAGCACCTGCAACCTACACACATAAAAGAGAGGAAAATAGGTTGGGATTGGGGGTTTGCCTTTACGTCAAACCCCAGTTTTAGAATTAACCAAGTAATGAAAGAAAGTACTTGCAAGTAGATGTAAATGAAAGACTGAAGTGTAAATCACCTCAAGGGAGGTTGTAGTAGCAATGTTGATAGAAATTCTTGTGTGGAATTCAATTTTGAACTCAATCTCCTCTTCAATGGTTGAATCCTTGACTTGAATGCAATAGCTAGCCTCGAAGGGAGACTTGAGAATGCTCAATGCTGGAAAATAACGCTTGAATGCTTGATCACTTGTGCAACTTGAATCTCTCCAACTTTGACCTCTCCAACTTATGCAAATGAGAGAGAGAAGACCCCCTTAAATACAAGCTTGAAGGATTTGAATTTCATCATGGGCCAACATCGGGAGAGTTTTCCTACTCACTGCACAACCAACAATGCATGCTCTAGGAAAGTCTTGCCCCAAAATAAAGCAAGGATAGGGGCACCACGCCCCTGTCCTGGGAGGACAAGGGCACCACGCCCCTGTCCTGGGAGGACAAGGGCACCACGCCCCTGTCCTGGGAGGACAAGGGCACCACGCCCCTGTCCTGGGAGGACAAGGGCACCACGCCCCTGTCCTGGGAGGACAAGGGCACCACGCCCCTGTCCTGGGAGGACAAGGGCACCACGCCCCTGTCCTACCCCTTTCTCCAAGGCAGAATGTAGTTGGGGTGATGTAGTGGCCAAGGAGGGCTATCCCACATTAATGGTTCCCACTTTTGCCAATGAAGAAAATTGGCGGAGGTGGATAATTTTTTAGGGGGGGGGGGGGGGGGGGGGTTTCAAACAAACTAGTGGTGTTTGAGCGAGCCCCCCTTCAAGGTTCAATCAAACCCACCATCGGACATGGGTTTGATCGAACCCCAGGTGGGTTTGTGGGTTTGATCGAACCGCCCGTTCAATCGAACCTACTTTTAAATTGTTTTTTTGGGTTTGATCGAACCCCAGGTGGGTTTGTGGGTTCGATCGAACCCCCCGTTCAATCGAACCTACTTTTAAATTGTTTTTTTTTAACTTTTATAAAAACCAAAAATGATAGTTAAACTGTCACTTTCAAATTTATATTTTTTTGTGTCCAGAGGGGGTTAGAGAGAACCCGATGTCTGCACCACGTCGCCATGCCTTGTCTACAGCAACGAGCGCGTCTCACATTTCAACTTTCGACCTACATTATTTCAGGTGCATAAAATAACCTTTTTTTTGTGTAATAATTTTTTTTTAAATTAAATTTAGTTATAAATGAATAAATAATTTGTTTGTTAATTTATTTTTTTAATTAAATAATTGTATATTTATTGTTTTTCAAACACCTTTTCATATCCTATTACACACACAACATGACCCCTTAGGATCCCCTTAAGACCACATATGGCCTTGATGACACTATACGTCCCCTTAGGACTATAAAGGATCACATAGTGGACCCTAAGGGGTCATATATGGTCCTAAGGGGTCACACATGTGTTCTAACATATGCGTGACCCCTTAGGACCACATGTGACCCCTTATAAAATCCTAGTGTGTACCACATACCCATTAGTCCATTACATAATGTCCTAAGGGGTCATATGTGGTCCTAAGGGGTCACACATGTGTGACCCCTTAGGACCACATATGACCCTTTATAATATCATAGTGTGTACGACATACTCCTTAGGATCACATAGTGTCCTAAGGGGTCATATGTGGTCCTAAGAGGTCACACATGTGTTCTAACACATGCGTGACCCCTTAGAACTGCATTTAACCCCTTATAAAATCCTATTGTGAATGGCATACCCCTTAGTCCATCACATAGTGTCCTAAGGGGTCATATGTGGTCCTAAGGGGTCATGCATGCGTTAACACATGTGTGACCCATTAGGAGCACATATGACCCCTTATAACATCTTATTGTATACAACATGTACCCCTTAGGATCACATAGCATCCTAGAAGGGGTCATATGTGGTCATAAGGGGTCATGCATGTGTGTTCTAACACTATACATGTGTGACCCCTTAGGACCACATATGACCCCTTATAGCATCCTAGTGTCGACAACATATGATCCCTTACGATCACATGTACAATGTCCTCAGGGGTTGAATATGTGGTCCTAAGGGGTCACATATGTGTTCTAACACATGCATGACCCCTTAGGACCACATATGACCCCTTATAACATCCTAGTATACATATGGCATTCCCCTTAGGATCACATAGTGTCTTAAGGGGTCAAATGTTGTCCTAAGAGGTCATGCGTGTGGTCTAACACATGCATGACCCCTTAGAACCACATATGACCCCTTATAACATCCTAGTGTACATACAACATTCCCCTTAGGATCATATAGTGTCCTAAGGTGTCATATGTGGTCCTAAGAGGCCACACGTGTGTTCTAACACATGCATGACCCCTTAGGACCACATATGACCCCTTATTAAATCCTATTGTGTATGACATATCGGTTCCTTAAGATCACATACATTAGTATCCTAAGGGGTCAAGAATATGTGCTCCTAAGGGGTCATGCGTGTGTTCTAACACATGCGTGACCCCTTAGAAACAAAAAAAATCATAGATAATCATCCATGTTCATGTTATGTCAAGTCATGTTATCGTATCAACACTTGTTATCATATCTAAAGAGCATTATGGTACATCATTTCCCATCATCAATCACAACAGATTTAAGGTGTATCATTTAGCATTTACTTCAATATTTCTATTATAATTTTAATTCAATTAAGTTTAATTATAATCTTTTCATTTGACCTAAGAAAAAAACTCCTCTCAACAACACTATTTTCCTTGTTTCTATGTGCAGGCACCAACAGATCCAAGAATCATGGATATAGATTTCCGTAAAGGAGATGATGATGACTAGATCTGTAGTCACATAAATCTGTCCACTTAATTAAATGAATACTTAGTATTTATTTGATTATTTAACCATCAATTAATAATTAATTAAATTAATATTTAATTAATTCATCTTAACCCTCTTCTCCTATTAATTAAATAAATTATTCAATTTATTTGATTTAATTCACTTAACCAAATTCAGACCATTAATTAAATAAATAAATCATATTTGTTTAATTAAATCTTCTCTCACATTTAAATAAATTAATATTTATTTAAATCCCCCAAAATCCCACCTCTCACATTTAAATAAATAAATCATTTATTTAAAATCACCTTTATCCTCCACCCACTTGCATTTTCTTACAAATACAAGTTGCACAATTATTTTAAATAAATAATTTATTTAAATCACCTTTATCCTCCACCCACTTGTATTTTCCTACAAAAGCAAGTTGCACAACTATTTTAAATAAATTATTTATTTAAAATCCTATTTATCCTCACCCACTTGAAACCTTTAATGGTTTCCCTTAAAGTATTCAAACTTGATGGCTTTAAAGTCTTCAAACTTGATGGCTTCCTTCTATAGTCTTCTTAAAGACTTTAATGGTTTTCCTTAAAGTCTTCAAGCCTTTAATGGTTTCCCTCAAAGTCTTCAAGCATTTTAATGCTTTATCTTCATTTTTCTCATTTAAATAAATTAATATTTATTTGAATATTTATCCAAATGCAACTTACACCATTTAATTGAAATAAATGATTTTATTTTAATTGAAAATACCAAAATTTCTCCCACTTGCATTTTCCTACAAAATCCACTTGTATGCCTAATCCCCTTCTAGATTCTTCTAAACCCTTCCTAATTAGCCTAATCCATCCCCTAAATATTGTCACATTCCTAAGCAAATTGGAGTCACTTCTCAAAGACTCCAAAGTCTTTGAAAAGCAATTAATGCTTTGTGTGTTCAACAAATTAACCCTCAAAGTCTTTGATAACCATTGAAGGCTTTCAACCTTCAACCACTTAATCCCCAAAGTCTCCAATAACCATTAATGGTTACCTCAAACCCTCCCACATGGTTAAAACATTTGTTTTGACTCAACCTCTACCCAACCCAAGGGTCTCATCAAGCCTTTAATGCTTTGACCATGATTATCTCTTAATCATTTGCACAAAGGTTTATCCTTGGATTAACTCCTAATCCAGTGGGTAATCTTAATTTGGACTTGACCCTTACCTTCTAGATAACCATGAGGTCTTCTCAGGCCTTTAATGCCTCCAACCTCTTCTCTCAACCCAATCCTATGTTGACACTTGTCACCATTTTATTGGTGCCAATTGTGCACATGGATCCCCAACTTTCAAACTTGGCCCTTGATTAAACCATTCAATCTTAACCCTTCATTTCCCCATTTCTTCTATAAATAGAACCCTTCTCCTCAAGCAAAGAAAAGGAAGCATTTTAGAGTATTGTTGTTATACTGGCATTAGCATAGAGCTTTTTCATAGCATCACTATCTACTCTTGCATAGTATTTGCTTATCATATTCAACCATCTTGAATCTCCATATGGCATCCATGGCTAGTGCTAAAAGCTGAGAGCTACACTCATTTGGGACTTGGAGAGGAGAGGAACAAGGGAGGAGCAACTATGAGCATCTTGATTAGCTATTTCATTTTATGTTTATATGCTTTCTATTTCATGCTTAATATCTCTCTTGATATGCCTGTTTAGGATAATCTTTTGTTGCTAACACTAACGTTTGTTTCTTGTGCTCTTGTGTGTGTTGCCATCAAACAGATTTTCTAATCCTTTTTGCAGAGCATCATTTGGTGAACCCGACGTGAATCCAAACACCAAAAAGATCAATTTTTTTTTTTTAACCAATAACATGTTTGAATGTTGAAAATGTCACACAGGTTGCGATTTTGACACTGTTTTGGTGCGTTTGGCATTATTTTGGCGCTATTCCCCCTGTTTCAGTGTTTTTCCCTTCTCTGTCTTTCCCTTTCTTTTAATACGTTTGTGTTAAATAGTGCCTCTGTTCAAACGCAGACTAGCGCTATTGTAACAAAACGTTGTACAAATCACCTTGTAACCCAAAAAAAAAAAAAAATTATGCTTGTAGAAGCCCACCAAATAGGCGGATTTTACTAACTATTTTTCTCTTTTGTGCAGATTTAAATTAGATTAAAAAGTAGATTTATTTTTTTTTTACTAACTTGTTTTTGAAGTTGGTTTTAAAAATGAATTCACTTTTTATTTTGGTTTAAAATTAACTTCACATTTCAAATTTGGGCTTTTAAAAAAAAATCACACATTTGTTTGGGGCTCTTAAAAAGAATTTCATTGTTCAAAGGTAAAAAGAACCACAAACTTATACAAAAACAACTTTTTTTTTTTTTTTTTTTGCAAGTTAGGAAACAAACTTTGTTTTGGTGCTTAAAATCAACAAGGCAAAATTTCTTTTTTGCATCAAACTTAAAAATCACAATCCACACTTCAAATTTTTGGTGCGATAAAAAGAACAATTCACTTGTCTTTATTTTTGGCAAAAAAAAACATTTTTACTTCATGCAAACGTGTTTTTCATTAAGTTGACCAGGATTTTCAAATTCTAGTTTACTCCAACAATTGCCTTTGAAAATTAAAAAGAACACCATGATTGTTGGAGCAACATCTCCAAATAGATAGAAAATCATTGCGATGACAAATTAAAAGGAACAAGTGAATTTTGTGTTTGGCACACTTGTGCAAAAGAGTTGGTCGAGTGGTCCTACCTCTAACACACACTATCCTCTCCCTTGGCTCTCGTGGTCCTAGGTGCAAGAGAAAAGTGTTAGTAACGCTCAAATTTTATCTTTTTAAGAGAGGCCTGCCAAGGGATCGATACTCTTGGGAACGACCTCGAGCGGTAAATCCTTCGAGCCGCTATAGAAATCAGGTGAGAGCGAAAGCTGTAGCCTTGGGTATAGCTGTTCCTACAGTGTAACTGGCCGAAAGGACAAATGGGCCCCACCACCAGTTACAAGGCTCTTAAGTGAGTCACTGCAGAATGAACTTATGTCCAAAGCCATCGAACATGACTAAACACCTTTAAGTAGTAGCCCACCTGTTCTATTGATTGAGGATATTTGAGGTATAATTTAGTGCAAGAGCATAGATGGTTTTGCTCCCAAGATACTCACCATACATATTTCCTTGAGTAGAAACATAGCTTTTTGAAAAGTCACTTGTGGCTTGATAAAAGTGGTGACTCCCCCATCATAGGGATCATCTATTTGTTATGCTCGTGCAAGACTTAGTATATCACATCCTTACCTGCCATGGCGGGATTCATAAGGTATGTAGTACCAAAGTCGAAGAAATATCAAGATGTGGGCTAAATTTATCACAACTGGCCATTTGACCTTAGGGATAAAAAGTGTTTGAAGTGTGTTCGTTTTACAGACCTAGTGCGAATTGAGCCGACTTCAGGCTTTGGAAATACACCTTAAAATAAATCTAAAGGAAGGGTCAAAAACAAGTCCAAGGATTGGGTTGATCTAGACCCATACTCATTTGTGCCTTTGAGGCTACAATCTTGTGTTTGTGTGCTTGCTTTGTTTTCTTGTCAAAGAAAAATCAAAAAAATCAATCCCAAAAACAAAGTATTCATCCAACATCTGTCAACACAACCAAAAACATCAAAAACAAGGTACAAACAAACAAAGAATCAAAAATTTATGACCATTCTTCACATCTTGCGAAAGAAGAAGTGACATCAGAATATCACCTTGAAAAGGAGACCACTAAGCTCAAAGGCTTTGATCAAAAGGAGGAAATTCTTCTATCTCAATAGACAAATTTTTGTCTCACATAGAGTCTTTCTACATCGCATGCGTCTATACCTTCAAGGTAAAACAAACGAGTTTGATTCAGAATCATTGAACCGCAGAGCTTTTATGCAATATAGAGCTCTGAGTTATCACAAAAATCAAGGAGGAAAGATTAATCCCAACTTCTTCCCAAACATCTGTATCACCTACAACACAGCTCAAGAAATGCCACCAACGCCTGAAAGGGAAGCAGTAGAGTTTGTTCCATTTGTAACACAGTTTTTATTGAAGTTGAAAAAATTTTCATCCATCATTTCATTCATACATCATCACTTCATCATCAATCCATCCCAAAACTCTCAAAACATTAAGAGGTTCTTGTCCCAAGATTCCTTTTTAGATATTGCTTGAAATCAAACACATCACATCACTTTTAGATTGTTTCTACATCTAGGATAAGCTCATCCTAAGAGACACATCTACGCAGGTTAAAACTAGTTCATGAGTGAATCCTCTCATTACTAGGTAGTCAAAATCTGTAACACATCTCAGATTTCTCTACACCTTATCACATCCAAAATCATCAAAACAAACAAGCAATTCAAAGAAAGAATTCTGGTTACATTTACCTTTAGAGTGCTAGAGATCTACAATCCACTAATCATCCATCTTTCATTTCATCACCACTCATCATCATCTTCAATCAACTTCAAACACAAACTTGCAAACAAAATGGCTCAAACCCGATCACGATCAA
Source organism: Cryptomeria japonica (assembly GCF_030272615.1). Classification (NCBI taxonomy): domain Eukaryota; kingdom Viridiplantae; phylum Streptophyta; class Pinopsida; order Cupressales; family Cupressaceae; genus Cryptomeria; species Cryptomeria japonica. The sequence goes on from NC_081413.1 coordinate 231,050,700, forward strand.
GGCAACGAGAAATAGAAATTGAGGAAGAAGAGGACAACCTCAATGAATTTCAAGAAGCACTTGGAGGAAATGGGAATGATGAAAACCCAGGTACACCCACTCCTTCAACAATCGAAAGGGTTCAGCATAATCCTCGTTTTAACAGATTATTTGATGAAATACTAAGGAGCAACGCAGATGCTCACTTCTTAAAACTCGCTCAAGAAGGAGCCAAACTCCCCTCAGACTTTGATCTTGCCCAATTAAGACAAGCATCAGAAAGACAAAGTCGCCATGAGGAAGAAAGGCGTAGAGATCCCATCAGATATGACATCCCTCGAGGTAACCCACCACCTCCTCCTCCTAATGAAATAGAGATGTTGCGGCAACAAGTTGAGAATCTCGCCCAACAACTTCATAGTGGTGTTAAAACCAATCAATTTTCACTTAACGACATCTGTCCCTATCCGTTTGATAGGAATCTTTATATGCCACCCTTTCCACGCGGGTTCGAAACACCCAAATTTGAAAAATATAGAGGAAAGGGTGATCCCCGTGATCATGTCCGAGAATTTCATTCCGCTTGTCTTGAAGTGGCTTATGAGGACACATACCTAATGCGCCTTTTTCCCCAAAGCTTGGGAGGAACCACCACATCATGGTTTTCCCGACTACCAGGTGGCATTAGAACATTTGAGGAACTCATCCAGAAGTTCCTATCTCATTACTCTCATAACATTGAACGCGACATCACCATGGCTGATCTATGCAACACCAAACAAAAACCAGGTGAATTATTCGCAGTATTCCTGCAACGATGGCGCCAAATGTCTAGCAGACGTTCTCTTCAGTTACCTGAACGAGAACTAGTGGAAATTTTCATTTCCAACTTAAACGAAGAAATGGAATTTCACCTGGATGTCAAAGACACAGACTCTTTTAACGATATGATCACCAAGGGTATAAAATGTGAAAGGGCACTCATCAAAAAAGGACTCATCAAAATCTTTAATGAACCAAAAGATGCTCCTCGCCCGCGCTTCAATAGTGATAAACCAAACTTCTGGAACAAGAATAAGAATATCGTCAACGATGGGGTTGTGGATGCTCGAACTATCCAAAATGCACAACCTGTGGTCAGATTTGCAGGACAAAATCCTCCACCTCAAAATAACACAAATGTTTTTCCTAATCAAGGTCGCATCACATCTCATGATGAACCAAGACCTCGTCAGCAAAAACAGAAACGCACATACACTCCCTTAGGGGAACCCATTGAAATGGTGATGCGACAACTTATTTCTCAGAATTTGATCACTCTACCTAAGTTATCAAATTATGAGCCCCAAGTCAAACCAGCATGGTGGAAGGATACTGAACATTGTGAGTTCCATCAAGGAAGAGGACACAAGACAAGTAATTGTCACCGATTGAAGGATCTCATTCAGGATCTTATTGATCGAGGAGAAATTGAAATTGAAGGACATGACCCAAAAACGACCAATAATGATCATCTCATGTTCAAGGATCCACTTCCATCACAAGATCAAAGGGGTCCTTCCACATCCCGGCGAGGCACTGATACCACTGATTATACGCAAGCTGCGTATAATTACACTGTCAATCACCTGTATGATGCCAGTGAACAAATTGCAACCATAACCTTCAAAAATCCCACCTCAAATTGCAATGTTGTTACACGTCGTGGCAAGGTCACCATCAAGGCAGCTCCACAAGGCACCACCTCCGTCCCAAAGCAGTACAATCTTGTGGAACAATTAGACAAAACCCCTGCACTTATATCCATTTTGGAGCTTTTGCGTCTGTCACCCTCTCATAAAACAATCTTGGATCAAGCACTCCAAGAGGCGTCAGTCCCTGCAAATCTAAATACGGACCAATTTCAAGCCATGGTTGGAAGTCTAAAGTCATCACCTTGTCTCACTTTTTCTGAAAGTGACAACTCTTCCTTCCAGCAACCTCATAACGCCTCACTCCACATTGAAGGCTTCGTCAACCAACACAGGATCAAGCGAGTCTTGATCGATAATGGAGCAGGCCTAAACATTTGCACACTACAGTTGGTCACAGCATTGGGATATGCAATAGAATCAGTGGATCCTCGTAAGAAGATCACCATCAAAGCCTATGATGATGCAGAGCGTTCATCCAAAGGAGCTGTGGTACTACCAATCCGAGTGGGCCCTGTGGTAAAGCATATCATTTGTCAGGTTCTGGACCTTCCTCTGTCATATAATCTATTATTAGGGAGACCTTGGATACATGCCATGCAAGCTGTTCCATCTACCTACCATCAATGTATCAAGTTCCCACATAATGGGGTCGAGATCACAATCCTGGGCGATGCAAATCCCTTTGCATTTTGCCATAATATCAACCATCAACCAGAGATTACTGTTCCTAATAATAGAGAAGCCATTTCCTCCACATCATATATAAATCCCGCCTCTCTTGCCAGTTCAAACACCCCTATGCCCAAGCAAGAAAAGCTAAAGATGAAAGTAGCAGAGGAAGGTCCTGGAGAATATAACTTGAGTCAGCTCTTTTGTGTGGGACAAATGCCCACTTCTCCTAGAACACATGGTAAACCACAGCAGTTACTCCAGCAACCACTAATCACGCCAGCATGTGCCTTGACGCCTTTCATCCTTGGAAAGAGTCAAGAGGAAGAAACACAAGATGAGGACCTAGCGGACTGGATCTATAAAGATCCCATCACCACTAACAAACCACAAGTTACACTTCCTACGGAACAATATGGCAAAGGCCTCCTCATTATGCAAAGAATGGGATATGATGGTCAGAGTGCTTTGGGATACTGCAAACAAGGACGACATGAACCTCTGCTACCAGAATTCAAGCCCAAAGGTAATACAGGCCTAGGCTTTGAAAAAGAGATCCTTCCTAAACTCAAATTCAAAGGAAAACCCAGCAAACCATTTTGCCCACCTACTGCAAAGAGGACACCTTTCATAATCAAAGCACCATCAAACACTATCCCCACTGCCCCCTCAAGGCTCACAACTCCACCATCACCAATGTCACTCATCCCATCAAACGAACCAGTAATCCTATCAGCAACACCATTTGTAGCAGCAACTATATTGGAACCCGCAGCAGCATCTATGGCACCAGTAGTTCCAGCAGAAGTCACTGAGTTACCATTACCGATACTTCCAGTGACAAATCCATTAAACCCCATCACAATTCCTGCAGTACCGATCACTACAAGGATACATAAACCAATCACACCTGCCGTGTTTAACTCCAAAGACATCCCAGTATGGTATAGCAATCGGATGCTGGAGAGTGATTCAGAGACCGACTCACATGAGTGGGAATTCGATTCAGTGCAACTTAACACTTCAGATGAGGAAGACACATCACCACCTCCACCCCGCAAAGACATCCCTGTTTACGGAGAAGCACAGATAAAGACCACTTGGGTACCTGAGCTAGAAACATCTTCCACAGACCCTACGTCTCATCCTACGCCTGATTCTGACAGGGAGAGTACCATCAACGACCTTCACCACACTGTCTTAACCCTCACTGATACATCTCCTGCACTTAACTTAATTGATGAAGTAATGCCCATTATCCACCCTGAACTCATCGAATGGAACCAACCAAATCCCCCATGTCTTGACATCTTCCAAAACGATGAGGCTATCATTGACTTTTTGGAATTAAGGGATAATCTACCAAGCGGGGATCACAAAGCTAGATTCGCCATTGAACTTAATAGCGCAGCATACTTCGGGGCGGATGCCAAACCCTTCAGCTGCAAAAATATAACATTAAAACATGGATCTTCTAGTGAAAACCACACTGTGGCACTGTTTGATCCAACAAAAGTAAAAAGAAAGAGCGTATCCAACGGTGAAAACCTCTCTGAGGCGCCTGAGGATGAAGGGTTTGACATTCTCCCTGCTAATACACAACAGGGACGATCAACGATCCTCATTGAGGAGACCAAAGAATACAATGTGGGGACTCCTGAAAACCCTCATATCATACATCTGGCATCTCTTCTCACTCCAGAGGAACAACCTCAATTTATAGAGTTCTTCCAACAGCGTCAGATCAACTTTGCATGGTCATATGCAGACATGCCTGGGCTTGATCCTGATTTAGTCATGCATCATCTCACAGTAGCAAAAGGAGCCAAACCTGTCAAGCAGAAGCTTCGTAAGATGCATCCTCAGATTGCCGTGCTAGTCAAAACAGAACTCAAGAAACTCCTGGATGTTGGTTTCATTAGACCAATTGATTATGCAGAATGGATCTCCAACATTGTACCAGTTGGCAAACCAAAAGGGGGCATCCGCATTTGTACAGACTTCAGAGATCTGAATAAGGCATGTCCTAAGGATGACTTTCCCCTACCAAATATCGACATCATAGTGGATCTAACAGCAGGACATGCGATGCTTTCACTCATGGATGGCTTTTCAGGATACAATCAAATAAAGATCGCACCCGAAGATCAACATAAGACAGCCTTCACATGTCCATGGGGCACATACTGCTGGAATGTAATGCCTTTTGGTCTAAAAAATGCAGGAGCGACCTATCAAAGAGCAATGACCACCATCTTCCATGACATGATGCATACTATGATGGAAGATTATGTGGATGACTTACTAGCAAAATCACTTACTAGAGAAAGACATCTTCACATCTTAGATCAAATATTTGATAGACTGGAACAATATCATGTTCGACTCAACCCAAAGAAATGTGTCTTCGGAGTGACCTCCGGGAAGCTTCTAGGATACATTGTCTCAAGCAAAGGTATTGAGGTCGATCCAGCAAAGGTTAAGGCAATCATGGACATGCCACCTCCAAAGAATATCAGTCAGCTAAGGACACTACAAGGGCGGCTTCAATCCATCCGCAGATTCATTGCACAATTGGCTGATAAGTGTCACCCCTTCACACACCTGCTACACAAGAACATACGCTTCCAATGGGATGACAGATGCCAGCAAGCATTTCAGGCACTTAAAGAATATCTCATGAATCCACCCTTGTTGATGCCACCAGATCCAAGTAGACCGTTGTTACTCTATATCTCAGCAACATGTACAGCATTGGGTGTACTACTAGCACAACATAATGCAGAAGGAAAAGAGTGTGCTATTTACTACATCTCTCGTACACTGGTTGGATATGAACTCAATTATACACCTATTGAGCGAGCTTGCCTAGCAGTAATCCTGGCAGCCACTAAATTGCGGCACTATCTATTAACACACAAGGTACAACTCATTGCAAAGATTGATCCACTCAAGTACTTACTCAGCAAAGCAGCATTGACAGGTCGCTTGGCCAAATGGGTAATGATTCTAAGTGAATTTGACATCGAGTATGTGGACCGTAAAGCTATCAAAGGGCAGGTCATTGCAGATCAGTTGGCCGATGCACCACTCATAGGCGATCATCCCCTCATTTCCAATTTTCCAGATGAAGAGATATTCATGCTCACAGAAGTACAACCATGGAAGCTATATTTTGATGGTTCATACACTAGGCACGGCTCGGGGGCAGGCATTCTGTTTATCACACCTCAAGGTGATAGCATCCCGAAGTCTTACAGGCTCACATTTCCATGCACAAACAACATAGCAGAGTATGAGGCCTTGATCACAGGACTCAGGTTAGCCGTACAATGGAAATTAAAAGAATTGCAAGTATATGGCGATTCCCAACTAGTCATTCGACAAGCAACCGATGAATATCAGACCAAAGATGATAAACTCATGCCATACAAGCAAATGGTGGACAGTCTAAAGACATCATTTACTACTATCACTTTTGAGCAGATACCAAGAGATCAGAATCGAGCTGCTGACGCTATGGCTACCATCGCATCTCTACTAGATCTTCCACAGAATTCAACACGCTACGAGTTCTTGGTAGAACAGCTTTGGATTCCCGCTTATGATATCCTCGAATCCGAAATGATATGTCGCCTTGTTGGTTCTGAATCCCCATGGTATGGTGAGTTCTACACTTATCTCCGTGATCACACCCTTCCTCCCAACCAATCAAATAATCAACGTAAAACCTTCATTCGCCAAACTGCTCGATATACCATTATTGCTGAAACCCTATACCGACGTAGTCTTGATGGTACTCTCCTTCGATGTCTGGAACAAGATGAGATAACAAAGGCTTTGGAAGAGGTACATGAAGGAATTTGCGGGACTCACTCAAGTGGTCCATCACTTGCCAAGAAACTCCTGCGAGCTGGATACTATTGGCCATCTATGGAAAAGGATTCCTACTACTTTGTCAGGAAATGCAAAAAATGTCAAGTTCATGGCGACCTAATACATGCACCAGCTCAAGAACTGCAACCAATCACAACACCATGGCCTTTTTGTCAATGGGGTCTTGATCTTGTGGGTAAAATCCATCCATCTTCATCCAATGGCCATAAATTCATTATTACCGCCACCGAATATTTCACAAAGTGGATCGAAGCTGTTCCACTTACCCAAGTCACCGGCAAGCAGATCGCCTCATTCATCCTCAACTACATCATCTGCCGGTATGGTGTACCCATGTCCATCGTCATAGATAACGGTCTTCCTTTCAAAAATCAGGATGTCCGTGAACTTTGTGAGAAATTTCATATCCAACACCGCTTTTCCACTCCCTATTACCCACAAGGCAATGGTCAGGCCGAAGCATCCAATAAAAACATATTGAGGATCCTAAAGAAGACAGTCAATGATGCCGGCCATGATTGGCATGTTCAATTGAATCCAATGCTATGGGCATATCGAACTAGCATTCGGACCCCTACAGGTGCAACTCCTTATTCATTGGTCTATGGTGCTGAAGCTATCTTACCTATTGAGGTCGAGATACCATCCTTACGAGTTTCATTGCACAATCTCATCGATGATGAAGCATACAGAGTATCTCATCTTCAGGACTTAGAGTTACTAGATGAGAAGCGACAAGCTGCATACAATCACCTCAAAGCCTATCAGCAGCGCATGAGTAGAAGCTACAATCACCGAGTTAGATCTCGTACATTTGAGGTAGGTGATCTTGTTCTTCGAGAAAATCCTCGCAACCAACCAAACAAAGAACATCAAGGCAAGTTTGAATCAAACTGGTTCGGCCCATATGTTGTCACTGCTGTATTCGGGTCCGGGGCATATCAGTTGGCTACATCAGAAGGAGAACCGCTTGCAGATCCAATCAACAGCATGCACCTCAAAAGGTTTTATACCTAAGGTGTACAGAGCATCAGGCTCCACTGCACATCAGAAAATACCAAAAACATTCAGAAAATGTCCTGAAGAAAATACAAAAACATTCACAAAAGTAAAGAAAAAAATCATGCATCCAAACGGTGAACAACCACTCCGGTGGCACCTTGGGTAAGTGCGATGGTGAAAACCTGGTAAACAGGCACCACTCGTAAAGGCAATGGCTCCAGTATCTTTCAGGCTCATTGCGATCACATTCATGCACACATACATCCATCCATCCAAACCATGGCTTGTTCTTTGATCTGCAATTAAGAAAATACTCCATGCGTCTAGCATCCCACCTTTTCATAGTCAGGTCTACAAACTGGGGGCAATACCCTTACCCTAATGATGGAAGTGGATTCTACATTGTCTTATATATCATTACGCTCTTCATTCAGGCAATCATCAGAAAATATCAAAAACATTCAAAAATGACTCTCAAAATACCAAAAACATTCAAAATTGTTTCACAAAATCCAAAAAACATCAGAAAAACCATCAAAAATCACACAAAAACATGGCAACACCTTGTACATATTTATCCGATCAGATACAAAATAAACATTGACAACTACTCACACACTGACCACTTATCAATCAAACCAAAACAATTGACATCAACAATCCAACCCGTCTTTAAAACAAGGATGCATCCTTCCTTATCAAAACAAAGACAAGATGACATTTTCTTTGACAAGAAAATTATGTTAAGCTATCAAATACTTGGTTGATTTGTGAGTAATTCATTTGTTTATCTGTATCGGGATCTTTTCAACATTGTTTTGTATCGTTTGTGCATTATTTCCGATGAAGTACTGGGGCATGTACTAATGGTGTCTACGTGGGAAGTTCACCAAGCTACGTGATCTTATGCAAAATGCAGTCATAGATCACTACGGCTTGCTGACTACAGCGTATACCTCGACCATATGAGCATGAACCATTACCAAGGATCCATATTCTTTATTCTTTATGTATATATTGTTTGTTTGCAGGTACAATTCTCTTTCTTTGGCTCCTCCTACCTCATCCAAACTGGATAAAGGTTTTATCTCTTATTACGGTATGCACTTGTCTCAGGATATGATCAGCCTAAGATCAAGGAGGACGATCCAAGTCATGCATGAACGGTGATAATCCTTGTCTGTTCCGCAAGCAATACTCAGGTCAACTTGATCCATTATATCAAGTTGCTTGTATTAACTTGCTATATAAAAATCCATGTAAGAAATACTCTGGTCATCTTGAATCTTTATGTCAAGTTGCTTGTATTTTCTTCCAACATTTTAAAGCTCAATGATGAAAAATAAAGCACCATGGATCGTCATTCCATCTCATCTGTATATATTGCATTTCATTGCATTCCACCCATCCATACATTCATAATAGCTGCATATCATGCATACATAGTCATAATAATGCATACTCTATTTTACTCATCTTCTTCCATAGGACTCGGTCCTAGTCCTCCATATCTTCTATCTAACATCAAATCCCCCCTCACCCTCCCTATCTTGATCATCAACATCATCCTAATCCCTTCATCGCTTCCCATCCTCACTCATCCACAAAATTAAGCCAGTTACTCTGTCTACACAGATACATCGACTCCCACACACCTAGACTATCAACAGATACTCTGATCACGTATCTTCGGGTCTCAACAGGTAATCGATTATGGTAATCCTAGACTACATCAGGCATTTATCATAATGACCTAGTCTCAACGGGGCTGCCATGATTCCCCACAACCATCCATCACACGCACACACTATCAATTGATCAACCAATCAAACACAATCCAACGGACAATTACATCAATTGTCTACGTCTCAACGAGTATTTTGCTTCATATACCTTGACTTCATCGGGCAATTACATCAATTGTCTAAGTCACCATCAGGTCACTTTGATTCACTTACTCAGACTTTATCATGTCCAAGCAACCAACTGACATCAACTGTCACGCTTTGACTTGACCGGGGCAATTCAACCGATTGCACCAGATTGTCCAACCAATTTTGATCAATTGTATAGCATCAATCCAAACCCCACACTACATCTGCTATGTATCTCTTGCATGACCTCAGGGTACTCGTTGGCTTGTTGTTTCTTCATATTCACTCCATTTTCTCCCATTCTTTCATCATTAGTTCTAATTTCTTCTATTCTACCTCCCCTCCGCTTTTCATTCTTTTTCGAGAGATCGCCCGATTTTTCAAAAAAATTCGGCCCATCCCTCGAGGGGGCATACCACCCATTAAATTTACATTTTATGGGGCATTTCTTCACACCTATTTTTCTTTCTTTGAAACGACGCGATAAACCGCACCGTCTCAAAGAGGGGCAAATGTAGTCACATAAATCTGTCCACTTAATTAAATGAATACTTAGTATTTATTTGATTATTTAACCATCAATTAATAATTAATTAAATTAATATTTAATTAATTCATCTTAACCCTCTTCTCCTATTAATTAAATAAATTATTCAATTTATTTGATTTAATTCACTTAACCAAATTCAGACCATTAATTAAATAAATAAATCATATTTGTTTAATTAAATCTTCTCTCACATTTAAATAAATTAATATTTATTTAAATCCCCCAAAATCCCACCTCTCACATTTAAATAAATAAATCATTTATTTAAAATCACCTTTATCCTCCACCCACTTGCATTTTCTTACAAATACAAGTTGCACAATTATTTTAAATAAATAATTTATTTAAATCACCTTTATCCTCCACCCACTTGTATTTTCCTACAAAAGCAAGTTGCACAACTATTTTAAATAAATTATTTATTTAAAATCCTATTTATCCTCACCCACTTGAAACCTTTAATGGTTTCCCTTAAAGTATTCAAACTTGATGGCTTTAAAGTCTTCAAACTTGATGGCTTCCTTCTATAGTCTTCTTAAAGACTTTAATGGTTTTCCTTAAAGTCTTCAAGCCTTTAATGGTTTCCCTCAAAGTCTTCAAGCATTTTAATGCTTTATCTTCATTTTTCTCATTTAAATAAATTAATATTTATTTGAATATTTATCCAAATGCAACTTACACCATTTAATTGAAATAAATGATTTTATTTTAATTGAAAATACCAAAATTTCTCCCACTTGCATTTTCCTACAAAATCCACTTGTATGCCTAATCCCCTTCTAGATTCTTCTAAACCCTTCCTAATTAGCCTAATCCATCCCCTAAATATTGTCACATTCCTAAGCAAATTGGAGTCACTTCTCAAAGACTCCAAAGTCTTTGAAAAGCAATTAATGCTTTGTGTGTTCAACAAATTAACCCTCAAAGTCTTTGATAACCATTGAAGGCTTTCAACCTTCAACCACTTAATCCCCAAAGTCTCCAATAACCATTAATGGTTACCTCAAACCCTCCCACATGGTTAAAACATTTGTTTTGACTCAACCTCTACCCAACCCAAGGGTCTCATCAAGCCTTTAATGCTTTGACCATGATTATCTCTTAATCATTTGCACAAAGGTTTATCCTTGGATTAACTCCTAATCCAGTGGGTAATCTTAATTTGGACTTGACCCTTACCTTCTAGATAACCATGAGGTCTTCTCAGGCCTTTAATGCCTCCAACCTCTTCTCTCAACCCAATCCTATGTTGACACTTGTCACCATTTTATTGGTGCCAATTGTGCACATGGATCCCCAACTTTCAAACTTGGCCCTTGATTAAACCATTCAATCTTAACCCTTCATTTCCCCATTTCTTCTATAAATAGAACCCTTCTCCTCAAGCAAAGAAAAGGAAGCATTTTAGAGTATTGTTGTTATACTGGCATTAGCATAGAGCTTTTTCATAGCATCACTATCTACTCTTGCATAGTATTTGCTTATCATATTCAACCATCTTGAATCTCCATATGGCATCCATGGCTAGTGCTAAAAGCTGAGAGCTACACTCATTTGGGACTTGGAGAGGAGAGGAACAAGGGAGGAGCAACTATGAGCATCTTGATTAGCTATTTCATTTTATGTTTATATGCTTTCTATTTCATGCTTAATATCTCTCTTGATATGCCTGTTTAGGATAATCTTTTGTTGCTAACACTAACGTTTGTTTCTTGTGCTCTTGTGTGTGTTGCCATCAAACAGATTTTCTAATCCTTTTTGCAGAGCATCAAGATCTAAATTTTGCAGGGGAAAAAACCTAAGGACAAGGACAAAAACTACTATATTATTGAGGAATTTTAATGAGCTTCTAGGAATAGATTCTATGTGGTATCCTTATTTTGAAAGATCCTAGACTATTTGCATCTAACATTAGGGATCGAGACACAAATTACCACATAGTCCTGCACTTTCAAGCTAAACTTGATATCAACGGTGCTTCTTGAATTATTTTGTATAGACTTAGCTCTGTTTCTTTGTATCTCATATGTAGCTCATTATTTCTATGGTTTCATCTCAATTTTTCATCATTCACCCTTATCTAGCATTCGAATACATTCAAATCAATTTGAATAAGACAAAGGGAAAATAAATTGATCTGCATTTAATAATTTTTCCTTGGATTAATTGAGTTCTCCTTTCCTCTAATGTATTGTTTAGAAAGTTGGGTCGTTTCCTATCTTACAAGGCTTAACTTGTGAAAGCCTGATTTTCCATCCATTACATTTTGGTGAACCTAACTTATCTTATGCTTACTTCTAATTTTAGTTTTAATTTATGATCTGTATGATTGCCTTGATTCATATTTGTAATCATTTTGTTTATGCACTCATAGTTACATTTATTTCATAGTTTCATTTGTATGTTTATTTTCCTTTCAAATAATAAGAAAAGCACAATAAAATCTTATTTATGCATTGTGTGTGTTTATACTTACATTATTGTATTAGACCGTCTCATTTCATTGCAATAGTTAGTATTTATTTTCAACAATGCTAGATTACTTGTGTAACCTTGATACCCATTTACTAGCAATTTTCTAGTGATGAACTTGATGAGGCTCTTAATGATTTCCTCTATCCTAAGCCTTCATCTTCTAAACTTGATACTTTTTCCAAAGGTTAGTCAACATAATACATATGACATGTAGTGATGATATTGAGATCTTGGATGAAACTCTTGATGAATTCACTCCTACCTATAAACAATCCTTTAAATCTCAAAAAACTTGTAAGAATAGGATGAATGACAAAGCAAATTATGAACCTTTACCTTCTATTCAATCTAAATCTCAACCATTTAGGAGGGATAAATTTTCTATTTTAGATGAAGCCCTTGATTAATTCATCTCAATTAAATCATCCTATACATCTCTCAAAATTCATCCCATAAGGAAACTATGATGGTTGACAATCCCCTTCATGAAGCTTCGCCTTCTATCAAGTCCAAAACCAATCCTATTCATGAATAAGTGATTGATAGTTGCTTTTATGAAGATTTCCCTTCCATTCAATCTAAAATTAATCGTATTCATGAAGAAGTGACTGACCTTCTATCCAATCCACAATCAATCCTATTCAAGAACAAGTGATGGACAAGTTTTTTTATGAAGAATTTCCTTCCATTCAATCTAAAATCAATAATCTACAAGAAGAATCTTTTACGATACAAGAAGTCATATGGTTGAAAATCTTCTTTACTAGTCTTTACTTTATATTAATTATAATACACTCTCTAATAGGAACCAGTCCCTAATGAACTACATTTTTCCCTCTCCTAAATTTTCTCTTATTCATGAGGATGTTAATGTGCAAGACAAGGATGCCATTATCATTTCCTTCAATGAACTCCCTCTTAGAGATGAAGAATTGAAGAATGATGAATCTCCTTCCAAGCATAACCTCCTAAATGAGAATACTTTGGTGCAAGAAGAACATGACTTAGACACCTATTATTCCCTTGAATACTACTTTATTTATCAAGACATTTCTCCCAAAATTCAAGAGGATTTCTTTAACTCCCAAATGGACATGAATATTGTTAATAAAAATGTATATGCCCCAATAAAGATCAATTCTTATTCTTTCATTCATCCTTTTGGTGCTTCATGATATCCTTAAAGTACCAATCTCAATAAAGTTTGTGATGAAAATCCCTACCAATTATAATTTCATATGCACTTCAATATTGACTTTTACATCCTTTCTAAACAAGAATATAGTGCACATGATATAGAAATCGATATCCCTATAGATCTTATATCTTATGGAATAAGTTTTCCTTTTTTTCTTGTCTAGACAAATTTCCTCACATGACATCAGAATTGTGCTTAATCACTCTCATTTCTTTAGAGAAGACCCAATCTTGTTAATATTCATAAGAGGCAATTTGATCACTTTTTCACCTTTGACTATACAAATTTATTTCTTTCTATTTATCATCTCATGTGTAGTCTTACTTCCATTGATTCTAGAGTGTTTAGCATGTTATACTCAAAATTTTCATCCAGTCTATCATTTATTTTATGTTTATGTCTATATTACATTGTTAAGTCAATGCCTCATTCAAATAGAAATTAATTATTCAGTTAAATTTTTTACTGAACTTAGAGATGAATGTGTAAGAAACAACATACTTATCATGTGCACATGAATTATTACAAACAAATAAGACAATTTTTTAATATTAAAAAATTAAGTAATAGGAATGGAAATAATACCAAATATTTCTAGCTAAAACTTATGTAAATAAAGAAATTAATGGTTATGTCTTTGGATTTGTTCACAGCTTTATCATTACTAGCTAAAGTCGCGACCTGTTTATATGACACTAACAGATTAGATAACACATGCTAGTATCATGCAAATCCTTATTATAAGTATCATTATAAGATAAATATGCTTTGGAGAACACCATAATGACAAAGAGAATCATCAAAATTAAGATACAAAAATCACTCTCACTAGTAATAGGAGTTTTGTAATCAATATGAAGCTAATGGATAAGTAAAATGAACCCATGCGAAGGCAAAAAAAAATTAGTGGCAAGATTCATGAATGAATAATTTGCATAGAAAATAAAATAAGGCATTTATGGAATATGCAACACCATCCTTATGGAAGCACATGATGTCATCAATGATCAAAAGTAAGAAATTCTAAGAATATATTAAAATCCTCCGTACATATAAATTAATAGAGGCAAAAGTCAATAGTTCATGGAAATAAATGATTAGGTTTTATATGAAAAAAAAGAAGAGGTGTTTAACAAGTCATAAAAAAACTAAGTGGGAAACCATTTAGCTAAAAAAAAATTAAGTGCATATGAAGGAGTCAAATTTGAGGAAAGACAATTAAAAAAAGAGCAATCTAATTTAAAACATAAAAATAAAAAATAAAAAATCCAAATGGATGTGCATGCTAACAAGACTAAAATGTCTTTTTTTCAATTTAAGCAATATCTATTGAATTTAATTGATGCATCATAGTAGGAAATTTGGAGTAATGATTAATTATAAAAAATGAAATAATATGAGGTTGTATTCTTTTGATATCATCTAAATTTGTAATTTGACAATGTCAAAGTCTCTTAGGATGGTGTCTTTATATAAAACTCTAAACATACATTTCAATACTTTTGTCCATGGAATAAGAAGTTATAATCAAATGTAGACATTTTCAACTTCAAAATGTTGAAATTAAAAGAAAAAAAAAAGAACAAAATTTATGAACTTGCCCAAAATCTTGTTTGGAGGACAAAATTGAAATTATAATTCAATCCAAATTTTATGATTGAATTCTAGAATAAAAATTATAAATATAAAACAAACTAACTAAAAATTTAAAAGAATTTTTGAAAATATGTTATTATACATTTACTCCAATACAATGTCAACTTATTTTTTAAATGACCATAAATATAAATTAATAAAAAAAATAAAAATTCTATTGATAATGATAATAGTTTGTCTCTTAACCAAAGATTTATGATAACATCATTGTTAGATTTTCCATTCCTTTATCTTTAGTTAATAATTCTATTCATAGCTTTATTGGTTTGTCACATATAATATCTCGAAAACATAGTTGCAAGGTTCTCCACTCTTTCTTGGTTTGTCTCATATGTCAGCTCTAGAACATAGTTTTAAGTTTTTCCGTTATTTCCTCAATTAATAGTGATATTGGTTTATTAGCTTGAAAATGTAGTTTTAGGTTCTGGGATCTTTCTTCTTTGATGAATAACTTTATTAATAGTGATATTTATCAGTTCCTGCCAGCAAGGAAACTATAGCGGAGGGCTTTTCCATTAACGTGTGATTAAACCGAGGGCAGGCAACCAATCAGGTTTTTTGGGTGTTTGGCAGTTAGGAGTTAAAGATTGTCAGCTCGTCTATGCCATGAGGCAGCAAAACACCCAAAAACCTGGTTTGTGTGGAGCAATACAAGTAGCAAGTTGCTCGGATAGTTGACAAGTAAACGCGAGCAGTAATATTTACTTCCATTTTCATTGATAATAATGAGGGGCTTTGTTCAGGAGGCACTCGACCGAGAGTTTTGAGCTCACATGAAGCTAAACAAAGGCCTCAACATTACCATCCGGCTGCTTGAGCCCATTAGAGAAAAGTCCACAGATTTCATATGCTGATTTTTCTAAGTGAGGCTTTTGCCTTCATGAGATGGTGCTTACTATTTAGGGTTTCGTGTGTTTTGCAAGATTTATCTTTTAAATGAAAGATAGAAAATTGGCCCTTTTGTGTAGCTTGATGGTGTTGTTGCTATTGAAATCTGCTTAGATCTAAAGCATTTCGCTATTATTTATTTGAAATTCATTGTTTTCCCACGGTTGTCAAGACCTCTACTTTAAGCTGTTTTTCCGAGTTTTTAAGCAGGAACGGGAAGGGAATTCCAGAATCACAATTATAGAGTGCCCATTTCATTGGGTCAACGATTTCAATGCTGGTTTTAATTTGGTTGGCAGGATTTTGATTTCTTTGTGGCATGGCGGGCAGGTTTTGCAGAGGAAAGAAAATAGAACCTCAGAAAAAAATGGCAGATTCAGAGGCAGTCCAGCCTAATTGCCTCAGTCCCATTCTTCATTGGCCTCATCCCCAATTTTTCATTGGCCTCATGATGACCAAAACTTAGCAGCCAAAAAATCAGTATACATGCTTCTGCGAAAAAATATGTTTAAAACGGTAAACTCTGTCCTGAAGCCAATTGCAGCATGTTCTGTTTGAGAATATTTTCAGATTTTAACTGTGCAGAATTGTTCTTGTTTATGCAGTGCTTCAAAGAGCGAGAATTTGTTTTGTTTTTGTGGCTCTTTACAGGGGGAAGAGAAGCTGAAACAAGATAGATGAAGAGGAAAACCCTGCTTCATCTCCTTAAAATGTCATGGAATGTTAACCATTTTTAACAGATCCTTGAGACCATTGGTATAGTAATTAGGTGGAGTTTTGCTTTATATATGAAAAATAGATGTATCTATGATTGTCCATATCTTTCAATATTTAAAGCTTGGTTGCAGGGATTGCACTTCATCATCGTGAAAAGCCAAATTTTGTGAAAAAGAAAAGACTGCTATTTTCCATGAACTCTATTAAATTTTGATTTTTTTGTTCTTACAAAAATTAGGGTTTTTAGGTTTTTCTTGATTTCTGTGAGATTTGTTTTTTAAAGAAGTTCCTAATTCTAACCCCATTTCTTCTCAACTTTTGTTTCATTCAATTGAGATTTTTTTTCGTCTTGTTCATTTCCTATTTTGTTAACAAAAGAAATTTTGAACTAAGATTCAAAACTAAACATTATTCATTAGTTTTGATTTTTTTTTTTTCAAAAAATTCTTGGAGGCCGTGTGTGGCATCAATTCTCGTAATGGTTGGGCAGTCAGAACGGAAGGGCTTGTATTTTGTTTCTTCAGAGTTCTTTGAACGCTAGATTTCTCCCACCGATACATCTGGAGCAGTCAACAATTATGAGTACTTAGGATGAGTCTAGGACATATCCTTGTGGTTAGACGACACAAAACTCCTAACTCAAACTAGCTATTTGGGGCTACCTGCATCCCTTTTATCTTGAGAAGATAATTACATTTATATTACTATTTTTTGCATCAAGATCCCAACACTTCAATGATCGCCATCATTTTCCTCCACTTTTACTTATCTGGTGACAATGTGACGGATCTGAGGTGAATAGTGCAGGAAGCTTCATAGAGTTTTGAGGAAGCTTATTTGGTTTCAATGGAAGGAAGCACTACAAGAAGCATCTACAATGGAGAGGATTTTTAGGATTGTAAGGTGTGTATCAACTAAAACATGTACCAAACTCTCAAATTTTTATATTGATTTCTTTATGAATCTTTATGGGCCTTTAGTCATACCCCATTGCAGTAGGAAGGCGTGTAATTAACATTGAAGTACTGCTATCATGAGATTTTGCTACTGAAAGGCAACCAGTACTACAGGTAATACTGAACTTCAGTTATAAAATTACTATTACTATGTATAATGGAATACAGTCAATAAATTTGTCCAATTTTAAGTTGTGGAGAATTACAATGCCGTACGTTTTCTATGGTGCAAGTATAATTAAAAGTTTTCTTTGATTTTTTCTTCATGTTCACTAGTAGTCAAATTAGAACATACAACTAATTGGCTATGCATTTCTGAAGCTTATAAAAACACAAGTTGCTTTTTGACAACTGTTCTTCACTAATGTTAGCATGCAGAGCCTTCTTTATAGCATCCATACCATGAGGTTTAAATATAAAGCTATTTCATTTTTTAAATTTAATTTTGTGTTACTGCAGGCATGTGCAGGAAGCTGATTTTTTGGAAAATTTGAATAATTTGGTCATCGGTGCTATTGTAATTGTATATTTAGCATAATGACGGCCAAGAAAAAAACATACATCTCCTAATGGTTGCCAACTTGCCATACTACTCTAGTCCAATGCAAATATTTTAGGGTCCTAGTCCTTATTAGAGAAATGACTCAATTTTAAGAGACAAGCCTAATTTGTTTTTTAAATTTCCCTTCTTTGAACTGAACCATTTTATTAGCAATTGCAAAGTGATGTAGTTATAGTAGTTACTTTATGCATCTCTTACATAACCTACGTGGGATTCTCCTATACGCACAATGCCCATATTGAATTCCACAGCATTTAGTCCAGTCCTGGCTCTCTGCCTGAAATACTTAGTGATTCAGCATAAAACCAATATGTTTGATTAAAAATATGCTCTACTTTAGCACACTCGAATTTTACATGCATCTTTGCTACTTAAGGCCTACAAATCCAAAGCATCACCATGCCCATCTATATCAACATAAAGCGGATTGATACAGGTACATGAGAAAAGAAGTTCAACATGAGCTCAAAGTAATGCGTACAAAACCATTTCCATCCCCTGATTACAGGAACAGATGTTTTTAAAAACTATGGAGCTGGTTTTCAGTAAAAATCTTTTTACGGGCTTGCAAACCAAATAGCATTTTTGCAAACTCCTTTGTGCTACGGAAGACACTAAAGCATGTTAGAAAATTTAATAAATTAAATACGTCAGAATTCCACAGTCCATAGTATTTAGCATTTTTAGTTTCTAAATATGACTCTGCATCAAGGTTAATCAAGGTTTCAGATCACACAGGATAATATCATAATAGGTTTAATAAACTGAATTACTCATAGTTAATCTTCTTTAGTTCTCTTCACCCTAAAACCCAATTTTATTATGGATAGAAGCCACTACCAAATCATAGTGAATTAGTTCAATCTCTCGGGCTTTGGCTCCGACCTTGGTCCAAACAGGCCCTTATAGAGTTCCTTCTATTTAATGTACATCTCCTTATCACGTTGTGCAAGGTGTGCAAGGAGATGCAGCTCCCGTACCATTGCCTTAACTTCAGGAGTCAGTTTCTCTATCTTTTGTAATTCCTCTCTTGCATCATCTGTCTACCCAAGAGCAGATTTTTCCTTTCTGCGTCTGAATAAATCCTTCACATTGTTCTTGTCTTCAACTAACATCTGCCAATAATATAAATAGATCAGACAGTTGAAATTCATTTCCTAATCTCTTCCACATATAGAGGTAAAAGGAGATCCACACTTGCATACTGAGGAATCCTTGGCCTCAATTCAGACTGGGTACAAAAGCATCACCAGTTTCATACAAAGAAGCTGATTCTCAGCGCATCATTGCATACCATGTTACACTGGCCAATGACATCTTCATAACAGTTTAGTTTCAATAGACATGCAGCCATGTTGAGATGGCATGGATTCTTCACAGCATTTGTCATGTCCTTATATTTTCCAAATAACTGGAACATAAAATGATCTCCCATGTATGCCAGGGCCTTCACAAATATATAACCAAATCTTGGAAAAATCTCATAGGTAGGTAAACTACCTGAACCTATGTAATTTGGAATATAAGAAATAGAAGAATCAGGAAAGGAAAAAATATGCCACCATTTCATATTGTTGCATCGCCTCTGCTAATTTCCAGTCTTTAAAAAACTTTCTTACCCTCTTTACGTCTCATATCAGCTGCTTCAATTCATTCCTCTACTGTCCTATCACTGTGTGCCTTACCCTAAAAAATTTATAAAGAATGAAAATCAATTTCACTACTACATAATAGGCCAATTTAAGACGTTTTTTAAAGACAAAATTAACATTTCGTCTTAAATACTTTAAACTATTATTTTAATTATCTAAAATTAAAAGTTGAGACAAAACTACAATGAATCTTAAAGCTCCGAAATGTTTCGCAAGGCTGCGAATTCCTCTGCCCTTACTCCGATAGGCGATGGCAATTCTGGATCGCTCATAGATTTTCTGGCATGGGACCGTCGGGAATCCTTTGTGGGAGTGCGCCCTGGCAAAGAGGGGTTTAAGAATTTTGGCCGTGCGATCCCTCTAGGCTCGTTGAACGGTGGTCGAGAAACCAATTTTCATTCATCAAACCCTAAGTCATGATTTTCTTAGGACTTTTTCTTCCGTTAGTGTTGGCACTAGGAATTACATTGCAGGATGCGCGACAAGGTTTGGCGTTTCGGTGGTTGGGTTATCAAATCTCAGAAATTTGACCCCAAGCGAGACATTTGATCAGTAGCAGGATAAGAAATCCGTATGACTGGACTGACCACTATAGATGGATGGGCCCTGGGCAGGGGAATCGTGTGACTGACACTTCCACCAGGAGAAAGGATTCGTTGCATCGCCCTAAGGGGATGAGAAAGGGTTTAACAATCAAGACTCATTGAATGGATCATGAAGTTCTGGATGAGTGCATTCTCAGCAATGTGAGGCATTTGAACCCAAACCCCCTATGGACAGATGCTTGTTGACAACAACAAGTGGGAATAGAGACACAGGTGATCGATCCGTTGAAGATAGGGAGGGTTTCGGGTCGAATAAAGCAGGGGATCTCCCCCTTTGCCTACCCAACCCTCTTGCCTACGGGGCTCTATACTTAGGTAGGCAATCAAATGCTCATTTTTCTGCTCATCGACTGGTTGCTTGTCTATTGGACAATCAGCGTGTAGCTGAGTAAACCCTTTTCGAATGAGATAAGTTGCTCGTTGTTAGACGATCCAGTATAGGTTTCTTGTGAATGCAATAGAATGAAGGTGGAGTCTCTATATGCAATAGCAACTTTACTGATATTGGCATTTCCCCCTGGCATGGAGAAGAACCCAAGAAAGAAGATCAGCCTGCTCATCGCCCGTGGGACTCCCCTGATTGTGGTGCTGGGAGCTCTGCCCTTGCCTCGAATGTTGTCCTATTGCCTTCCCCCTTTGCATGGAAAAACACTTTTAGGTTTGGTGATCCTTGTCCCCTTGGTTCTATTGTTCGCATCTGGCCATCACCATGTGTTCCTGAAATTTGTCTGGATGGGTTTGTTGGTGAAACAGAAACATGCCAATTGTGACGTGTTGCTGGACAAAGATGTGTTCAGTGTGGCAATTTATCAGGGTTTTGATCTGGCTTTGATTCTTAGCTGGATCGTGGTTTTTGACATTATTAATAGTGAGGATCTCTATATTATTTTCTGCTACCGTGGATGCAGAGGAATTGCAGAGGTTTGAATCTAAATTGGGGCATACGTATCCAGATCTGATTTTGGCATCTCTTGTGGCTTTTTTGGAAGCGAGCCCCATATTCTCCCTCCTTCACAGGGCGCATATCCGGATGCAGGTACTTTTACCCTTGTTCAAGATTTCATCTATATTAATGCTTGCATAAAAATATCTTTGAATTAATTTGAGATGAGTTTTGTTTGAGATAGTTTTGTACCCCACTGTCTCTGTTCTATAACCTGATGCAATCTGAAATTCCAAAAAATTCTTATTCAAATCGCCTAAAAAATTGTACTGATTTGGTCTACAATGCTTTCATCATGTTGTGTTTTTTGAACAAGTGCAAATGGGGGTTTTAAAGACAAAACATCATGTTTTTTTGCTTGTATACAATGTTTTTTCAGCATCTGGTATGTTTCCCTACAATGACAATTTCTTAACATTGGCTCACCAAGTTTTTAAAAATACTCTGTGCGATTTACAAGAAATTTTTTTACTGCAAATATTTTGGGGGCAAGAAAACACGTCAAGTTTGCAATTTATGATTGAAACAATGAGGAGAAACAGCCTGGGCTAGAAAATAGAGAGTATCCTAAGATATACTAGAGAAATAAGTTTGAAATTCAAGGAGATCGCATTCTAACATTGCTATAGCTAGTGCAACCATTGTATTGATCTCCCTACTAAGATTGGAATTGATAAATTCCCATCAATGAGATTCCATGGAGATAGGGTTGAAGGGTGGCAATCCTTTTATCTATTGATAATTGAGGTGATTTTTTTTGATAATATAAAAAAAATAATAAAAACAAAAAACTTATCCCGTTCATGGGATCTCCAATCATGGAATAGAAATAAGGGGATTTTTGCTGTTTCTTACTAATTCTCCAAAGGAATTGTATTGAACAGTGTCTCAGATGCCAAGTGTAGCAGTTTGAGATGTAAAAAACAAAAAGTAAGAAGGTTGTTGTTGTTGAAATTAAATAATGTTGATAGTTTTCTTTTGGAAATGGTTGGTCTGGAAAAGATAGAATTTGTATATTTCTTGTTGTAGTTAGCAGTTTGGGGGTTTGGGGTATAGTCATATTGGCTTACTATTTTCCTGGATGCTATAGGTGGAAATCTGAGTATGCTATTTTTTGATGGTGGCTGTATGTTAAGTATGTATATGTTTCCTTTATGTTTGTTTTAAGGTACGGTCTATAAGGTACCAGATGGGAGTGAATTTCCCTCCATTTTGATTGTAAGAGAAAATAGACTATATAAACATTGATGATAAATAAATATAATTGTAGTATTGAGCAGATTCTACAATTGAAATCTGCAATTTGTTTTGTACATTAGAAAATTGATCTCTTTTTGGGTGGCTAAATCTAGTCTTTTTTATGGGTAGGCAATTAGGTGATCTCCTAATTTTCCTGTTGAAATAAAAAAAGAACATTTGTGTATCAACTATCAAGTGATCAACAACAATGGCATAAATAACAACATCTCCCTCCTAGAAACTCAAGGTGGATCTACCTCTAAGGTGGTTCTCCAAAAATATTCCTGGCAGCTATTAAATTTAATTCTCATCCAAGGACTTTGAAGTCCAAGGATACATCAGAAGTATTAATATGGAAGTCCTTATAGAAATGGTGGATCTACCTCTAAGCTCATTGCCTTTTATAATTTTTCATTTCATGAGTAATTAATGCACAAAAAAGAAACATGATTTCCTATAAATAATTATATTCATTATATCTTCTTATCTTGGCATAATTAATTGGTTTTGTTTTTTTGTGGGCTTTAATTCTTTTTTTGTTAAAACCATGAGCCTTATGTTATATTATCAATAACAATTTTTTTTTTAATGAAATATCACGTGATCATATCTATCCCCATAAATGTTTCAAATCATATTGTGATGAAATATCACGCGTCTCCAAGTTCTCCTTCAAATCAGGGGCTTGACTGAAACAACTTCCTTAAAATAAGGATTTAGCTGTTGTGGATCACCAACTACATTTTGAAATTCAAAATCACCCTCTTGGGTCGTGCAAGTTTTAAAATCCCATAAAAAGGGGGTCGAAACTAGAGTGAAGGTGTTGTTTGAGGCTTCAAAAGTTGTGTCAACTGGAAGTGGAATTGTGGAATTTGTTTCAAAAACCTCTCTTTATTAGGCCTTCAGCCTTTCTTATCCATTCTCTAGTTGTGCTTATTTCTATAGAAATGACTGTCCCTTAGATGACTATTGCTTCACTGGTATGCCCTTCCTGAGACAGTGGATATACCTCTGTCTATTTATCAAAACTGTTTTCATTCATTTGTGTTTCGAGACTGCATTTTCCTGTTCTAAACTATTCTATATTTTGACTAAAAGGTAGTCGTTGCTGCTTCAAAAACCATATGGACCTACCTGTCTTTGTATCTATGAAATCCTTGATCATTTGACAGTAAGATTGTGACTATGACAGTCATCTTGATTATGTCTTCTCAAAGGGTTACTTCAAATAAAATGGTTGCCCTCTTTTAACCTTGAGAGTTTGAAGTGAATGTCCTCAGGTTTTTGTCCTTAGTTGTAACCTTTTCCTCAATGGTTCCGCGTTTAAAAGTTATGACTATCACAATTGCCCATAATCACCTTTCAAGGTTGTCTTGCTATTGTTCAATGTTCACTAACCTTGTGCATCTTTCTTGTCAAGCACTTTCATTTTGCTGTCACCACGTGTAGAGGGTTGGAACATGTATCTTTGTGTGGTTACCATGTGTAGTTCTACCTTACAATCCTCTATTGAACAACTTATTCCTTTGAAGGGACTGGACTTTTAGTTCACTAGCTCTCTATAACTGTCATTCCCCTCTTTGATGGAACTATAAATGCTATAATTCTTATAATGCTTCTGGATTTGATTGTGTGCAAGATTTTTATCATCTGATAGCAATAATTATAGCATGGATTGTGGAAATCCTTTGCATGTGAGTTCTCTGTCTTTGTATCTTTTGGCTGTCTTCTCATGATTGTTTGCCATATTCTTAATGACACTTTCTCATTGTTAACCACCACCACTATCTTGTTTACTGACATCTACTTTTGACTGATCTCTCAATCAAATGTCTGATAAAAAATCAGTGTCATTGATCTTAAAAGTTAAAACTGTCATCGAGAGCATTCTTAGTGTGGTGACTACATTTTAATGAAGTCATTACATCTTTCATGGTGACTTCATCCAGAAATAGTTGTATTTATGCTGTAAAAGTGTGGGATCTCTTTGTGCAGTCACAAAACCTTTTGCATAACACTCTGCTATTGTGATGTTTAAGATAACTGCCTATTCATTATTACAGTTCTATGACACTAGATATGCTTTTACTTTTCTGAAACAGTGAATAGATCTTGGCAGCCAATGACAGTGAATACCTCATCTTTGAAATTGGATAGACTGATGAAATATCTTTCCAAAGAGCAAAAAGATATAACAATAAAAATGGCCCTCATATGACAGTCAAAAATTTACTTATAAGAGTGAAAACTACATTCCCATGTAGGATATAACAAGGACATTATTAATGCTTGCATCAGGGTTTGTAAGTTTCATTGAAAACCCTTACCTCATCATGACCCTTCTTGACCTAACATGGTGATTGCCTTTCAACTCTTCAATCATGCTGGAAAGATCTTTGTTATCTTCTTGTTGCTCCTTTAGGAGATTGCTTACATTCCTCCAAATCTGCCTGATCCACCATTCAAGGTTTTCTGCTTTGAGTAAAATATTGTTGCTTCTTGTTGAAACCCGCAGCTTCCTTGAATACATCTGAAGCTTGCAACCACTTCTCTTCTAAACTTTAGTGCTTCCATGTACTTATAACTGTTGTTATCATGCACAAACTGTTGTTCTCCATTTAAAACTTGATGTTCCCTTGGCGACCATGAAGCTATGTGCGTGAAATCAGGGCATTTGCTTCCAACAAAGTTGTCAACTCGTCTTTGACCATAAGTTAGGGCATATTTGAAGATATTTGAACAAAGAAGAGAACTAAAATTCCCTCTTAACTCTTAACTTTACAAAGACCACGTGGTTTTCTCCATTCCTTTGTTTACAAACAAAAAAAAGTATTTTCATAGGACAAAACATCATGAAGGCATTTTGGCATTTCAAAAAGACCTCAATGTTTTGAGATAACAAATAAGCTTTAAGACCAAAGAGAATAAACTTTTATAAAAAGCAAAACTTGCTTCACCTAGAGAGCTGAAAACTAAGATAGAAACTTTTAACACAATTCAGACCAAAGGGTTAAATTGGATAACTTGCATTTCCAACGATAATATTTGAGAAACAACCCCCTTCCATTATGATTTCATGAATGTCCATACCCTGTTCCAAAGCTCCCATTTTGGTACAGGCAAGGAGTGACTAGAAAAGGTTGAGGAAATTCGCTTTACACCTGCAAATTGTGTTTGCTTTAAAGTTTCTAAAGCCTTCTCAACAAATCCATTTTCTGCATATCCTGCAATCTTTGCTTTCCATGAGACCACATTTCGTTGAGACATTTCGTCAAACGATTTACATATGTTATCTATGCTTTCATATTTTGCATAAATGTCTATGAGTGCATTCACAACTACATCTAACAAAATTCCCCCTTCGTTTATTCTTTGATGGATGATCATAACCTGTTCCAACACTCCCATTTGGCACAAACAATGAGGATGCTGGAAAATGTTTTGGAATTTGGCTTTAAACTTGCCAATTGTATTTGCTTGAAAGTTTCTAAAGCCTTTTCAACAAATCCATTTTTTGTATATCCTGCAATCATGGTATTCCATGAAACAACATTTATTTGAGGCATTTTGTCAAACAGTTCACCACATGAAACCACACAACCTCTCACATAAGCCTCTGTAACATGAGAATCTATTTTGTCAACAATCTAATTAGACTTTAACTAGGCTTTTCCATGTAGGCCGCAGTAATATAGAGATCCAATATATTAATGCTCACTTTAACTTGTATGCAACGTTTTCTAGATAGGTCTTACTAACATAATGATCCATATGTTAAGTCAAAATTCACCTAGACTTTCATCTAATCTCTGCGTAAGATGCTTCAGCAACATTTTATTCTTTTCAAAATTACACGCACTTGCACCTAGCTTATTTTATGTAGGTGTGAGTGCATACCGATCTGTTCTGTAAAAAATTATAATAACTTTAACTTAGCATTCTAGATAGACCTTAGCAGCATAATGATATATTTCATCAAGTTAAAATTAAGCTAAAATGGCATCCAAATTCTTCTAAATACTCATTGATACGCAAAATTTAATTATATGGTCTATCAAAAGTTATTTGGACTTGTACCTAACCTTTATAGTAACAATTTATGCTATCAAAGCAAATGTATGTTTGCACCTATCCTTTTCCATATAGGCCTTAGTAACAGAACTATCTATTCTGTCAAAATATATCTGAACTTGCATCTAGCCTCTTCTAGATAGGCCTTAATTGGATAAATCTCTTATATCAAGTCAACCTACACTTGCACTCAACAACTTCTACATATGGCTTATTAATGTAAGAATTGGTTCTATCGAATTTTTCTATTTCTTACACCCAATCTATTTCATATAGTTCTTATTATCATAACTTCCTACATTATCAAAATCTACCCGGACTTGCACCTACCCTCTTCCATATAGGGTTAAGTAACATGACGATCTATTATGTCAAGAATCACCAAAGTTTCCATCAGCCTCTTCTGCACAGCCATTGGCACAATCTGAGTTGGCCTAATGGTGAAAGTATGTGCACTCCATAATGCAGTCATGTGGACAAATCCATAGTGGGGTAGGGTTGTACACATGAAAAAAATAAACGATGAATGGGAAAAAGCAATTCCTTGGAGGGTCTCATATAACAAAGTTTGAAGTCAATTATAAAAGACTTATAAATGTCAAGTTTAAAAATTAATTTTATTTTTTTTCAAATGTGTAGTGTCTATCCTTGGAATCTTGCTAATTTCGACCCTAGAATAACAATTTCAGCTTAAGTCTAACGAGGTAATTTATTTACAAATTTACCTTTATAAAACTATTATCAAATGTAATACATGATTTAAAGTAATCTTAGTTTAGGCGTTATAATAATATTAATAATCATTAAGAAAGTAAGAAGTTATAATAACATCTAAACTTACAAGAATTAACATTAAATAAAAAAATTCATGTTTATGCATTCTTTGTGCCCAAATGATAAATTGATACTCAATAGGTGTCATTTATTTTGCTCTCAGGATCTAGTAGATCAGACTGGAATTGATAACTTCATGGTACAGACTCATGATGGAACCCCAAAATGAATGGGGCTGGTGCAAACAAAAGGGATATTTTATCTAATGAAATATTTGATTTTCTTATAAATTCTCCTTCAACTAGAAACACATGGCAATTTGAAGAAATATTAACGTCATATTTTGATGTACATTGCAAATGAATTTGAACAGCTTGGAGAAAATTCCATACTGGTTGTATCTCTGGCAGTTTGCAAAGCTGGGGCTCATGCGAATAAAATTCCTCTTTATCAGGTACTTTTTTGTTAATAGTTTTCTGCTTGCAAGTACCATCTTCAAACTTTGGCATGGTAACAAAGTCACCTTTTGAAACTTGTATTACATTGTGGCTTGTGTAAAAGGCCCAATTGTTTTTGGTTGAACATTATGTTTTTGAGATATAAATGGAAGAAAGTCTTTTGCTCAGACATATCATACAATTGTTTGGTTTTTCTGATTATCCTTGTTAAGATCTTAGTAGGGAAAATACATCCCTCTTGGTTGAGGGGTGTTTTGATTGATGATTATTTCCTTTCTTTAAACATGTAAATGAAAAGTAGAAAGAAAACATGGCATAATATGTCATGAGTATTTTGTTGGTCTATTGGGAGTAATTATCCTGAAATCTAGTGATCATGATATGCAACACATTGCCAATGTTGCTGGAAACAAAAACTTAGAGATGCATGTACCTACCTGTAATGTCATCAACGAAGGCTCACATGCAGACAACAAACTTGCAATGCAGGTAAGTTTTTGAATTAAATAATTTATTATGAGCATTCCTCTCAAAATTCATGTTGCTGATATGTTTGTGAGCTTTTGTGAATTTCACATTATATCGTGTCTTATGAAATTGTTTCCATCATGAATGTGGCTTAAACCTTATTGTTTCTAAATATAGCATGTTGTTCTTTGAATGTAGATAAGATGCATTGAATATTTAGCTATTTTTTTCGAATTGCATATAACATTTGTAATGCAGGAGTTCATGATATGATATTTCCTGTAGGTGCTTAATCATTTAAAGAGGCCATGAAGATGGGTTCAAATATTTTACACCATTTGAAGGTATAGCATGTTGTTTGGCTTTAATGTTTCATGTGTTTTTCATAGCCTAAATGTTGAGCATGAGATATAGTCACATTAGCTAGATATAGTCAGACAACACTGTGCAATTAGGATTGGCAGGGTGTCGTTGGCATGGATGTTGTTGCATCTGAGTTTTATAGTAAGATAAAACATATGTTTTGAACTTCAAGGAGGAGGTAGCTATCTAACTTGCTTCACTAATGACAATGCATTTTTTTGGGCAAATAATTTCATTGAATTAGGAAATGGCATTCAATACTATAATATAATCTTGTGTACGTTAGGACTAGACACAATCATTAATATTTGTTGCTATGTTTACAATATTTAAAAGGAGGTCTGCACTTGCATAAACTGTGGCTGTAAATGTGATTTCAAGGCATTCTTAGTGCTCTTCCAATGCAGCCAATATATATGCCCAAGAGGATCATTTCTTTTGGCAAACAATTTTTTTAACATTCACTAGTATATGATAACCCTTTTTAGGTCATAAGATGAACAAACAAAAAGCCTTTTTTGGTAAACATTACTATGATGGTGCATTCAAATCCCCACACTACTCAAGCTAAGATAAATTTTCTATTTTTCTATGTAATTATTATGTTTGAGTTTTCAGGGCCAAATAAAGACTGGAGCTCCATGTCGATCTGAGCTACTTGTCAAATATAAACAGGTACTTATACTTGAATATGTAAAAGATAAAAAATGTTAGATTAGCGAGTGTATTTTATCGTATCATTTAGGCATCTATATTTAGCTAACTTGAGCTCTGTTTCTTTTCTAGCTTTTATGAATTGAGGAGGAATTGGGGCCAGCCACGGTTTATGCAGGTGCAAATTTCCGTAAACCTGTAGAGCCATACTAAAACAAGGAATGCAATATGCAATCAACATCCCTAAAAGTTTTGTTGTTGAGCAATAGAAGAATGTCTCACAATACTTTTATATGTCAAGCAAGAATTCGTTACCCAAAATTTTGCCCACAACCTTTAAAGTGGGTCTCTCTAGCATTGCTACTTAACTATTTTCCAAATTAGTTTACCTGTATTTGAAATTTGTTGTGAACACAAAAATCAAAACTCTTTCTTTCTACTACCAAACTTGGGTTTTGTCTCTACAGTTTTATTGCTATTCGATAACAACCTTGTATTGTTTGGTGACAGTTTTATTACTGTTCACTGAATAGCCTTGTGTTTTGATGTATGTAATGTAGTTTTTGTTGAACTTAAGTAAAATATTTGTTTCCACAATCTTTTTATCCGTAAGATGATTTTAAGGAATACATTTTCGAAGATAAAAGATCACTTAGCAAAAGCATCAAGTTTTTACATAAATCAACATCTAAATATTTATGTTACTACGAAGGAAAATGCTAGTATTGCTACTATTTACATTTTTACAAAAGCTTAATTCATGATTTTAGTTTGAATGTATATCTTTGATAGAGTGACTTATTTCTTTATGATTCAAAATATATATGTTTCTCTTGTGCAAATAATTTAAGTTGTATTTACCGTTTACTGTTATACAACAACTTAATTCATGATTTCATTTTGAATCTGTAGTGAGACCCAAGGTTTTGAAGGGTATAATTATTATTTAAAGGGTGCTAGCTCAATGGAAGAGCACCTCCTTTACAAGGAGGATGGTGGTTCGAATCCATCGTTTCCTAACATGAATTAATCAATGATAGTGTAGTTTGTATTTAACAATATTGATTTATCTTAATAGTGAGCTATTTTTTAAAATTCATTATTTTATATCATCTCTGGAGAGACAAAAGTGATATTCTCTCTAATGGGAATATTTTTATTGTCTTAAGAAAGACAATAAGTGGGATTAAAGACATATTTGTCTTTATAGAGACTATATATTTTTTTTATTATAGTTATAGTCTTTATTGAGACAAAAATAAAATTCTCTCAATAGGCAATAATATTGGTGTTTTTTGTTGTCTTTATAAAGTCAATTTTTTAAGGCAATAATTTTAAGACACTCGCTTTCAGACAATATTTGAGACAATACACAAGTTTTATTTTGTCTCAAGTTAAGACAATTTACTCAAAAATTGTCTCAAATATTGTCTTAAAACCCCCCTCTATGTAGTAGTGATTCTATTTTGAGAATTGCAATGTAACTATATGGCAAAACAATTTCTTCTGCAACCATAGACTGTCAAGATTACTGGGATGAGTATCCAGTCTGAGTTGCAATTGTTGAAGGGGAAGATGCTACCAGGAATTCGACCAATGTCTTTTCAAGCAAGCACTCAAACTCAACACAGAGTCTGCCTATCATCTTACCGTAACAGATTAAAGATGATTTTGAACTGTCGTATAAATAAAATAAGACAATGACATTTAAGCTATCTATGACTTGCTACTTATGCCCACTTGCCCACAAAGAGTATGTTTGGAACAGATAAACTCACTAAAAGTAATCATGCCATGTGTTTGAAGTTTAGTGGGGTGACTATATCTCTATTTGGTTTTTTGAATGGATAAAATGACTGCATGCATTTCGTTATGTAATCTAATATCATTTTTCTTAGAATCTGCTATTATTTGGTCAATCTGCATCAATCATATTTCATTAGTAGTGGTTCAAGCAACTGGGTTGCAATCTGAACATTGTTACCCTGAGTTAATTAAGTCCTATGTTAATTGTTCTATCAAACAATTTGTAGATGTCAGAATTTTCATATAGGTATTCAATGCTTGTTAGGTATCCCTGGTTCTTTTCATCTTGTCGGATTGCATGCTATAGCTAGTTTACCTTAGGGCTTTTGTACACAACATGGTAATATCTCCCTTGGACAGGACGTTTTTGGACTTTTGCGATGGTTCTGCGCGATGGTTCTGCACAAGTTCTCTCTATATAGATTCCTGTGTGTGTCAAGCTTAACAACTATATTTGTATTGTCTTCAAAATCACATTACTAAATGGGTGTATGATTAATGTATGGTGGATGTTTTTGATATATGCTACTTCTTGTGTAGTATTAGCTCAAAGCGTTGAAATCTACATTTTTGTCATCTACCTCATTTATTAATATACATTTCTATATTTCCTATCAAAAACAACCTATATTTCAATTTTCTACATGATCTGGGTGTTACTCATCTAGAAGATATTTAATATGGGATGGCCAATCAAAGTAAAATATTGATTCTGGGAATCAACCTCTCAAATTTATTTGAAATATGATAACTAATTAGATTAGAGTTTTACTGCTAGGAATTAAGCAAGTTCAGAAGTGACAACATCGAATGTTACGATGGGTTAACCTCATCAATTTTTGATTGAGATCTATTTAGTCAATGTTGTTACTTTGGTTAGGATGCTTCAGACATAAGTTTGCTTTTTTATTTGTATAATTGTGCAATGCCTGTGCATCATTTGAGGGCTGTTCAATAATCATTACCTTGATTATTACATGATCTGTAGCCTTTTATTATGTTATTATTATTAGTATTATTTGCAATTTATTTGATTTTCTTGATAGCTGAGAAATGGCACTGATTTCATTATTTATAGTGTTGTTTAGGATAACTTCTTGACAGCTGAGAAATGACACTGATTTCATAATTTAGTGTTTAGGATAATTTGCAGTTTATGTGCTTTCATGGATAGCTGATATTTATTTTCTTTTTAACAAATGTTTGAAATTTTATGTGATTTTTTTGGAAAACTAAGATTTGCTTTCATGATCCATTACTAAAGTCTGAAATTTGATTTTGATTAAATCTAAATAAAAAACTATTCGGTGTTAATACTGTTTCACTTCTTCCAAATCTATCAACAACAACACATCCATCACTCCTATCCATCCTGTCACTCCTGGGCACAAACTTCGGTGCTTTTCAGCTCTTGTTTGTCACATATGTGAGCTCCAAAACATAACTACAGGTTCTCTATTCTAACTTTTAGTGAACGTACATCGATTTTCCCTGAGCCAAAAGAGGACGAAGACGAATTTAACGGGTCATTCACGTTCCGCTATCCGCTAATGCCGTCTATCCTCCTTGTCAATATCATGTACAACATCAAACACAAAATGCCATGTCTACAATTGCGTGCTGCGAAGTTACCTTCAAATATTCTCCCTCACAAAAGTTGGAAGTTTTATGATACAATATAAAAGAAAAAAAATGTTTCTACTATATTACCATGTTCGCTGATGTCAGAGAATAAAGTTAACATGGCGAGAAGCCTTTGAATACTGGAGGGCTACTGAAAGATTTCTACAAAGCTACCGTTCTGTAGTTATTGTTTTGTTTTGAAAGACAATTGCCGTAATCATGCTCTGCCGCTGACCACTTTTTTAAATGAATATTTAATGTTCATTTTATTCTCATTCTTTTATTTAGTTAAATTTAATTTAATTAAATCACTCACATTTGTTTACTTGATTAAATAAATTATTCAATTTATTTAATTAAATTCACCTAGGCCTTTCATATCATTTAATTGAATAAATCACTTTATTTAATTAAATCTCCTCTCTTTTTAATTAAGTCGTTCACTTCAAATAAATAAATTTAATTTAATTAAATCCTCCACTTGCATCTATTTTGTTGAAATAAAACAATTTATTTTAATTAAAATTACCTTCCATCCACTTGCATTCTCCTACATCTCCCACTTGCCTCCTAACTTTTTTTTTAGATTCTTTTATAACTCATCTAATCCTAATCAATTAGCCTAAACCCTTCAATTATCCCTTTTCTCTAAATTTGAGGATGTCACTTCTCAAATTTGGAGGAAAGTCTTCCAAAGGCATTAAAGTTTTTATGCCTTCAACAAGCTAACTTGTTGAGTTCCCCCAAATTTGGAAGGACTCTTACAAATTTGTCCCTAAAGTCTTCCAAATCGTTAATGGTTAACTAACCCTTTCGGCATGGTTAAAGATTTTTTGCCTAACTCAACCCTCATCTAACCATAGGGTCTCATCAAGCATTCATTGCTTTGACCATGGTTATTCTTTTAACCCTTGCACAAGAATTTATCCCTTGAGTAAAAGCTTTATCCAATGGGTAATCTTAACCTAATCTTAACCCTTATCTTTTAAGGTAAACATAAGGTCTTCTCAAACATTTAATGCTTCTTAAATCTCTCAAGCAGTCTCTTGTTGACAATTGTCACCATTTCATTCGTGAGAATTGTAAACATGGATTGATAACTTTCAACCCTGACCCTTGATAATATCATCCAATCTTGACTTTTTATTGCTCTATTTTTTTATAAATAGAGCACTCATTCCTCTATTTATCATATAAGTCTTTAGCATCAAACTTATAGACATTTTGTTATGCATCTAAATCATCTTTATATAGCATTTAAACCTCTCTTTGATAGAAATAATCATAACATCTTTATTTAATCATGACAGACTAGTATGATATGCTAGGATGGTTTTTCTACTAATCCTTTCATCTTATCATCATATGCATGCTAGTTTAGTTCATCTTTTATTAGTATCATGCACATTAGGATTGCATTCATGTTAGATTGATCAAAGCATCCCTCATTCTCATGATTGTCATCCCTAAGTCACTTTGCTCAATAATCCGAGAGCAAAGGCATTGGCTTAAGGGGTCTTGTGAGATAGAGAACAATGGAACATCCCTTGGGAAGTTGAGCTATTTCATATAGCTCCATAACTTGCACCAAGAGTCCCATTGGTATGTGGACTAGTCATGATTTCATAATTTTTGTTTCATTGCACCATTTTTTGCACATACAATTCTGACGCCCAACGTTGGGTATAACCCCATTTATCAAATCATTTTTGATGCAGGACTAACTTTGCAAGTACGTGGAAAACTTGAATCAGTGCGTGGAGAGCATCCTATAGTGCATCCGGTCGATACTTTGGCACATCTGGCTGACTGTTTAGCGCGTTTAAACCATCTTTTAGTGCATCAAGACAAGACTTTAGCGCATAGCATTTATGTTATTTCCTGTAGGTCCCGACACTTTAATATATCAGTCTAGCGCATCTAGACAATAGCTTAGCGCATTTGGGCCTTCAGCTAGCCCATCAATCCCATTCTGTAGCGCATAGGTTCCATTCTGTAGCGCATAATAGACACAGGTAAAAAACAAAATTGTAACAGAGAATTAAAATTAGACTTGTAGAAATCCACGAAAATAATTTTTTTTTCAAATTGCTAATTGGTTTTACTGCAGGTAATTAACATTTGTTTAAAGGTTTGGGGAGAATTTTTCTTTTACTAAAGTTTTAGGCTTTGAGTTAACAATTTTGTATTTCTAAATTTGTTAAGTTAGTTATATAAAATTTTCTTCATTTCCTTATTAGTAAAATGAACTCATTTTCATTTTGGATTACCTAAAAAGAACAAAGCAAACTTTCCTTCTTGCAAGTTAGGCAAAATACTTCAGTTTTGGGGATTAAAAAGAACAAAAACAACTTTGATTTCTGCAAAGCTTAAAATGAACCTCACCATCCTTTGGTGTTTAAAAGGATCCATCTTATTTCTTGCATAAATCAAAGAACCTCATCTTCAA
Organism: Cryptomeria japonica; assembly: GCF_030272615.1. Lineage (NCBI taxonomy): Eukaryota > Viridiplantae > Streptophyta > Pinopsida > Cupressales > Cupressaceae > Cryptomeria > Cryptomeria japonica. Next base: position 231,085,922 of record NC_081413.1, read on the forward strand.
AATTTTAGATAAGGCAAAAGAGGGAAATCTTTCCCCTAATCGATTTCATTTTGTTGACCATCCCGAAAACTTTGCTTTGTTGACCAGGATTTCATTACTTAGCTTAAGAAAATCATTGATTTGGAAGTTAAAAATAACACCGTGATTTTTTGGAGCAACATCTCCAAGTAGAAAGTTAACAAATCATTGTTTTAAAGGTTAAAAAGAAGATTGTTTGCCTTGTCTCGAAAGTGGAAGGTATATACTCTCCCCTTAACTGGGTGATCAGAAGCCAAACCACTCTTATGTTTTCTTCATTTCAAGCATTTTAAATTCTTTAGTAGGCCTGCCCTCCCGAGAGCTAAAAAATCTTAAAGCCATTATGGTCGGTATGAGGGAAACGACCTAAGTGGGAAATGATTTTATCGCCAAGTGTTCCAACCCACTATAATCAAAAGTGAAGGGTGACAAAAGTCCCTTTCAATGGTTTTGTGCAGCGATTAGCCTTTCCTTAGTACCTTTATGATACGTAAAGCCTTTGTTCTAAAAGTTGGAAAGCCTCCTGAGGGAGTTTATCGTTGATGGCCAAACATGTAGCTTGATTACGAATCTTAGCATTAGAAACTTTGAGCTAAGGTAGTCGCCAAACATTGATAATATCATAGTGCAAGGGTGGGGAAGAATCTACCCCCAGGGTTACTCACCATATATCTCCCAAGATAGCTACTAAATTGTGAAGCAATTCACTTTGGGTTAATTTCTGGCAAAAGGCAAAAAAACGGGTGCCCCCTAGGGGGTGACACGTCTGTTTGAGCTGACGGAGTATCGAGACTAGCGGACTATGATATTGTTGATGATCTTTGAATAAACAGTCTGATTGAATTGTATTATTTGTATCAAAACCTGTTAAAACATTGGGGATTTGAATACATCTTCGCAGAACATACACTCTTTGTTTAAGATAGACAAAAATGGTTGTTTTTTGCATGCTGTGTTCACATTTTATACTTCATAAAATCATCTATCAAAGTAAAGAAAGTGTTAAAACTTCTAAGAAAACCCACGAAACAAACCAAACAGGGCAGTTTAGCGCATAGGAGCAACATCCTAACGCATCTGAAGCAAAACTTAGCGCTTCTAAAGCAAAACTTGGTGCTTCCGAGCTTAAACTTAGCGCATCCATTCTGAGAAACAAAGCATAAATCATCAGAACATTCGACAACTAAGCAGTAGCGCTTCTTAGGGACATATTAGCACATTAAAGCATCAGTCTACCGCATCGAGGGAAAACAGTAGCACTTTAGGTCTAAACATTAGCACGTACTCAAACCATATTAGCGCATAACTGTTACTAAAATAGCAGAAATCAAAACATTGTTCTAGTGCGTCACAAGGGCAGCTTATCGCATTGGTGGTGTCAAACAACGCATTTGAGTCAAACTTTAGCGCATCTAGTTTTTGTCTTAGCGCATAGATAAAACTGTGAAAACAAAGAGCAAAAACAAAACCTTTTTGAAAATTTTAAACAATAGTTTCAAACACTCTTTTGGATCCTTAGTTGACTTGATCAGGCAAAATTTGAATCAGAACATTAGAACTATTCCAAACAATCCAACAAGTAATTCTTAGAACAAAAGTTGTCAAAAGTCCAAAACTAGCTAAGGATAACACTTTCTCATATTAAAATTAGGTTACATCATCATATTGATCAAAAGGTCCGCCATCTAAACGGATTCCATCATCAAAAGATACCTAGTTTAAACCTAAGTTGTCTAATCGAGTTTCCATATCGAGAAGACTCTTATTCCATATCATTTGACGCACTTTGTCCTGAGGGAACATCTAAACCTTCATTTGATAAAAGTAAGCTTAAGTTTTCAAACAAAGTATCATAATCTGATCAAATCAAAGTTAACCATTGATCACCTGTGTATGACTAATCCTCATATTTTGAGAAGAAAAAGTTTTCATCATAACACTAAGTTAAGGAAATGACAACCTAGTACCCAGAAACTTGCTAAAAGGAATAGATTTCTCTACATCAATTGCCAACTCTTCAAATCTCATCACAAGTTTCTTTGTCATATGCGCTTATATCTTTAAGACAAGTCAAATGAATTTGACAAAGAGCCTTTGAGAAGTAGAGCGTTTTGCCAAAAAGAAGCATTCAGCCAATGCTTAAATTGCGGAGGAAAGATCAATCCATCTTTCTTCCCGGAAGTTTGCATCACTTACAACGTACCTCGATTTGAACCACCAACTCCCAAGCAAAACATAGAAGAGGAATTCATCCCCTTTGTCAAAAAAAGTTTTTACTAGATGCTCGTTGTCACTCGCTCTCAACGAAACAAGCAAAGCGAACCACAACCAGAGTCCAGTATGGGTTGAAGATTATCAAATCCTTTCGAGTATCCAAATCTAGAAGACATTAAGATTACTAAGGAGCTCCTCCAAGAATGTCAAGAAAGCGCCTCATTTCAAAGACTTATGGAAACTCTCATAGAGGCCAACAAAGAAAAATACTTACTCATGCTAACAAGCAAAGGAGTTAGGATTCCTGAAGACTTAGATACTAACGTTTTTAGAACAAGGTCTCAAAATTATACTTATCAGGAACAACAAAGAGAAGAAGAAGCATGTGACCTTGAGAAAAACATACCTGAGCCAAACATACCACAACACACTCCTACCCAAACTAGGGATAATGAGAGGGAAGAAATCTTCCCTAGGAAAACACATGCACCCTTGGTTTCTCTCACACAACAAATTCAAATGTTGCAAAAATAAATGCAGGACATGCAACAGGGGTCAACAGTATGGTATTCCTTAAAGGAAATTTGTCCTTACCCTTTTGACAAAAGATTAAACATGATACCTTTTCCCTCGTGATCATGTCCGGGAATTTTGTACCATGAGCCTTGAATTTTCCCATGATGACACCTATTTGATGAGGCTATTCCCAAGAAGCTTGGGAGGGAAAACAATGGAGTGGTTATCCAAACTCACACTTCCTATCAGATCCTTTGATGAGCTAGTCAACAAATTTATCATTCAATACTCCTACAATATTCAACATGCAATCACCATGCTAGATGTCTACAATACCAAACAGGAAAACAATGAAACATTCATGGTGTTTCTTCAACGTTGGAGACAGATGTTTTCAAGATATCCTCGAGATGTGCCCGAAAAGGAAAATATGGAAATTTTCATCGACAATTTGAATAGTGAGATGAGTTACTTACTCAAGCTCCAATGCATACCATGTTTTGCCAAATTGATCGAAAATGGAATCTAAGTAGAGGAGGCATGTATTAAGAAAGGAACATTGAAATTCTTCAAAGAAGGAACTAATTCATCCAACTCTCATTTCAACAACCAGAACAACAACAACAACAAATTAGATAAATCCAGGTTCTGGACCAGAAACAAAAATACTGGAAATGAAGGAGGAAATGAGGCTAAAGATGTAAAGTCCAAACAACCAGTATTGGCCTTATCAGGTAATCCTAAGGCTACCAAGAATCAAAAGGGTGCTAACGAAGGCACTAACACTTATGCACCGAATACCAATCCAGAATCTTCAAATACAAACAACACCAACAATACCCAAAACAACAACACAAATCGAGGACCTAATCCAAATTCAAGCGGTAACGCCAACAACTTTCAAAATAAAAGCATTTACACACCATTGGGGCAATCATTAGAATTAGCATTAAGAGAACCCCTGGCAAACAAGATTATCTCATTACCAACTATAAATAACTTTGAACCCCAGGTCAAACCACCTTGGTGGAATGACTCACACTTTTGTGATTTTCATCGAAACAAAGGACATCAAACAAATGATTGCACGAGGCTTAAAAACATTATTCAAGACATGATTCATAGAGGTGATTTAACAGTCGATGGTCTCAAGACAAATGGTGATCATGTCGCCTTTAAAAATCCTCTTCCAAATTATAACAAAGATGGAGCTTCATCATCAAATGATACACGAGGAGATCGTATCAATCACGTATACAATAACACCATCAATTATATATCAACAGATGACAATCAAGTAAATGTCATTAAAATCAAGGACAAACGTGAACATGAATCGATCAATGTAACCACTAGAGCTCAAAAATATGTTTTGAAAGGGCATACATCAACAACAACCACTATCTCCAAGACTCAATATGATCTGGTTAGTCAACTGCGCAGAACTCCTGCTCAAATATCCATACTTGAGTTATTAAAACTTTCACCAAAACATAAAGACATCTTGGAACAAGCACTATTGGAAACAAATGTACCTCAAGGTCTGGATATTGACAAATTTCAAGCCATGGTAGCTCACATGACAGGGCCTCATAATCTCGCCTTTTCTGAGCATGATAATATCTCATTGAGCCATCCACACAATACTCCCCTTCACATTGAATTCTTGGTCTACAAGCATCGAGTTAAAAGAATATTAATAGATGGAGGAGCTGGACTCAATATCTGTACCTTAAAACTTATCCGCGCATTAAGCTTCTCTGAACAGTTTATTAATCCACGCAAAAAGATCACTATCAAAGCATATGATGATGAAGAAAGATCATCCAAGGGAACCGTGATATTGCCAATTCAAGTGGGGCCAATACAAAGCAACACTATATGCCAAGTCTTAGATATAGACCTCACATATAATATTTTATTGGGTCATCCTTGGATACATGAAATGCAAGCAGTACCCTCAGCGTACCACCTATGTGTTAAATTCCCATACAATGGGCAAGAGATTTCTATATCAGCAAATAATAACCCTTTTCAACATTGTAATGCTATGGGGGTAGACCAAGATAGCTTGGTTCCACATAATAGGGAAAAACAAACTTCCTCAGCACCAGATCATCAGTAAGAAAAGCTCAAATCTTTATCCATGGATTTCAAACAAAAGAGGAAAATCAAAGAGAAAGGCATGGGAGAATACTCTTCGGAAAGTCTAACTAACCTACCAGCATCGCCTAAATCTCATGGGAAACCTTCTGCATTAACACCTCACGCCACACAACCCATCACCAAGTTTGATGGCAAATTTATCCAATTAGGCACACTATTAGAAGAGAAGGACATCCTTAGTTGGTCGTACAAGGATGAAGAAGAAGTCAAAGCTGCTACTATGGAAGTAGCTATACCAACACAACTATATGGGAAAGGATACTTGGTCATGCACTGAATAGGGTACAATGGCAAAGGACCTATCGACAAGCGTCAAGAAGGCATCACAGAACCATTGGATCCTCCTTCACAGTTTTCTAGAGACAAAACAGGATTGGGCTATGGACACACTCTACCCCCAAAGAAGAAACCAAATAAATATCAAAAACCTCAGTGGAAAGAAAAGAAGAAATACAAGGAGGACTCATGGCAGAAGGCACTACATGAATTAGCAGAAACAATACGAAAGGAACGTGAACACTAGGAAAAAGAGAAACAACAAGAGGAGTTGGCCATTCAAAGAGAAGAAACATCCTATGTAGAAGTACATCACGTGTAGGAACCTATTCGAAACAAAGAAGAATCACCCCCTAAAAACATCACTACTCCTCGAGGAGAAATAGTATATGAACAAATGCAAAGAGTACAAGAAGGATCTGATATGGAATCACATAAAACTATCAGACTGGTATCAATCATCAAGGATCTCTTTTCACCTTACAACACCCCTGTCAGCAGCACTGAAAAACTCTGGGACAATACTTCTAAGACTGATTCTAATGACTATGAATGGGGAAGCTATTCAAATGTTACTGAAGATATTCCTGAAAATACTAGTCATACACTCCTTTCTCAAGAAGGACAAGGCACATAGTCTAGACTAGATGAATTTGGTCCACAAAATATCTATGAAGCCAAGGAAAATGAGCAACGACATTACGAGCAAGTCTACATAGGAAATGATACCATCGAGGACCTCGACAATATCAATAACTTATTCAATATCCCAGCCAACCTTAACGATACCTCTATCATGACACTTACCGCAGCTGAACTCGATCCACCCAATGACTCTTTACCTTTCGTCTTTCTTGATCTCATAGACTGGGATGAACCTGAAAACCATGACATACCTATTTTCCTAGATGATGACTCCATTATCCATTACCTATGTACTGTCAACTCGGAAACAGACTCTACCAGCGAACAAAGTAACGACATCTGCAATCAGGGGAGTGCCAAGTCTCTCAATCGCAAAAATGAAAGAAATAAATGATCTACTATTGAAAACCAGTCAATGGCAACACTAGATCACAAAAAAGTAAAAATAAAGGATGCATCTGAGGGTGAAAACCTTTTTAAGGCACCTAAGGATGGGAGACTTGCCACTCTTTCTAAGCACTATCAGGAGCGATCGTTCATATTGATTGAGCCCACTCAATCCATCAACATTGGTACGAAAGAAACAACCAAAAACATACACCTAGCAGAATCTCTGACAGATGCAGAAAAGCCAGAGTTTATCAAATTCTTCAAAGAGAAGCAAATCAATTTTGCTTGGTCCTATGTAGATATGCCTGGGATTGATCCACACTTAATCATGCATCACTTATCTATTGCTCCAGGAGCTAAGCTAGTCAAACAAAATTTGAGAAAGATGAATCCACATGTGGCATTAGTGGTCAAAGTTGAACTAAAGAAACTATTAGATGTCGGATTTATTCGATCTATCGACTATGCTGAATGGATTTCAAACATTGTTCCAATTTCAAAACCAGACGGAAGCATAAAGATATGTATAGATTTTAGGGATGTTAACAAAGCCTGTCCAAAGGATGACTTTGGTTTGCCCAACATCGACATAATTGTAGACCTCATAGCAGGGCATGCAATGCTATCATTAATGGATGGTTTTTATAGCTATAATCAAATCAAGATAGCTCGAGAGGATCAAGATAAAACAACGTTCACCTGTCCTTGGGGAATGTATTGTTGGAATGTCATACCTTTTGGCTTAAAGAATGCTGGGGCAACTTATCAACGAGAAATGACGACAATCTTTCATGATATGATGCATACCTTCATGGAAGACTATGTGGATGATTTATTGGCTATGTGTCTTTGGGGTAACATCAGGCAAATTATTAGGCTACATTGTATCAACAAAAGGCATTGAAGTAGATACAGCAAAGGTACAGACCATCATGGAAATGCTACCTCCCAAGAACATTAGCCAACTCAAATCTCTACAAGGACGACTCTAGTCAATTAGGCGATTCATCACCCAACTAGCAGATAAAAGCCTACCATTCAATCATTTGCTACACAAAAATGTACCATTCAGATGGGAAGCCAAATGTGCAGAATCATTCTATCAAATCAAGCAATATCTAATGAACCCACCACTTTTGGTACCACCAATAGCAGGAAAGCCACTTATTCTTTACATATCAACAACACACATATCATTGGGGATACTATTAGCAAAAGAAGATCAAGAAGGCAAGGAATGAGCTATCTATTACATTAGCAGAACATTAAATGGATATGAGATCAATTACATATTCATTGAGAAAGCTTGCTTAGTTGTAGTCTTCGCTTCTCAAAAGTTTCGACATTACATGCTAGCCCACACAATCATGCTAGTAGCCAAAATTTATCCTCTAAAGTATTTACATAGCAAAGCAACTCTCATAGGCAGACTAGCTAAATGGGTCATTATTCTCAGTGAATTTGATATCCACTACATAGAGCGTCGAGCTATCAAAGGGCAGGTAATTGCAGATCAATTAGCTGATGCACCACTACCAGATAAAAAACCAATGGAGATTGAATTTCCAGATAGGGATGTCCTTACTGTCACCACCAAGCAATGGACCTTGTACTTTGATGGTTTCTACACTCAACATGGCTCAGGTGTCGGCATTTTGTTCGTCACTACTGAAGGACACACCATACCAATTTCATATAGACTCATGTTTCCATGCACAAATAACATAGCTGAGTATGAGGTACTGGTTACAGGAATCAAAATGGCTATGAAATGGAGAATCATGAAATTCAAAGTCTATGGAGATTCCCAACTAGTCATAAATCAGATCAACAATGACTATCAGACAAAAGAGGACAAGCTGTTGCCATACAAAAGAATGGTGGATGACTTCAAACAATATTTTCTACACATCATCTTTGAACAAATACCAAGGCTGGACAATAGAGAAGCCGATGCAATGGCTACTATTGCTTCACTATTACAAATTCCAGAACAATAGAGTCATTATGAGTTTCTGGTAGAGCAACTGTTTTCCCTAGCCTATGACAATTCCACATCCCATGTTATCTATGCCTTAACCGGTTTAGACTCTTTGTTATACGGAAAAATATATGACTATCTCAAAACCAATACCCTACCCATTGACCTATCTCAAAATAAAAAAAATGCAACTTTATCCAACAAGCTGCTGGTTATACTCTAACCACCGATACTCTTTACCGTTGAGGTCTAGATGGTACTCTTCTTCGTTGCCTTGATCATAATGAATCTGACTCTTCTTTACAAGAACTTCATGAAGGTATCTGTGGCACACATTCAAGTGGTCCTACTCTTGCTAAAAAACTTCTACGAATGGGATATTACTGGTTGACAATGGAAAAAGACTTATCATTTTGCAAAGAAATGTCCTAAATGCCAAATCCATGTCAATCTTATACATGCACCAACACAGGAATTGCAACCATTTACAATATCTTGGCCTTTCTGTTAGTGGGGACTGGACTTAGTAGGCAAAATACACCCTTCATCTTCAAATGGACACAAGTTCATTATCATTGCAACATAATATTTTACAAAATGGATCGAAGCAGTCCCCATGACCAAGTAACTGGAAAACAAATTGCCTCTTTTATTCTTAATTATCTGATCTACAGATTCAACATTCTCAGTTCCATCATCATAGATAATAGACGTCCCTTCAAAAACCAGGATGTGCGAGAACTATGTGAACGATTCAAAATCCAACATCATTTCTCTACACCTTACTACCCACAGGGAAATGGTCAAGCAGAGGCATCAAATAAAACAATATTGAAAATCCTCAAGAAGACAGTAAATGATGCAGGAAAGGATTGGCATGTGCAACTCAATCTGGCACTTTGGGCATATATGACTAGCATCCGGACACCTACAGGAGCTATGCCCTATTCATTGGTTTATGGATCAAAAGAAATTCTACCTCTTGAGGTAGAAATTCCCTCACTCAGAGTATCTTTGAAAGGCCTCATTCTGGATGAGGAGTATCGAGTACACATACTACAAGAGCTAGAACTTCTAGATGAAAAGCGACAACATGCCTATAATCACCTCAAAGCATGCCAACAATGCATGTGCATAAGGTACAAGCACAAAGTCATCCCTCGGAATTTTAAAGTCGGTGATCTCATACTCAAAGAAAATCTCAAAAATCAACAGGATCAAGAAAAGAAGGGGAAGTTTGAACCTAATTGGTTGGGTCCCTATGTCATCATCTCAGCCTATGGATAAGGCGCCTATCAGCTAACAACTTCAGAAGGCGATGTGCTCGATGAACCAACCAACAACATCCCTTTGAAGATATACTATACTTGAGTAGTCTAATGCACAGAAAAAGTGAAAATACAAAAAATTTTTTTTTTAGAAAAATACAAAAAAAAACAAGAAGAAGAAGAACAACAAAAAGGGGAAATAAAAACAAATGGTGAAAACCTGGGAACAGGCGCTACTTGCAAGAGAACAACTCCTCTATCTATCTTTGCTCCTAACTTTTGTATCCAAAATTAAACACAACTGGCCATCGCCCAACACTTTATCAAAACAACATTATCTAGGACATACTTAGCGTAGTCACTGTCCTTGCTTATCTGAATATTTGTTCATCATATCCCACCATGGCTTGGTAATCACTGTACATATCCACATCGATCGATATCTCTAGCTAGGGGCAACATTCATCTAACTTCAAGTATGTCAATAAAATAAGGATCACAACATGCCAAGAAAATCCTGTCAAGCAAAACTTCAGTAGTCAAGAGAAAAAAACATTGATCCACCTAACAAATTCACAACACGTGATGGATGATTTTTTGAAGTATAAATTATTTACATCTTGCATGAAGTTTTGACTATTTTTGCACTTGAACTCTTTTTGAACTATTAGATCCCCTAAATTTTCTCAACAATGCATCGCACTACAGAAAGTGATTGGGACTCCAATATTTTTAGTTTTCTGTCTGTGAGGCGATCACTTGTACTATGCAAATACTTGTCTCGAGATGTGATTCAAAGCATATCATTGAAGACATTGTTCAACTTTGCACATACAAATGGTTTAATCTTGTCTATTTTTACGCAAGCAACACTCAGGTCGTCTTGGTTCAATTATACCTCGACGCTTGTGCCATCTTGCAATATCAAAATTTATGTAAATTTTTCTCAGGTCATTATGGTTCAATTATACCATTATTCTTGTATAAATTTTCAGCATATCAAAACAACTCAATGATGATAAACACAAAGAAAGCAACATGTGACTATACAAGAATGATAAACGACAGAATGAGGATGATCAATTAGTTGCATATCATTTTACAAATAGTTGCATATCATTATCATACATCTCATTTTCAAGATACATCTCATAGCATAACATTATCATACATCTCATTTTCAAGATACTTCTCACAGCATATCAATATCATACATCTCATTTTCAAGATACATCTCAGAGCACATCATTATCATACATCTCATTTTCAAGATACATCTCACAAATCATATCATTGCATCATGAATCATACAATCATATCAATCAATATCAAATCACAAGCATTTATCCAAGCATTGTGTCATCATCATAGAACCATCACATCAATGCATAAACCATCATCCATAAAACACATCACACGTGGATCAAAAAAATCGGTGTGGTATATATATCTCCAAACTAGTCAAATATACAAAAGATGTCATGTCTGTCCAAATACAACACAATGATCAAAATACAATGCAGGCAAGTCTCTCAGGTATGACTATCTCTTGAGGCTGGTGGTCTTGCAGCAGATGTCTTGACACCTAGATCTCCTAGAGGATCATGACTAGGCGGCCTGGTCACACCTCTGGTCTCCGTCCTAGACTGAGTTTGCATGGATCAACTGGATCTCACTACAACATAGCAAGGAGCTCTGTGATCGCTAGGAACCACCTCCTTGTATAAGCGTTTGCAGTACTCAGCCTCCTTGGCTGCATACTGCATCTCTCAATATGTCTCTCATAGAACCACCAACCGCCACTCTCTCCAAGTTATCCACTCAAGCCTCTGCTCGACCTAAGCGCTCTAACACTGTATCCCACTCTGTGGTAATCTATGTAATCTGATGTTGCTGGGTTGGTACTTGTGCTTGTAGCTGCTGCATTAACAACTATAAGGACCTAATCTATGCATCCTCTTGATGGGTGGGTATTCGAATCTAGAGGGGTGCCTATGTCTTGGTACCCCCTATCCATACCCTCGGTGCTGATGGTGGTAACACATCTGATCTCCTCCTCTGGGTTGGCTGCCTAAACTCATCCATCCCACCCACAACTGCTATAACCTCACCCACTCCCCCAACTTCGACCACCTCCTCTCCTCCATCCCCTCCTCTATCTCCTCTCCTCCCTCTATCTCCTCTCCCTCCTCTATATCCTTGTCTCCCTTGACCACCTCCTCTCCCATCTCCCCCATCGTCTCCTCCACCATCCCCATATCCCTCCTCCATCTCCTCTCCCTCATCTCTCTGTCTCCCTAGCCTCTCAGGATTCTCATCCTCATCATCATCAAAAGCGAAAATTATCTTCACTGGATCTGATATCTGTGCCACGACATGGGCAGCGAAGAGCGTTACAAACTCCTTCGTCATCCCCGCATCTACAACCCCGTACGCATAGTCCCATATCTGTCCGACCAAATGCATATACTCCTCCACCACCGCAACACTATCAATAGTCGGACCCCACTCTGGCACATCTTGCCTTCGATGAGCATATAAGCATGCCCCTTGTGATATACCCTACTATTGACCATACTATCGTTGAACTCGACTGTGCAGGAACCTCTCAATCACAAAAGGCATCCGCCCTATCAGGAATTGTGACATATATACATAGGGCATCTCTAGCCCATCCTCGGCCCACACCTCACACTCCATATACGATCTCCAAATAATTGTATCAATGTCATCAAGAACCCTCCAATGCTCTAGTTTGCCCAGCTTACACTAGACAACTATCCCTGTATATCCATAAACATAAGCGTAGCTAATTGGCCTATCCCTGTTTGCAAGTGGCCTCACTACGGGAATGTGCTCCCAAGTCCACACTTGCAATAATGTGACCTTGACTAATAAAATGTTGTATCCTAAGTACACCATCTGATGAAAAGCTCTGTAGAAATGGGCCAACATGGAGGAGCCCCATGCAAACCAGCGACCCTATGTCACCATATCCTCAAGAACCAATCCCCATCCCACTGCCAGTCCCTTCAACCTATGGTCAGGACACAAGAAGCCACCTACAAAACCTGCGAGTACTGATGGTAGTGGGGTATAATCCAAATCTATGAACTCCTGCCAAGGGATCTCATATCCACAAATCAGATCATCATGAAAAATCCGATGACGAGTCTCTGTGCCACCCTCCTCGGTCTGCTCATAAGGCAATAGTTCCCCTACCACAGGGATCCGTAGAATCCGATAACAGTCCTCTGGAGTGACTGTAATCTCAGTCATAGCCAAGAGAAAGCTGTTCGTGTCACTATGCCACCTCTCTGCGAATGCTATCAGTAAAACCAGGTTAATGATATACTGAGGCATGTCATACAAAGAGGACAACCCACATTTCTCAATAATATCTCTATTTGCCTGTGTCAATCGTGGAATCAGAGACCATGGCCTCATAAATCGTTCTCGTGACTGGAGAACACCAAGCTGTTCCTGTAAACAGGCAAAACATGTCCAAATATCAGTTCCCACATCAAATCCAACCCATATCAAAATCACAAATTCATATAAACTTGAACCATCAAAAATCAAATCAATTTTCATATAAAAAATCTAACCCATATCAAATCACAAATTCATATCAACTTGAAACATCGAAAATCAAATCAAGTTTCATATCAAAAATCAAACCCATATCAAATCACAAATTCATATCAACTTGAAACATCGTATATCAAATCAAGTTTCATATCGAAAATCCAACCCATATCAAAATCACAAATTCCATATCAACTTGAAAAATAAAAATCAAATCAAGTTTCATATCAAAAATCCAATCCATATCAAATAAAAAATTCCATATCAACTTGAAACATTGATAATCAAATCAAGTTTCATCTATCAAATCCATATCAAGAAATCAACTCCAATCCATATCGAGAAATCAACTCAAATCCATATCGAGAAATCAAATCCATATTGCAAGACTCATATCAGGAACCATATCGGAACTCACATAGGACATCATATTCATGACAAAAAATTAAAGATCTAAAACAACAGACAATCAGGATCATCATTTAATCAATCAACTTGGAACTCCAATAGGAAAAGCAATTTCAACAAAATCTATCAAAAAATCACATATCGACACAACAAACATAAAGATTGGCTACAACACCCATCCAGGAACACTTAGCAGACACGTAATCACCCCAACCTATCTCCCTTCATCTAATTTTACCCCGTAGCATCATATTTTCCTCCTAAATCACTGCATTTTCTGCCTAGGCACTAAGATATCTTCCCTATGTGCTAATCTACCACCTATGCGCTAGCTAAACTTAGCTACGTGCTACAAATTTTACCCTAAGTGCTAAACTTACCCTATGTGCTACCCTGTTCCACCCATGCGCTACCATCTTTCCCCTACACGCTAGGTCTACCCTATGCGCTACCCTTTTCCCACTATGCGCTATCCTATTAGCCATATGCACTATCCTACCCCTATGTGCTACCCTAAACCTACGATGCACTACCCAACACCCCCCGACGCTACCCTAATTCACTAACCCTGTGTGCTAACGGTTTTATCGTATACGCTACACAAACGACCCTATGCGCTAAACCGTGAAAATCTGACAAAAAATAAAAAAACGTGATCAAAATTGACCAAACAAAAAGCAAAAGGGGCAAAATTTAGAAGACTTACAGATAAACCATACGTGGCGGGCCTCCGGTATCGACGAACGCGCTCGAATCAGTGCGAAGCATAGGGAACCGACATTTTTGTCGCTCTGCAAATGTCACTATCACCAAAAGTCAAAAGGCACAAACGATACAAATATAATCACTTTTCACCTTTTTAAAGGGTAGAAGGAAATTAGGGTTAGTAGGTGGGCCATGTATTTTTCTTGTGCTCTTGCTTGTAACCCTAGCAAACATCATTATCGAGAGATGATCAATTGGTGCGCATTAAACGCAAACAAAATTTTAAAATGCGCTCAAATCTTCAAAAAATATCAACAACAACCAAATTCTCATTTTTTTTATTCATCTCCCGAGGGGGCATTATCAATACCATTTATCAAATCTAGGGCATGACATTGACATCTCGACACACGACATCACACCGATCAAATTTTGGTGACACATCAATTTTCTTTGAATCAACATGTGCACACACGCCACTTCAAAGAGGGGCAAAATGTAGACATATAAAAATGACCACTTTCCTAAATGAATATTTAATGTTCATTTTATTCTCATTCCTCTATTTAGTTAAATCTAATTTAATTAAATCATCCACAATCCTCTACTTGATTAAATAAATTATTCAATTTATTTAATTAAATTCACTTAGGCCTTTCATATCATTTAATTGAATAAATCACTTTATTTAATTAAATCCCCCTCTCTCCTTTTAATTAAATTTACATTTAATTAAATTGTTCACTTCAAATAAATAAATTTAATTTATTTAAATCCTCCACTTGCATCTATTTTGTTGAAATAAAGAAATTTATTTTAATTAAAATTACCCTCCATCCACTTGCATTCTCCTACATCTCCCACTTGCCTCCTAACCCTCTTTCTAGATTCTTCTCAAATCCATCTAATCCTAATCAATTCACCTAAACCCTTCAATTATCCCCTTTCCCTAAATTTGAGACTGTCACTTCTCAAATTTGGAGGAAAGTCTTCCAAAGGCATTAAAGCCTATATGCCTTCAACAAACTAACTTGTTGATTTCTCCCAAATTTGGAAGGACTCTTAAAAATTTGTCCCCAAAGTCTTCCAAACCATTAATGGTTAACTAACCCTTTTGGCATGGTTAGAGACTTTTTGCCTAACTCAACCCTCATCTAACCATAGGGTCTCATCAAGCATTCATTGCTTTGACCATGGTTATTCCTTTAACCCTTGCACAAGAATTTATCCATTGGGTAAAAGCTTTATCCAATGGGTAATCTTAACCTAACCTTAACCCTTACCTTCTAAGGTAACCATGAGGTCTTCTCAAGAATTTAATGCTTCTTACATCTCTTCTCAAGCAATCTCTTGTTGACAATTGTCACTATTTCATTGGTGAGAATTGTAAACATGGATTGATAACTTTTAATCCTGACCCTTGATATGATCATCCAATCTTGATGCTTCATTGCCCTATTTTTCCTATAAATAGAGCTCTCATTCCTCCATTTATCATCCAAGTCTTTAGCATCAAACTTACAGGCTTTTTGTTATTCATCTAAATCATCTTTATATAGCATTTAAGCCTCTCTTTGATAGAAATAATCATAACATCTTTATTTAATCATGGTAGACTAGTATGATATGCTAGGATAGTTTTTCTACTAATCCTTTCATCTTATCATCATATGCATGCTAGTTTAGTTCATCTTTTATTAATATCATGCACATTAGGATTGCATTCAGGTTAGATTGATCAAAGCATCCCTCATTCTCATGATTTTCATCCCTAAGTCACTTTGCTCAGTAATTTGAGAGCAAAGGCATTGGCTTAAGGGGTCTTGTGAGATAGAGAACAATGGAACATCTCTTGGAAAGTTGAGCTATTCCATATAGCTCTGTAACTTGCAACAAGAGTCCCATTGGTGTGTGGACTAGTCATGATTTTGTAATTTTTGTTTCATTGCACCACTTTTCCTGCATACAATATGAATTTAATTTTAGGGTTGTGATGCTCTGTTTTTTTTCTGTGCATGTGTATTTCATGTTCTATTTTCTTCACTGCAATTTTATTTTATTTTATTTTCTGTTAATATGGTATCAGAGCAAATTTAAATCTTGGGCTGTGATAGTGGAGTTTTGTAGTATGAATTTCTAATTCTGTAGGTTCTGACTTGGCTGTGAGCAATATTAGTAATTTCTGGAAGCAAGTGAATGATACTGCATCAAAAAGGGAAGAATAAAAACACAAGAAATCGGTGAGAAATTTTTATTTTTATTTTTAATTTGGGTATTAAGGATTTTTTAAGTGAGTTTCATTCTCATCCAAAAAGGAGGGAATTTAGCAATGGAGTCTCTTGGTATCTCTCTGCCTACAATTAAATTAAATGGAAAAAATTATTATGATTGGGTGTCTCATATTGAAATTAATGTAACTCTTCAAAATTGTTATGAGATTGTTACTAGCAATGAACAAAGACCAACAAATACTAGAAAAGATCAAGAAAATTGGGATAAAAGGGATAAAAAGGCAACAACACAAATTGAGCTTACACTTTTAGAGGAAGCTTTTCTAGAAGTTCACAATGAAAGGAGTGGAGTTAAAGTATGGGACATTTTCTATATCGAAATTCAGATGATGTATGGATTTTATCTCTCACCACAGAATTATACAACATGAAATTATCAAGCTCATAGGAGTTAGTTCCACATTTAAGTAAGTTAAAGAAAAAGAAAATTGAGCTAACCTCTCTTGGAAAGGATATAGATGATAAAGATTTTGTGCAAATAATATTACAAAGTCTTCCAGGATCTTATCAACCATTTATAAGAGGATTAGATACTACAGATAAATTAAAAAGTATTAAATCTGAAGAGATATATGCTAAATTAGTGCAAGAAGAAAAGTGCCAAATCAAGGAAAGAGAAACATTTAGTGATGAATCTCAAGCATTCATAATGAAAGGAAAACAATGGTATAAAAAGTCACAAGATAATCAATCCAAAGAAAGGAATTGGAAGAATGAAAATAAAAGTACGTCATCTACAAATTACAATAGAAGTAAATGAAAATGTAATTATTGTGGAAAGATGGGTCACAAAGCAAATGAATGTTTTAAAAAGAGTAGAGATACAGAGAAGAAGAAAAATAAGTTTACTAAAATTGCTAATTCTAAAAGAAATGTTTTCTGTGTTGCACTTAAAGAAAATAATTCTTTCAAGGGTGATTGGGTTATTGATTCTTGTGCTACACAACACATGTCTCATAATATGGAACAATTTGAACTAATAAGTGAAAATAGTACAGAAAAAATATATATGGGAAATAATAGTGCTTTGGAAGTTAAAGGGACTAGAAATGTCAAAGTTGATAATGGTGTATTTAAAAATGTGAAGGTTGTTCCTGAATTGAAAATAAATCTTCTTTTTGTTTCTCCAATTGCAAATCAAGGGTATAAAATTGAGTTCTACAACGAAAAATGTTTAATCAAAGATGTGAATGATAATTATAGAGTGACTGAAATTAGTAAAATGGAGAATGGATTATATAAGTTTCAGGAATTTACTTCTAACAATGGAGATGAGAATGTGTGTGCTATTGCCCAATATGATGATATGAGCAGGTTATGGCATGAACGATTGAGACATTTTAACTATCAAAACCTCAAGCTTATGGATAAACTACATATGGTGCATGGGCTTCCAAATATCTCACCAAGACATAAGGTATGTGAAGGATGTGCAATGGGAAAGCAACATGTAGAATGTTTCCCATAAGGAAAATCATGGAGGGCAAAAATTCCTTTACATTTGGTTCATAGTGATGTAATGGGTCCTTTTAGAATACCTTCACTTGGAGGATCTATTGGCAATATTGCATTATAACAGACAATGAAAGATTGTTGACATTTCAATAAGGATATTGAGAAGGTTGTTGATGATTATAGACATAACTGATTAAAGATGTTTTACTATCTTGATATTATTATTTTGTCATTGATGTCAAGAAATTGATTTTCTAATTCAGTATGATGTTACCATATCTTGAGAAGTATGATATGAAGATTATAAAGAAGTCGGTAAAGACACGGGAAAGAATATGATGAATAAGGGGATAAGTTATTCAATGGGCAACTCTACCGAGTCAGACAATGATGAGATCTTGATGTTTTAGATTGTTTTAGCATCATACATATGTTGTAAAATGCAAAGGTTAATACTATACTATGTTATCAAGTAAAGAACCTAGTCAGTAAACCCTAAGGAACCTAGTCGGTAAACCCTAAGGTTATCGCTATTGGTTAATGAAGGCAAAATGTCTACCGAGTGAAGTTTAGTATTTACCGAGTTGTAACCGAGCTATAATAGATTGCATTAAATGTTTAGATGTGATATTTAATGAATGATGCTGATGAGCTGGAGCGGATCAATGATTGGTAAGTCGTGGAAGTAGTTTGTTAACGAATCTAAGGCAATGGAAAGTCAGCAAGAAGATCTACAACTCAGATTGAACCACATTACCCTAACACAAGTTCCAAGGTGAATATGCAAGTTCCAAGGTGGGGTAAAACGTTTTCAGATTGAAAGATACATTGAACCTGGACAAGATTGAAGATCTGATGGCTATGATTGATCATGGGAAATGTGATCAATGAAATTAAGCGGTTAGAAGATTGTTTATAAATAGGAAACGATTGATAAACAATGTATGCGGGTAAGTGTATGCATAGGGATGCTACATAGTGATTACCGAGCATAGAAGCTTGAAGACCTGTTAGAATAACAGAGTATTGATGCCCAACAGATAGACAAGATTAGTTCTATGTCTAGATTGTATTGAAAAAATAGGAATCTGCTTTAACTTTTAGATGTGAAGTTGCAAATAGATTTTTATTACTGTTATTTTGTGAAAGTGATAGGAAATCTCTTAACCGAGTGGACTTAACAGTCTTATATGTAAATCCTCTAGCAAGGTGACATTCTGATTGAGTGTTTGAAATCCTTTGACAAGGTCACTTCTAACAAAGTGAAGATCCTAACAGATCTGAGGGAAATCCCTTAACTAGGTCACATCTAGCAATGTGTTTGTAATCTTTAACATGATTTTCTTTTAATCGAGCATACTCTAGAAGAGTATATTTTTTAGTGGGTCCGAAATCCCACAGTGGTTTTTTCCTATTTGGGTTTCCACGTTAAATCTGGTGTTATGAGGTTTATATTGTTCATATGCTTTTGAGTTTGCATGTTTGATAGTTTTTGGTTATATGACTAATATATGTGCTACCAAGGTTGAATCTGATGTTTTTATGGATGATTAAGTTTGTATGATTCACCCCCCCCCTCTCATCTTATTGGCTATTGGATCTGTACTTATATTAAGTATCAAAACTATCAATTAGTTTCAGAGCTTTGGACTCTGAAAGGAAAGTTTAAAGGAACTTGAGTTAAAGATCCAAAGATGTATAAGAGGGATGCACCTAAGCTGAATAAGTCAAGTTTCTCTACATGGCAGAAAAGGATGAAGCTACATCTATCAGGAGTTGGAGAATATGCTATATACTATCTGGAGAATGATTTTGTTGCACTGAGAACCTATCCATTGACTATGGAAGAGATAAAGGCGAAGCAAGAACATATTCAAGCAATGATTGAAATAACATCTGCATTGACCGATTCTGAGTTTAATGATCTAGAAGGATGTACTGATGCAAAGGCAATGTGGACTAAGGTCATATCTGTATATGGAGGAGATGAACATGTTCAAAGAGCAAAAGTAGATAGTTTAAGAGGACAAGTTGAATCTATGAGGATGAATGAAGGTGAGAACATAACCCAGTACAATACAAGACTAAAGGAGATTGTAAATCAAATCAAAGGAGCAGGAGGAACTATTGAAGAAAAGGATGTGACAAGTAAGTTGTTAAGAACCCTTCTACCTGCCTATGCAATCCAAGTCTCTGCAATCAATGAATTGAGGTTTGTACCTAATATGCCAGTTTCCTTGGATGCTACTATTGGTAAGCTACATGCATTTGAGTTAAGTAATTTTGATAATAGTGAGTCATTGGTAAATAAAATTGAATCTGCATTTAAGTAGTTAAGAACCCTTCTACCTGCCTATGCAATCCAAGTCTCTGCAATCAATGAATTGAGGTTTGTACCTAATATGCCAGTTTCCTTGGATGCTACTATTGGTAAGCTACATGCATTTGAGTTAAGTAATTTTGATAATAGTGAGTCATTGGTAAATAAAATTGAATCTGCATTTAGTTCTTTTCATTTGAATGAATCTAATGATTACAATGAAAGAAAGTATAAGTACTCTGAAGGAGATCACAGTGGAGCAAGTGAAAGATTTCAGAAGAACATGGAGGAGGTACACAAATTGTATGAAGAAATTAGAAAGCAAGAAAAGTTTGAAGCACTATTGGCCAAAAGGTTAGCGAGAGGCAAAGGTAAGTATAAAAGAAAAATACCTTTGAAATGTTTCAATTGTGATAAGATTGGACATATGGCTTCCAACTGTCCTAACAAAGATTTCACTGAAAAGAGAGATTACCGAGATGACAGACAGAAAGATAATCATTATAGAGGACATCGAGACTTCAGAAGAAGAGATAGAAAGACATACTTAATTGCTGATGAGGAATCTGACGATGATAAATCAGATGAGACTGATACAGAGGAAGTTGTTTATGTGGCTATCAAGGATGGATCAGATGAAGAAAAAGCCCTAATATCTCACATAAACACTAATGATTCTTGGATTATAGATAGTGGATTCTCACATCATATGACAGGAGATAAACACAAGTTTGTTATGTTAGAAGATTATGATGGAGGCTATGTTAGATTTGGTAATGATGCACCATGTCCGGTAAGAGGTAAAGGATCCATAACACTTCTTGATAATGCAAGATGCAATGATGTTTATTGGGTTGAAGGTTTGAAATACAATTTGTTGAGTGTAGCACAGCTAAACAACACAGGTTACCAAATAGAATTTCAGAAAGGAATTGTCAAAGTTCATGACAAGAATGGAAAGTTAGCTGCTACTGGGACACAAACAAAAGGTAATACATTTCACCTTGACTCAGCTCACAATAAGTGTTTGCATGCAAAGATTGATGATACCTGGTTATGACATAAAAGGTTTTGTCATCTTAATTTTGATAATCTGATCAAAATAAGTAAGAAGCACCAAGTAAGAGGTCTACCGAGTCTTGAAAAACCTGAGAATGCTATGTGCCGAGGATGCCAGATGGGTAAGATGACAAGATCAAGCTTTACAAGTAAGTCCTACACTTCTAAGGGAATTTTAGATCTTGTGCACACTAATCTTTGTGGTCCTATGAAAGTTCAATGTTATTATGGTGATAAGTATTTCATATTATTTGTGGATGATTATTCAAGGATGATGTCAGTAATGTTTTTAAAAGAAAAATCAGAAGCTTTTCAAATGTTTAAATGGTACAAGGCTAGAGTTGAAAATGAAATAGGAAGACAACTGAAATGTCTTAGATCAGATAGAGGAGGAGAGTTCACATCTGATGAGTTCAACCTATTTTGCAATGATCATGGTATTAAAAGACAAGTCTTTGCACCGAGAACTCCATAGCAGAATGGAATAGCTGAAAGAAGAAATAGATCTATTGTGGATTGTGCTAGAACACCGATGACTGAGAAGAAGGTTCCACAAACATTTTGGAGAGAAGCAATAAGCACAGCTGTTTACACCTTGAACCGAGTTCAATTGAAGAAAGCCACTTTGAAGACACCTTATGAAATCTAGTATGGCAAGAAACCCAATGTAAGTTATTTTAAAATCTTTGGAAGTAAATGCTATGTTCATAAAGATGATAGAAATGGCAAGTTTGATCAGAAAAGTGAAGAAGGAACATTTCTAGGATATTCTTCCAGAAGCAAAGCATTTAAATGTCTGATCAAATCATCTAACAAAATAGTAGAAAGTGCAAATGTAAAAATTGATGAATTTGTAGAAAGAAATGATGAAGGAAATTCCAAAGAACTAGAAGACTATGATGAATTTGTCTATGTGCAACCGAGAAGTTCTACCAAGATAACTATTGAAGAAAATGAAGAAAATATCCAGTTACAGAGTGATGAAGAAGATCATACAGAGCCTACCAAGCCTGTATTAGCCAAGTATGTCAGAAGACACCATGCACCAAGTCAGATTATAGGAGATAAGGATGATCCAGTGATGACAAAGAACAAACTGAGACAGAACACATGTTTGATATCTGAATTTGAACCGAGAATAGTGAAAGAGGCATTTAACAGTGAAGATTGGATAAATGCTATGACAGAAGAGATTGATCAAATCAAGAAGAATGACACATGGACATTGGTCCCAAGACCGAAGGACAAAAATGCAATCGGTACAAAGTGGATCTTCAGAAACAAGTTAAATGAAAAAGGTGAGGTCATTCAGAACAAAGCATGACTAGTTTGCAAAGGTTATGCCCAAGAAGAATGAATTGATTATGGTGAGACTTTTTCACCTATTGCTAGACTTGAAGGAGTAAGAACATTGTTGGCATATGTTTCTTTCAAGAACTTTCAGGTATATCAAATGGATGTCAAATCTGCATTTTTGAATGGAATATTAGAAGAAAAAGTTTTCATTGAACAACTTAAAGGATTTGTTGAAGACAATAATAAAGATCAGGTATGCAAATTGAACAAAGCTTTATATGGTCTGAAACAAGCACCAAGAGCATGGTATGAAAGATTTCACTCTTATTTGATTAAGATTAGTTTTATAAGGACAAGTGAGAACAACAACATGTACATGAAGAATGATGAAAATGGAATACTAATCTCAACCATATTTGTTGATGATATTATATTTTGTGGAAATGACTCTTTATGCAAGAATTTTGGAAATGAAATGAGCAAAGAATTTGAGATGTAATTAATTGGTGAGATAAAGTATTTTATAGGTTTACAGATACTGCAAATGAAAAATGAGATTTTCTTTACCCAATCCAAGTACATAAAGGAAATCTTGAAGAAATTTGGAATGGAGGATTCAAAACCAGTAAGTACTCCTATGACTACCAACTGTAAACTATCAAAGAATGATGAATCTGCATCTGTTGATGAGACACTCTACCGATCCATGATTGGAAAGTTGCAATATGTTGTTCACAACAGGCCAGATATAGCACATGCAGTAGGTATTGTTGCAAGATTCTCTACAGATCCTAAGGAAATACACATGACAACAATCAAAAGAATTTTCAGATACTTAAAAGGCACTGAAGAGTATGGTTTAGTATATCAGAAAGGAAATAATTTTGATTTAAAAGTTTATACTGATGCTGATTGGGCAGGCAACATTGATGACAGGAAAAGCACAAGTGGAGGAGCTTTCTTCTTAGGAGAAAGACTAGTGAGTTGGCTTAGCAAGAAACAAGGATGTGTTTCTCAGTCGACAACAGAAGCTGAATACGTTGCTGCAACACTGAATTGTACCAACATTGCATGGATCAAACAACTGTTGGAAGGTATAAATGAGAAAGTTACCGAGCCAGTAACTATATTCTGTGACAATACTAGTGCCATTAATATTTCAAAGAATCCTGTTATGCACTCTAAGACAAAGCACATATCTATCAAATATCATTATCTTAGAGAAGAAGCTCAAAAGAAAAAAGTGGTGTTGGAATATGTTAACACAAAGGAGCAAATAGTAGATATCTTCACCAAGCCACTACCAAAAGACACTTTTGAATATCTCAGAAGTAAGTTAGGGGTCCGACCCCTATCTTCTACTCACTGATCGAGTTCGGTGAAAGCATCAAGTTGATGACTCTATTGAATATCTTTTGGGGAGTTGATGCTAGAGTGATACACTTTAGAATGTTTTTTTGAAAGTGTACTGGAATTAATACTGGAATAATACAGAGAATGATACAGGGAACATGAATTGAAGACAAATACTCTGACCGAGACTCAGTTGATACACAACAACAGGAAATAACTTCTTACAGAAAGAAATTATGTTTTAATTCTATTCTTTTTGGCATTGTTGTCAAAGGGGGAGAAGATCTACCAAAGGGATAGAAGACCTGAGAAGACTGAGAGAAGACTACAGATTGAAATAAAGACTGAAAATAGAAGAGAAGTCTAATGTATGGGGGAGAGCATTTCAGCATTTCAGAATCACAACAATCTGAATCTTTTAAAGGTCAAATCAATTGGTTTTGCCATCAATGCCAAAGGGGGAGATTGTTGGCAATATTGCATTATAATAGACAATGAAAGATTGTTGACATTTCAATAAGGATATTGAGAAGGTTGTTGATGATTATGGACATAACTGATTAAAGATGTTTTACTATCTTGATATTATTATTTTGTCATTGATGTCAAGAAATTGATTTTCTAATTCAGTATGATGTTGCCATATCTTGAGAAGTATGATATGAAGATTATAAAGAAGTCAGTAAAGACATAGGAAATAATATGATGAATAAGGGGATAAGTTATCCAATGGGCAACTCTACCGAGTTAGACAATGATGAGATCTTGATGTTTTAGATTGTTTTAACATCATACATATGTTGTAAAATGCAAAGGTTAATACTATACTATGTTATCAAGCAAAGAACCTAGTCGATAAACCCTAAGGAACCTAGTCGGTAAACCCTAAGGTTATCGCTATCGGTTAATGAAGGCAGAATGTCTACCGAGTGAAGTTTAGTATTTACCGAGTTGTAACCGAGCTATAATAGAATGCATTAAATGTTTACATGTGATATTTAATGAATGATGCTGATGAGCTGGAGCGGATCAATGATTGGTAAGCCGTGGAAGTAGTTTGTTAACGAATCTAAGGCAATGGAAAGTCGGCAAGAAGATCTACAGCTTAGATTGAACCGCATTACCCTAACACAAGTTCCAAGGTGAATATGCAAGTTCCAAGGTGGGGTAAAACATTTTCAGATCAAAAGATACATTGAACCTGGACAAGATTGAAGATCTGATGGCTATGATTGATCATGGGAAATGTGATCAATGAGATTAAGTAGTTAGAAGATTGTTTATAAATAGGAAACTGTTGATAAACAATGTATGTGGGCAAGTGTATGCACAGGGATGCTACATAGTGATTACCGAGCACAGAAGCTTGAAGACTTGTTAGAATAACAGAGTATTGATGCCCAACAGATAGACAAGATTAGTTCTATGTCTAGATTGTATTGAACAAATAGGAATTTGCTTTAGCATTTTCGATGTGAAGTTGCAGATAGATTTTTATTACTGTTATTTTGTGAAGGTGACAGGAAATCTCTTAACTGAGTGGACTTAACAGTCTTATATGTAAATCCTCTAGCAAAGTGACATTCTGATTGAGTGTTTGAAATCCTTTGACAAGATCACTTCTAACAAAGTGAAGATCCTAACAGATCTGAGGGAAATCCCTTAACCAGGTCACATCTAGCAATGTCTTTGTAATCTTTAACAGGATTTTCTTTTAATCGAGCATACTTTAGAAGAGTATATTTCTTAGAGGGTCCAAAATCCCACAGTGGTTTTTCCCTATTTGGGTTTCCACGTTAAATCTGGTGTTATGAGGTTTATATTGTTCATATGCCTTTGAGTTTGTATGTTTGACAATTTTTGGTTATATGACTGATATATGTGCTACCGAGGTTGAATTTGATGTTTTTATGGATGATTAAGTTTGTATGATTCACCCCCCCTCCCCTCTCATCTTGTTGGCTATTGGATCTGTACTTATATTAAGTATCAGAACTATCAGGATCAAGGTATGTTCTCACTTTTATAGATGATTATAGTAGAAAACTTTGGGTATATTTTCTACAAAAGAAGGATGAAGTGTTTCATAAGTTTAAAGAGTTTAAAGCTTTGGCTGAAAAACAAAGTGGAAAATGTCTAAAGATAATAAGAACAGATAGAGGGAGTGAATATATGAATAAAGCCGCCTTAGAATTTTGTAAAGAGTATAGAATAAAGAAAGAATCAACTATTTCTTATTCACCCCAACAAAATGGGGTTTCTAAAAGAAAAAATACAACTATAATAGAAATGGCTAGATGTATGCTTCACTCTAGAAATATAGAAGCTAAATTTTGGGCTAAGTAGTTCATACTACTGTATATATCTTGAATAGAACATCTACTAAGGCAGTTTTGAACATAACACCAGAAGAGGCATGGAGTGGAAGAAAGCCTACAATGTCTTATTTTAGAGTTTTTGGTTGTAATGCATATGCCCACATTTTTGATGAAAGAAGGAACACACTTGAAAGGAAAAGTGAGAAGTGCATAATGGTAGGATGTAGTGAGGATTCAAAAGGATATAGGTTATTCAATCGTAAAACAAATGAAATTCATATCAAAAGAAATGTATGGTTTGATGAAGATATTGAAAGAAATCATACTCCTACATTATCTTACTTTCCAATTTTGCTTGAAGAAGATAAGTCCACAAATGATCAAAATCAAGGAGTGAAATCTTCTCCAAGAGGAGAGGGAACACAAGTTGAAGAATCAAGTGAAAGTGATAATGAAAATACACATTAAACTAGAAGCATTCAAGAAATCTACCAAGAAGGTCCTAAGAATTTTTTTGCTAACTATGCTCTTATGGCTAAGGTGATGCAGGTTGAAACTCCAAGCATATATGAGGAAGCAAAAGGAAAAGATGAATGGGAAGTAGCTATGCAAAAGGAGTACAACTCTTTGATGAAAAATGGAACATGGGACAACACTTCCAAAAGGAAAAAATGTGGTTGGATGCAAGTGGACCTACAAAATAAAGTTCACATCAGATGGAGTCATTGAAAAACAAAAAGCAAGGTTAGTGGCTAAAGAATTTTCACAAACATAAGGTATTGACTATACTAAAACCTTTCCACAAGTTGCTAAAATGACTTCCATTTGTACAATAGTTATTTTAGCTGGAAAATTTGATTGGAATTTTTTTCAAATGGATGTAAAAAGTGCATTTCTACATGGTGATTTAAAAAAAGAAATTTATATGCAACAACCACCAGGATTTGTTAAAGTTGGTGAAGAAAATATAGTGTGTAGATTAAAAAAATCATTATATGGTCTTAAACAATCTCTAAGGGTATGGTATTCCAAAATAAATGAATATTTTATAGGAGCATAATTTAAAACAAGCAAAGCTGATCCAGATGTGGATGTAAAGCATATTGATGAAAAAATTGTTATTATTGTATTATATGTAGATGATTTGATTATTATAGGAGATCACACAAAGTGTATAGAAAGAACCAAGGATCAACTCAAACAATCTTTTGAAATAACTGATCTAGGATTAATGCACTATTTCTTGGGCTTGCAAGTTTGGCAAGAAGAAGGAAGGATCATGCTTTCTCAAACAAAATATGCCCTTGATGTATTAAGGAAATTTAATAAGAGAGATTGTAAACATCTAATACACCATGTGAGGTAGGATTAAAACTGAGTGCTAACTCTACTCAAAGGAACGTAGATGAAAAATTGTATAGACAAGTTGTTGGTAGTCTTTTGTATCTTACTATAACTAGACCAGATATTGCATATGCAGTTGGTATTGTATCCAGGTAAATGGAAGATCCACACATTGAACATTGGAAAGAAGATAAAAGAATATTAAAACACATTAAGGGTACTTATCAGCTTGGTATTGAATACAAATATGGAGGAGATCCTACTTTAGTTGGATATACAAACTCTGATTATGCATGTGATATTGATGATAGGAAATCAACTTTAGGATACATCTTTCATCTTGGATGATGACCAATTTCTTGGAGCAGCAAGAAGCAATCAACTATGTCACTATCATCAACAGAAGCTGAATATATTGGTTCATAAAAGGCATCTCAAGAAGCATTGCGGCTTAGAAGACTACTTGAAGAAACATACCATCCACAACATTCTCCTACTATAATATTTTGTGATAATCAAAGCACTATCAAGTTGGCAAAAAATCCCATATATCATTCTAGGTCTAAGCATATAGAAGTACATCATCATTTTGTTCAAGATCTAATTGAAATTAAAATGGTGGAGCTCCAATTTTGTAGCACAAAAGAACAAATTGCTAACATATTCACAAAAGCATTGCCTATTGTAAAATTTTTCAAACTAAGAGAAAAGTTGTATCTCAAGGAAGTTGCTATTCTCTCCAAATAAACATTATGGGGGGGTATTGGAATAATATTTATTTAATACATACTGCAGTGCTGGTAGGTGAATATTTATTATAGACTTTTCTAGAATTGCCCAGCCAACGCAAGTTTCCTCTTCTAGATTTTTTGTCTTCTAGAACTCTCTTCACCGTAGACTCTATAGATAAGATCAAAATGTTCTAGAGGTTTACATATAGACTATTAATACAACAACCTCCCTTAACATTTGTAATGTATGAATATAACAACATACTGCTGTGAAATAGATGAATTTAATTTTAGTGTTGTGATGCTATGTTTTTTTTTCTGTGCAAGTGTATTTCATGTTCTATTTTCTTCACTGCAATTTTTTTTCTTTGTTAATACTTTCCATGCATTCTAGGCACTAGGGTACCGACTTGGGGGGAATTTGGGCATTGGCACCCCTGTAAAGGTACACTATGTTAGAAACTGCTTGAAAAATCATAATTGTGTGCAACTAACTTTTGTGTTAGTCAGTTTTCTAACAAATGTATAGTCTTTTCGGAGCTAGTTTAGACACACGCATACCCCGTCCTGCTTCAGTAAGCTCTAGCACTTCCTACAGAGAACCTGTACCCCTACAACCTCCACTTGTGGTAAGGCCCCCCCTTACAGTAAAATTAAATAGATTATTTTAATTTTTTTTATAATTCTTTGAATTTTTTAATTTTTTAATTTTCAATAATAATTTTTATATATAGTTAATTGATTTTAAGATATATATTACATATAACTCTTAATAACTTATTTTTTTAATTTTTTAAATACATATATATAGATAATAATAGCTTATTTTTTATAAATGTATATTTTTAATTTAATGTATATAATTTTTAATAATAAATTATATATACTTATGCAAAAATTCTCACACAATTGAATCAAGAAGTACACATTATTAAGGATTGTGGATATCTACTCTTGAGTAAATTATATGTTTATTTTTTAATTTTTTCTTCTTATTTATTTTAATATTTATTATATTCTATTTTTTACTAGAATAGCTCGATCAATAGGTAGCACGTAGAAATCCAATCAATAGGTAAATCCAACCAACCCAGAATGAACACAGACATATGTAGGAATCCAACTATCCATCCCTCTATCCATTCCATCTTCCAGTCAATAGGGAGTTTGGTCTAGTGGATAGCTGAGGTAGCTTGATTCAGTGTCTAGTCAACGGGATTCATTCGGTAGGTAGGTCATTGAATAAAGGGATAGCCACATTGGAAAGTTGTTTATATGTATATGAGGAAGTAATGATCGATTGAGTGTGTAGTGTCTGCTTGACTGAGAAACGGTGGGATAAAATGAATAGAATGATGAAGGTAGTTCCTAAAACCCTTCCATCCCTTGATTCCTTAATCTCAGGCCCTACTTTTTGAAGGGTAGTGAATAACAAAGGATAGGGAAAGGGAGTTGGTTCTGGGGTTCACCTGGTAGTAGCAGTTCTGGGGCAGGAGAAAGGTGGCGGGCGTGACATTGATCACTGGCTGTCTACTTCCTTCTTTCACCCAATCAATAAATAAGGATGAGAGGGAAGTAGGCAATGCAATAAGGTATTGTATTCCCCCATCCCTTTCCTCCCCTCCATAGTGAGTTGGGAGTGACAGTAACTTCTCTCCAATTGATTTTATCCTTATCAGATAGGCAGTAAAGGAAAGGCTTCAGAAGAGAAGGAGGTAGTATAGGTCCATGTCTCCCCTTGCTCGCATTGTGTTTGAACAAGGGATAACCTTTAGGGTTGTTTAGAAGATAGACTAATAGAAGGCACCTCGGGCTCGACTAAGTCCCAAAAAGTACTATGGAAGGGAAATTCTTCATTAGTAATCGAATGAAAGCATGCTCGAACAAGGAAGATAGTTGAACTAGATGTTTTGCTTTCTAGTCTCGCCATTCCAAGTGAAAGTTATAGCATTTATTTATCTTCTTAAGGGAGCTAGAAGGCTCCCCACCCCCAGTTAGCATCTCCATCTATTATTCATTTTCACCCATTGGTAGCTCGAGAATTAATGAGTTCTCATTGAAATCCCAAGAACTTGACCCTGCCTGGTCACACTTTATGGGCAACAATGTTGCTGGTCATTATATCTGTCATTATGCTTTAGCATCGAGTCTCATAATCAATCCATAATATTCTAGACTTTTCTCTCCTCTTACTTCGTTATGGAGCTCCCTTTTATCCCTCTCCTATTGGTAGCCTATTCACTCTCTAGTGACCGAAAGCAAACGAGTATGCCACCCCTTCATAGATAGTGAGAAGGTGGTAAGACCTAATGAGATAATAATGTCTATAACCTAACCCTTGAGTAATGTAGATATCTAAAGGTCCCGACTAAAGTAAAGGAAGGAAAGTAAAGTCTTGGTCCTGGTCCTGACTCGGGTTCTGCCAACCTTAGGTAAGGTGATTAGAGAAAGGTCCTTTCTTAGGGCCTCAGGTAAGGCCATGAGAGAAAGGTAAGGTCCTGGAGAATACAGGAAGCTGGATAACATTTCACCCGATGTGCTCTCAACCACTCTCCCACTATTCCTGACTTGGTTTGAGCTGACTGACTATGGAGGAAGAAAGGGGGATCGAGTTCTCGCAACTCTAAAGAAGTAAGTTATATATTATGTTAAGTAACTGTGTTGATTTGAGAGATAATAAAGAGCTATGGGAGCTCTTTCAAATGGCAGGCTTCACTCCTTTCTTAAGTTATATATAAATTATGTTAAGTAATTGTGTGGATTTGAGAGATAATAAAGATCTATGGGAGCTCTTTCAAATGGTGAGCTTCACTTCTTTCTTCTTGGCCCTGAAGGGCTACAACAAGGAGCTCTCAGCCAGGGTTTGTAATTCCTGGCAAAATGGTGTGGTTACGGTGGGAAGAATTACCTTTATGGTGTCGCCTAAGTACATAGAGGAGGTGACCGAATTATGGAATGAAGGAGAGAAAGTTGAGAAAAAGAGCACGAGAGATTATAGAGGCTTCACGAAGAAATTCTTTGAGAAAGGCAAAAAACTGGTTCCCTTTGAAAATGGGTGTTGATTGTTCGATTCTTTTCCTTTGGTTAGCTATCATGTTATGAACTATTTTACCTTAGAGGGTCATTATCCTACCATCCATGGCTATCACTTCCCCATTTTGAACCATATTAGACACAATGTTAGGATTAATATGTCATTCTTTCTGTTTTCATCCCTCAGTGCCTATATTCAAAATGGGGTGAATCTACCTTTACTTCAGGGTTTAATATACTTAAGGTATAAGTATGTCATTGATCAGACCCCCACTGCAAGTTGTATTGCTTCGACCTCCAGTAGTGAGGGTAGTTGTAAGAAAACCCCTAAAAATAATCCTAGTTTAATCTCTGAGAACCCTAAGGAGATATATATCCTCTCAGGTCCTGGTAAAAGCATGGGTAAAAACCCTGTTATGACCCTAGAAAAGAATTCCTTTGAGCTAGCCTTGTTGGATTTAACCCTTGACAAAAGGAAAAGGGCAATGCCTAAAAACACCCCAAGGAAATCTAAGAGGTCTGGTAGTGAGTCTACTAGAAAGAGCCTGACCATTGACCTAGATGTGAATGGAACAAACCAAGAAAAAATTGAGAGTAGCTCAACGGAAAGAAGGTCGACTAGGCTTCATGCCAAAGAGAAGAAACAACCTACCAAGACTGATACTAATTTGTATGAAATTTATGATATTGAAGATGAGGCTGACTCTTAGGATAATTCTGAGAATGAGGATGTTAATGTGGATGAGGAGAAACAAACTGAAAGCTCTGATGAGAACATGGACAAAGAAGAGGAAATTGAAGAAGAAAACAACAATAACAAAGTGAACAAGAGTCTCCTTTCAAAGAACACAATAGCCCCGTCACCTCTGAAGATATGAAGATGGTGCCCTATTCACTTTTGAGACCGACCTAGGAGGCTAACATCACTATTGGCATGATTGGCATAACTTGTGATGATATATTGAAGGATTGTTAGTGATGATGTATTGAAGGACTATTGGTGATGATATAGTTTAGATATTGGTTGATGACTTGATGATCAGTTATTTGTGTTGTCATTGATGGAAACTATATGGCAATTGTTTATTCTTGATTACTTGGTCATCTAGGTTTACTTGTGTAACATAACCGGTAATGGATTAAGTTGGTGAGATGAACTATGCAGCTAACAGACAAATAAGAAAATAAGACTTTAACCGGTAAACATGAGATAGTGTTATACTTAAGCAATTGGTTCTGAAGATTGATGGGGATTTAGGTGTTGCATTTTGAAACATGTGTTTATATTACTATAATGAGTCCTTGACTTGAACTGCATCATGTTTTGATAACCAAAAGTCATGTTTGTGATTTACTGTTTTATTTTCAGTAGTGTTTTAGCAAGGTTTTAGAATTGGTAACAAGATATCTTAACCAATGATGCTTTATGGTTTGGTGGTGAATTTAATTATGTTCATAACTTGATGGTGACGTGTCACAACCCATGTGAGAAGTTAAAATATTATTTTGGCATGACTAAGGATGGAATTTCTTAGGAAACAATGAAGAGCATGGAAGAACATTTTAAGGGTTTGGTTGCTTATCAGATTGATGTGCATAGAAAAGAGTGTGTAGCCAAACCAAAGGTGTGTGCCTATAAGAATGAAGTAGATTGGAGATCAAGTAGATCTGAAAAAGAAAGTTGGAAGTTCTATTTCCAGATCATTCACCTATTATTCCCTAACAGTTGCAGCAGGTTTAAAATCCCTTAATCGAGTAGGTCCTAATAGGCCTTGTTCATGTAAATCCTTTAATTGAATAGCTCAACAACTTGAGTTTAAATCCTTTTGCGAGGTTACTTCTAACAGGGCAAACCTCCTGACAATGCTTATATTGTAAATCCCTTTACTGGGTGACTTCTAACAGGGTCTACTCCTAACTAGGTATCATTGTAAGCTCCGAACCGGGCTAGGCTCCTAAGAGGGTGCATTCTGAAAGAGTGCATTATCTTGTGGGTACCAATTCCCACCGTGGTTTATCCCATTTGGGTTCCCACATGAAAATCCTTGTCTTCGTATGGTGATTGATTTGTGTTTGTGTTAAGTTGATATCTTTCTATTGCATGCATGATATGGAACACTTTAATGAGCAGTTTGATAAATATGATTAGTAGATTGATTTCAGTGGCTATCGGTACTGGTTATGATCTATTTTGGTGATGTATTAATCAATTTGGTTTAAGATTTCAGTTTCTTTTTAATACTAATTCGCCTCTGCTTCTCAGTATTAACCGGATCATGTAAATAATAATTGGTATTAGAGCATTAGGTCCTCTATGTACAGGAAGCTTAACAACTTGAGATAAACATCCAGAAGAAAATGATGAAGAAGGAGGGTCTAAAATTTACTAAGGACAACTACACAATATGGAAAGACAGAATGAGGATTTATATCAAAGGTATGATTTCTCTATTTTGGCAACATGTTACTACTAAATATGTACCTCCTATCAGTCCTCTAACTCTATATCAGCTTAAGGAGCAACAAGAAACCAATCAAGCAATGGAAGCTATTGTAAGTGCAGTGTCTGATACTGAATACATTGATGTACATGGATTAGAAACTGCATTTGAAGTTTGGGAGAAATTAGAAGTAATCTATGGTGGTGACAAACATGTTCAAAAAGATAAGTAAGAGAGTCTTAGAGGTAAATTTGATGATATGAGAAAGGTAGAAGGTAAAAATATAGCTCAGTATGGACAAAGGATCAAAGAGGTTGTCGGTGGTATTAAAAGTGCTAGAGGAAAGATTGAAGATGGCACTATTGTAAGTAAGATGCTTAGAATTTTTTAACATGCCTATGCAATCAAAGTTTCTGCTATTCAAGAGTTAAGGTCAGTTAGTAATGATAAGGTCACTGTTGATTCAATTATTGTTAAACTAAGTGCATTTGAATTAAATAGTTTTGTTAATAGTGTTTCTAAGTCATCTAAACCAGTTTTTAAGGCATCTGTAACTAGTACACCTGTGAGAAAAGAAAAAGATGTATTTCACAGTTATGATAGTAGATCAAGTCATGGTGGTAGGAGGGTAGATGTGGATGATGAAGACAACTTGATGGAGTTTGAAGCTCTTCTGGCTAAGAGACTTTCAAGAGGCACTAGTAAATATAAAGTTAAACTACCTCTGAAGTGTTTCTCTTGCAATAAGATTGGACATATTGCTGCAAATTGCCCTAACAGTGATAGAAAGGAGAAATTTAGGAAATATAAAGGAAAAGAGAAGAAACAATGCTATGTTTTAGTTGATGAAGGAGTGAGTGATGAGGAATCTAAAGATGATGTCAATGAGGAGATTGTCTTTGTTGCTGTAAAAGAAGATTTGTTTGATGGAAAGGCTTTGGTATCTTAGTTTGACTCTAGTGATGAATGGATAATTGATAGTGGTTGTTCACACCACATGACCAATGATAAAAGAAAATTTATATCTCTTGAAAAATTTGATGGTGGTGTGGTAAGATTTGGTAACAACTCACCCTATATGGTTAAAGGTAAAGGATCTATCTCTCTGAATGGTAAAAGTAATATAGATGATGTTTATTGGGTAGAAGGATTAAAACATAACTTATTATGTGTTGGACAATTGAATGGAAAAGGATATCACCTTTAATTTAAGAGTGGAGTGTGCAGGTTCATGGGATGCAAAGGAGATTTTATTGCTACTGGAAAACAAACTAGAGGTAATCTATTTCATTTGAACACTAATGTGAATAGTTGTTTGGTGGCTAGAATTGAGGATAGTTGGTTATGGCACAAAAGGTTTTGTCATGTCAACTTTGATAACTTCATAAGGGTTACCAAATCTAGTATGGTGAGAGGTATGCCACAACTTGTGAAACCAGACAATGTGTTATGTAAAGAATGTCAGATGGGTAAGATGACTTCTACATCTTTTAAGAGTAAATCCTTTTCTTTTGAGAATATTCTTAATTTAGTGCACACTGACTTATGTGGTCCTATGAGGACTAGGAGCTTTTATGGTGATAAGTATTTTATGATTTTTATTGATGATTTTTCAAGGATGATGTGGGTCACTTTTCTAAAAGAAAATTCTGAAGCTTTCAGTAAATTTAAGGCCTTTAAAGCCTTAGTAGAAAAGGAAATCGGGAAGAGTGTGAAATGTCTAAGATTTGACCAGGGTGGTGAATTTACTTCTGATCAATTTGTGAAGTATTATGATGAGTAGGGAATAAAGAGACAAATGTCTATACCTAGGACTCCACAACAAAATGGAATTGTTGAGAGAAGAAACAAGACAAATGTGGAAGCAGCTAGGACTATGCTGATACAAGGAGATGTATCGAAGATGTTTTGGAGAGAAGCAGTTAGCACTATTGTTTACACTTTGAACCGGGTTCTTGTGAAGAAAGGTATGAGCTTTGGTATGGAAAAACTCCTAATGCTAGTTTAAAATATTTGGGAGGAGATGTTTTATTAAAAAGATGATTTTACCGGTAAATTTGATGCAAAGAGTGATGAACATTTCTTGACTATTCCACCAAGAGAAATTTTTTTAAGTGTTACAATAGAAGGACAGAGAAGATAGTAGAGAGTGTTAATGTTAAGGTTGATGAATTCTTTGACAAACCTAATGAGGTCAGCAGATTTGAGATTACAAGTGATGAAGAAAAACTAGTATTTGTTGAACCGGAAGTGCAAAAAAATGATGAACAAAACAATGCAAAAATAGGTACTCAACCAGTAGATGATGAGGAAGATGGTGAACATGAAGAAGAAGTCACTACACTGAAACTGGTAATCCCAATATATGTAAGGCTAAATAATTCAGAAGACCAGATTATAGGTGATAAGAATGCTGGTGTGCTAACTAGAAGAAAAATTAGAGAAAATTCCTGTCTGATTTCAACTGTTGAACCAAAGTCAGTTAGAGAAGCATTGAAAGATGATGATTGGATTAATGCAATGAATGAAGAAGTGGATCAAATTGAGAAAAACAATACATGGTCTCTTGTTCCTAGACCGGAAGACAAAAATGTAATTGGTACAAAGTGGGTCTTTAGAAACAAGTTAAATGAAGGTGGTGAGGTTGTGAGAAATAAGGCAAGACTTGTATGCAAAGGGTATGCAAAAGAAGAAGGAGAAGACTATGGTGAAACCTTTTCACTAGCGACAAGAGTTGAAGGTGTTAGAATGCTACTTGCCTTTGCATCCTTTAAAGGTTTTAAAGTCTATCAAATGGATGTTAAATCAACTTTCCTAAATGGTATTCTTGAAGAAGAAGTGTATGCAGAACAACCAAATGGGTTTGCTTTGGAAGAGGATAAAAATATGGTATGCAAGTTACACAAGGCATTATATAAATTGAAACAAGAACTAAGAGCATGGTATGAGAGACTACATGCACATCTAATTAAGATAGGTTTGTAGCGAACCAATGAGGACAATAATATCTATTTAAAGACTGAAGGAGACAAAATGTTAATTGCAAGAGTTTTTGTTGATGATATAATATTTTGTGGAGATGATGATTTGTGTATGGCTTTTGTTGATGAAATGAAGAAAGAGTTTGAGATGTCGCTGATCAGTGAGATAAAGTTTTTCATGGAGTTACAGGTCCAACAGCTAGAAGGCAAAATTTTTATTTGTCAGACTAAATATGGGAAAGAAGTTTTGAAGACTTTTGGAATGGAAGACTGCAAACTGGTTGGTACTCCAATGGTGACAGGTTGCAAATTATCAAAAGAGGATGATTCAACCTCTGTAGATGAGAAAGAATATAGATCTATGATTGGAAAATTGCATTATGTTGTTCACAGTAGACCGGATATTGCACATGGTATTGGTTTACTTGCTAGATCTCAAAAGTATCCCAAAGAGACACACATGGTAGGAGTAAAAAGGATATTAAGGTATCTGAAAGGAACAATTGATTATGGCTTATGGTATCCTTATAGAGGTAACTTTTCTTTGAAAGTGTTCACAGATGCAAACTAGGCTGAAAATTTTGATGACCGGAAAAGAACAATTGGTGGAGCTTTTCTTCTCGAAGGTAGACTGGTATCTTGGACCAGTAAAAAGAAAACTTGTGTATCATAGTCAACTGTAGAAGTAGAATATGTGGCTACATCTATGAATTGTACATAGGCTATTTGGATGAGACATGTTTTGGAAATTTTTAAGCAGAATATGACTGAATCGGTGGTTATTTATTGTGACAAAACTAGTGCTATAAATGTTTCTAAAAATACGGTGTTACCTGAAATGACTAAACATATTGAGTTGGACTATCATTTTCTAAGGAAGAGAGTACAAGAGAAGAAAATAACAATGAAAAATGTGTCTAGCAAGGAGCAATTAGCAGATATATTCACTAAACCTTTGCCTAAGGTGACCTTTGAATATCTCAGAGGTAAATTATGGGTTAGACCCCTACACAAGATAAACTAAGATGTAGGTGATGCATCAATCCAACAAACTTATTGAATATTTTTCACTATGGATTGATGAGATGTGGGCTAATCCTCAGGGGGAGTAGTTAAGAAGATTTTTAGCAGAGATGATGGAGACAACAACAACAATGATGATGTTATAAGATGAATTTGCACCTTTGGCATTGTTTCCAAAGGGGTAAGAGTAATATGACTAGGAGAAGAAATGTAGTAGACATGGGAGAAGTAATATAATCGGTAGAAGGTCATACAAAAGAGGAGAAGAGAAAGTGAAAATAAGATTAGTTCAGCATGATGATGATTCTTTTAGTGTTTCCATCAATGCAAAAGGGGGATAATGTTGGCATGATTGGCATAACTGGTGATGATATATTGAAGGACTATTGGTGATGATATATTGAAGGATTGTTGGTCATGATATAGTTGAGATATTGGTTGATGACTTGATGATCAATTATTTGTGTTGTCATTGATGGCAACTATATGGCAATTGTTTATTCTTGATTACTTTGTCATCTAGGTTTACTAGTGTAATATAACTGGTAATGGATTAAGTTTGTGAGATGAACTATGCAGCTTACAAACAAACTGACAAATAGGACTTTAACCGATAAACATGAAATAGTGTTATACTTAAGCAATTGGTTCTAAATATTGATGAGGATTTAGGTGTTGCACTTTGAAACATGTGTTTATATTATTGTAATGAGTCTTTGACCTTAACCACATCATGTTTTGATAACCTAAAGTTATGCTTGTGATTTACTGTTGTATTTTCAATAGGGTTTTAGAACTAGTAACAAGATCTCTTAACTGGTGATTCTTTATGGTTTGGCAGCGAATTTCATTGTGTTCATAGCTTGATAGTGACGTGTCAAAACCCATGTGAGAATTTAAAATGTTGTTTTGGTATGATTAAGGATGAAATTTCTTGGGAAACAATGAAGATCATAGAAGAATTTTTTAAGGGTTTGATTGCTTATTAGATTGATGTGCGGTGTCGTGTTATGATTATTCAATGGTTGAAATTGTCTTGATATTTATTATAATAATTTGTATGATGATTTGTAATGATCTATGATGATCTACGATGTAAATTCATTTGAATCTTGATGTATCTAGGGTTTTGTAACCGACAAAGATGTAAAGTGTATTTAGGTTAGCTTTGATGATTTTTATTGTGTTGGTGATCTGAGAAAAGACTATGTAGCTGAACCAGAGGTGTGTGTCTGCAAGAGTGAAGTGGATTGGAGCTAAAGTGGATCTAAACAAGCAAGCAGGAAGTGCTATTTATAGATCATTCATCTGTTGTTCCCTAATAGTTGTAGCAGGTTTAAAATCCCTTAATTGGGTAGGTCCTAATAAGCCTTGTTCATGTAAATCCCTTAACCGGGTAGCTCAACAACTTGAGTTTAAATCCTCCCGTGAGGTTTCTTCTAATAGGGAAAACCTTCTAACAGAGCTCATATTGTAAATCCCTTGACCAGGTGACTCCTAACAGGGTCTACTCCTAATCAGGCATCATTGTAAGCTCCTAACTAGGCTAGGCTCCGAAAAGGGCGCATTCTGAAAAAGTGCATTATCTTGTGGGTACCAATTCCCACTATGGTTTTTCCCATTTGGGTTTCCATGTGAAAATCCTAGTATTCATATGGCGATTGATTTGTGTTTGTGTTAAGTTGATATCTTTCTATTGCATGCATGATATGGAACACTTTAATGACCAATTTGATAAATCTGATTAGTAGGTTGATTTCAGTGGCTACCGGTACTAGTTATGATCTGTTTTGGTGAAGCATTAATCAGTTTGGTTTAAGATTTCATTTCTTGTTAATACTGATTCATCGCCCCTCTCAGTATTAATTGGATCCTCTAAATAATAATCTCTTCAGGAGCAATTGAACGACATGAAGGAGAAAATTGCAAGGCTAGAAAAGAATTATCATGAATAGGATAGTAAGATGAAACTTTTTTGTGATGCCTTTAATTCTCTCTGCAATATTGCATATGGGATAATGAAGAATGAGGTCCTGGGCATGGTTTCTGGTAAAGGTAGAGTGGAGAAAATCAGTAAGAAGAAGGGAAAGAAGGGTATAAGAGAGATGACGGAGGAGGACGAAGAAGATCAATAGGAGACATGGAAGAAGAATGTTGGCAGGCTCTTGCAGAAATAGAATCCGATAAAGAAGAAGTAATGGTCTCTTGGTTTTCTCGGTTTTGGTCTTTTTGTTATGTTTTTCTTTAGATGGTTCCTTGGGGCATGTGTGCCCAATTTGTCAAACTTTATGTTAATTAATTATACTAAGACTGACTCGGTTATGGTTGATAAGGATAATGTTGGAAACAACATTAGTAGTATAGCTTATGATAATAGGTACTATGATACTTTTTCTATTGGGTTTGATACTAGCATCCGTAGAAATAGTTTCATGGGTAGGAAACTTTTTGATCATTTTTTATTAGAACTAGATCCTTTTTGCTAGTTGTTTTACAGTTGGTGTTTGGTTTATGATGTAATTTTGCTTCTCTTTTCTGTCAGGGCCGTCTCCTTGGTAATCTAATAAAAAACATAACTTCGTTAAAATTTTAACATTTATATCTAAAGAAAACAAAAATAAAATAAAATTTGTTGAAAGTCATCTTAATAGTTTTTTATTAGAGTAAACAGGTTTTCAGGGGACTAGAAACCCCATACAACAAGTTTTGAAGGGACCTGAAATCCTTAGATTCTTCACAGATCTGGAACCAACAAAGGTACACTATAGAAAGATAGATCAAAGACAAACAACAACCCAACCACAATCACACAAGACAGATAAAACATTACAGGAATTCAGATAAAAGAGGTTGCAAACAACAAAACAACCACAACCAAGCCAATGCTAGCCAGTCAACAAAAGTAGTCCAATACAGATCAAGTTGGAATAAATAACATATCTATAACAACTTAAAGATCTAAAAAATAGAGGATGAGGGTTTGCCAAGCACCCTCAACCAACAAGAAGGGTTTTCCCAAGCTCACTTAACCTGTAACAAAGTCTTCAGGCCACCAAAAGAAAATCCTGAACCTAACCAGAACGAAATACTAGCTAAACTGGGCCCTTGAAAACTACTAGCATCCAACCTGTTCGTGGGTTTTACAAGGCCCCCACAACCTATAACAAGGTTTTTCCAAGCTCCTTCAACCTTAAAGGTGGGT
The DNA here is from genome assembly GCF_030272615.1 of Cryptomeria japonica. Taxonomy (NCBI): domain Eukaryota; kingdom Viridiplantae; phylum Streptophyta; class Pinopsida; order Cupressales; family Cupressaceae; genus Cryptomeria; species Cryptomeria japonica. The sequence goes on from NC_081413.1 coordinate 231,126,944, forward strand.
TTTAGAAGGATCCCATAACCCGCAATGGGTTTTTGAAAAGCTCCCATAACCTTTTCCTTGAGAGAAAACATAGCAGAACAAATAAAATCCTCCAAGATCACCACCTCAATAGATGAAATAGGAGAGAAGCTGAGTTAAAGATCATCCTCAGTTCCCACAAAATTTAAAAACAGGGTGGCAATAGTCATCGACCAACAAAACACAACCCTCACCATTGAGACAAACTCCACCTCAATAGGAGAAAGGTTAATTCTAGCAATATTCATCTTCACTTCAAAAGAAGAAAGAGCCACCTCTATAAGGAAAACCCCCCAAAAAATGAAAGCTATAGGGAGAATTCTATCCAAAAATACATCATGCATAACCAAAGCTGGAGCAGAGATGGGAAACCTTCAACGAATCTTCAACATAGACCTAATGACACAGAGGGCTCTGTCTAAAACCACAAAGGGTCAACAAAAAATAAACCCGAACAAACCAATAATATAACCTCCAAGAGTAGTAAAAACCCCTTCATAGCATGTGAAGATAAATGAAAGAAAGCACAAACCAGAAAGAAAAAGAAAAAATCTCTGCCTCAAACAAAACAAGGTCCTTCAAAAGGATGGGGAAGAAGGGAACATAGAGCACCCATTCCACACCCACTAGTAGTTCCATGAGCTAGGACCCCAAAGAAACCACCACCGCACAAAAAAAGATTAGATCTGCTACAACACCACCAACATCAATGACAAAGACCTACGACCATAGCAGTAGTGCCACAAAAAACACCACCACGTCGAAAGCAAACAGATCTACTGCAACAACACCCACTTCAGCATCTCTTTCCATAAAAACCCCAAGAACATCTGCATCACTGAACAAGAAAACCCACACCCTAAGCTTGTCACAGCTCCCGCCACCCAAAGCGTAGATTGAGCAAAAATCCACAAAGGGCAAAGTAGAACCACGAGGCTCTAAACCCCAAACCCGGAGCCAAGGCAGAAGAGCAACACCTCCCAGAGAAAAACAAGCAACACCTCCAATGTCATTCGCATCTACAAACAGAAAGCGGGCAATGTAAGCACTGCCATCACAGTCCACACCGACAAATAGATGACGGCCAATGCAAGCAATCATGTGCAAGAGAGGGAAGAGAAAAGAGGCCACACAGGCCAAAGTGCAAACTCCAACAAATCCCACTCAAAATGACTACCAAGAACCCGTCATTCTCATCATCTCCTTTGCCATCTTCATTTGCAACATCTCCTACAACGCAGAGGCCACTCAAAACCCTAGTGCTAAACCCGCTCCTTTTCCCTCTCATCCTTTCGTTTGATAGAAGAGTTAGATGTTATTATTAATTAAGAGAATTTTGCTTTTAGCCAATTAGTGGTTGTTTTTAAAGTTGTCTTAATAGATATTATAACATATATATATATATATATATATATATATATATATATATATATATATATATATATATATATATATATATATATATATATATATATATATATATATATATATATATAGTTTTATATTAAAAAAACTACTATTATAACATAAAAATAAGTAAAAATATATATAAATATTGTAAAATTTAACATCCATAATATATAACTAAGGGATTTTAAAATACATAAAAAAAATATGATATATGTTGAAATCACTTAGTTATATATTATGTATATTATAATATATGACTATTAAAATAAATAAGAATAATTAAAAAATAAAAGTAAACATATAATTTACTATTAAAAAATTAAATTTTTAATTTTAAATTAAATATATATTTTTAAAAAGTTATTTACCTATATATCTTGAAATCAATTAATTATATATTATAATATAATTATTTTTAAGAAAAAAAAAAAAAATTTAAAATTTTAAACATATAATTTATTTTTAGAATCTAGAAATTTTTTTTATATATATATACATATATATATATATATATAGAGAGAGAGAGAGAGAGAGAGAGAGAGAGAGAGAGAGAGAGAGGTATATATATATATATATATATATATATATATATATATATATATATATATATATATATATATATATATATATATATATATATATATCTGTGTGTGTGTGTGTGTGTGTGTGTGTGTGTGTGTGTGTGTGTGTGCATATTTATATGTATATGTATATATATATATGTATACAACCCCCCGCCCCCACACACATATATAATTATCTACATATGTGTGTTCAAGAAAATAAAATATTGAAATTTACATGTATATATCTTAAAATCAATTAATTATATATTATAGTATAATTATTATTAAAAAAAAAAATTAAAATTATTGAAATTTTTTTTAAAATTATTTTAATAATAAATAAAAGATTATAAAAAACATTAAAATAAACTATTTAATTTTATAGTATGGGGAGTCTTAGGGCAAGTGGAGGCTATAGGGGTATGAGTGCTCTGCAAGAAGCGTTGAAGCATATGGAAGGAGGACAAGCACGGGGATGGATGCGGCTAAACTGGTTTGTATTGTATTAGCACCTTTTCTCACTGAGAAGGAAAAAAGAGCTTGACAAGTCTTTAAATCTAAAAGAGTTTCCCCAAGATTTCTCCAAATCGAGTTTCTCTACTTTAATTCTATTTTGCAATCACGCATTATCATCTATATGCTTTTGCTTTTGCTTCCCCAATGTACTTCCATCTCGCCAAAAGGCGTAATTTTACTTAAAATCAGAAAGGGAGATTGGAGGGACAATAATTCTTTGAGCAACTGGGATGAGTCTCACCAAACTCCATGCGCCTAGAAAGGAATTTATCATATAATTCTTTCATTGGCTCCATTACTCCAGCCTTTGAAATGCTGCCAAAGATGGAAGCTATCTCAATATGATAATGACACAAATTATCACGAATAAATGTGTGATTTTCTAGCATGATAATAATTACTTAACACCCTTGCACATCAACTATTTTGGTTATATTTGGTTCTATTATATTTCTTGTTTAACTTTATACATTCAATTTATTCAAACTGTAGTCACACAAATCTATCCATTTTGATTAAATGAATATTTGCTATTTATTTGGTTAAAAATCCACTAGCCATCAGTTAATTAAATTAATATTTAATTAATTCATCTCCAAACATTCTCCTATTAATTAAATAAATTATTCAATTTATTTTAATTAATTTATTAAATCAAATTCCAATCAATTAAATAAATAAAATCTATTTATTTAATTAAAATCCCCTTTTCCTCTTTTAAATAAATTAAATCAAACATTTATTTAAATCATTATCCCCACCCCACTTGCATTTTCCTACAAATGCAACTTGCACACATTTATTGAAATAAATGAATTTTTATTTTAATAAAATCCTATTTTCCCTCACCCACCAAATCCACTTGCAAAATCTAATCCCCTTCTAGATTCTTCTAACCCCTTCCTAATTAGCCTAATCCATCCCCTAATTATTGTCACATTCCTAAGCAAAATGGAGTCACTTCTCAAACCTCAAAAGTCTTGGATAACCATTAAAGGTTTTCAACATTCAACCACTTAAATCCTCAAAGTCTTTGATAGCCATTAAAGGCTTCCAACTTTCAACCACTTAATCCACAAAGTCTCCAATAACCATTAATGGTTAACCCAAACCCTCCTACATGGTTAAAACATTTGTTTTGACTCAACCTCTACCCAACCCAAGGGTCTCATCAAGCCTTTAATGCTTTGACCATGATTATCTCTTATTCATTTGCACAAAGGTTTATCCTTGCATTAACTCCTAATCCAGTGGGTAATCCTAACTTAGGCTTGACCCTTACCTTCTAGATAACCATGAGGTCTCCTCAGGCATTTAATGCCTCCAACTCCTTTCTCTCAACCCAACCCTATGTTGACACTTGTCACCATTTTATTGGTGCAAATTGTGCACATGGATCCCCAACTTTCAAACTCAACCCTTGATTAAATCTTTTAATCCTAACCATCCATTGCTCCATTTTTCCTATAAATAGAGCCCATTCCTTCATAATCCAGATCCTGAAAACTTGTATGCATTTAAGCTATAGGCATTTTAAGAGAGCATTTAGCATAGCATAACTAAAATCTTGTCTTTTTGATAAAATAAATTTTTTAGCATCAATAGCATAGTATTAGTTTTTCATTTCATATTTGAAGCACAATACTACAATCTCAATCCTCCATAAGCATCCATAGTGCAAAAAGCTGTTGAGAGCTACACTATTTTGGAACTTGGAGAGGAGAGGAACAAGGGAGAAGAAACTAAGAGCATGTTAGGAGGTATTTGGAGATGCCTCATCATGTTTGCTTTGATAGTTAAATATGCTTGCATGTTTTTAGTGTCTCTCTTAGTATGCCTTTTTAGATTAGTTTTTGATTGACTAACACTAACGGTTTTGTGTTTTTTGTGTTATTTTATCATTGACTAACCTTGTGTCATTTAGGAGGGCATCATTTGGTGAACCCGACGTGAATCGAACATGCAACCTTCTGATCATTTTTTTTAACTAACATGTCTGATTGTTGAATTTGTCACACAGGTCGCGCTTCAGCACTATTGAACCCATTTTAGCGCTATTGAACCCGTTTTAGCGCTACCGACACTTTTTCTTTTAGCGCTATTATTCTTACAATAGCGCTATTGTTCTTACAATAGCGCTATTGTTCTTACAATAGCGCTATTGTTCTTACAATAGCGCTATTGTTCTTACAATAGCGCTATTGTTCTTACAATAGCGCTATTGTAAAAGTTTCAGTGCTTTTGACTCTATTTTAGCGCTTTGGTTCTTATTCTGGCGCTATTGAAGATATTTTAGCGCTTTTGACGCTCTGGTTTTACCCTTCTTTTAGCGCTTCTGTGTAAACTAGCACTTCTGTTTAAACATAGACTAGCGCTATTGCAACAGAATGTTGTAAAAATTGCTTTGTAACCACAAAAATGGAAATTCTTAGGCTTGTGGAAGCCCCCCTTGAACATTGATTTTACTAACATGTTTTTGTTTGTGCAGGTTAACAACTCACCATAAAAATCACAAACTTGTCTTTTGGTGCTTAAAAACTTGACAACCACAAAATTATATTGCTTTCTAGTTAGGGTCATTTGTCCTTTTGGTGCTTAAAATCAACAAACAAAGTTTCTTTCCTTGCATCAAACTTAAAAATCACAAGCCACACTTCAATTTTGGGCAAGTAAAAAGAACAAACCACTTGTTTTTGATTTTTGCAAACAAATTTTACTTCAAGCAAAACGTGTTTTTCATTAAGTTGACTAGGATTTCCAAATTCTAGATTACAAAACACATTGCCTTTGAAGTTAAAAAGAACACCATGGCTGTTGGAGCAACATCTCCAAATAGTTAGACCACATTTTGCAATGGTGGATTAAAAAGAACAAGTGCCTTTCATGCTTGGCACACTTGTGCAAAAGGTCAATCAAGTGGACCTACTTCTAACACACACTATCCTCTCCCTTGGCTTTCGTGGTCCTAGGTGCAAGAGAAAAGTGTTAGTAACACTCAAATTTTATCTTTTTAAGAGAGGCCTGCCAAGGGATCGATACTCTTGGGAATGACCTCGAGCGGTAAATCCTTCGAGCCACTATAGAAATCAGGTGAGAGCGAAAGCTGTAGCCTTGGGTATAGCTGTTCCTACAGTGTAACTGGCCGAAAGGACAAATGGGCCCCACCACCAGTTACAAGGCTCTTAAGTGAGTCACTGCAGAATGAACTTATGTTGAAAAACATCGAACATGACTAAAAACCTTTAAATAGTAGCCCACCTGTTCTATTGATTGAGGATATTTAAGATATAAATTCGTGCAAGAGCATAGATGGTTTTGCTCCCAAGATACTCACCATACATATTTCCTTGAGTAGAAACATAGCTTTTTGAAAAGTCACTTGTGGCTTGATAAAAGTGGTGATTCCCCCATCATAGGGATCATCTATTTGTTATGCTTGTGCAAGACTTAGTATATCACATCCTTACCTGCCACAGTGGGATTCATAAGGTATGTAGTACCAAAGTCGAAGAAATATCAAGATGTGGGCTAAATTTATCACAACTGGCCATTTGACCTTAGGGATAAAAAGTGTTTGAAGTGTGTTCGTTTTAAAGACCAAGTGCAAATTGAGCCGACTTCAGGCTTTGGAAATACACCTTAAAACACATCTAAAGGAAGGGTCATCTACAAGTCCAAGGATTGGGTTGATCTAGACCCATACTCATTTGTGCCTTTGGGGGCAACATTCTTGTGTTTGTGTGCTTGCTTTGTTTTCTTGTCAAAGAAAAATCAGAAAATCAATCCCAAAAATAAAGTATTCATCCAACATTTCTCAAAAATAACCAAAAATACCAAAAACAAAGTGCAAACAACAAAGAGTCAAATTTTATGACCATTCTTCACATCTTGCGAAAGAAGAAGCGTTATCAGAATATCAACTTGAAAAGAAGACCATTGAGCTCAAAGGCTTTGATCAAAAGAAGGAAGTTCTTCTATATAAATAGACAAATCTTTGTCTCACATAGAGTCTTTCTGTGTCACATGCGTCTTTACCTTCAAGGCAAAACAAACAAATTTGATTCTGAATCATTGAACCATAGAGATTTTATGCAATATAGGGCTCTGAGTTATCACAAAAATCAAGGAGGAAAGATTAATCCCAATTTCTTCCCAAACATCTGTATCACATACAACACAACTCGAGAAATACCACCAACACCTGAAAGGGAAGAGGTAGAGTTTGTCCCATTTGTGACACAAAGTTTTTATTGAAGTTGAAAACATTTTCAACCATCATCTTACTCATACATCATCACTTCATCATCATCAATCCGTCCCAACTCTCAAAACATTAAGAGGTTCTTGTCCCAAGACTCCTTTTTAGATATTGCTTGAATCAAATGCATCACATCACTTTTTAGATTGTTTCTACATCTAGGATAAACTCATCCTAAGAGACACATCTACGCAGGTTAAAAATAGTTCATGAGTGAATCCTCTCATTGCTAGGTAGTCAAAATCTGTAACACATCTCAGATTTCTCTACACCTTATCACATCCAAACTTATCAAACAAGCAAGCAATTCAAAGAAGGAATTTCGGTTACATCCACCTTAAAAGTGCTAGAGATCCACGTACAACACAATCCACTAATCATCAATCTTTCATCAAACAACTCATCATCATCTTCAATCAACTTCAACACAAACTTGCAAACAAAATGGCTCAAACCCGATCCTAATCAAGGCAACGTGAAATAGAAAAAGCAGCAGAAGAAGAGGACAATCTCAATGAATTTCAAGAAGCACTTGGAGGAAATGCAGATGAAGAAAACCCAAGTACTCCCACTCCTGCAACAATTGAAAGGGCTTAGCATAACCCTCTCTTTAACAGATTGTTTGATGAAATACTCAGGAGCAATGCGGATGCTCACTTCTTAAGACTCGCTCAAGAAGGAGCAAAACTCCCCTCCGACTTTGATCTTACCCAATTAAGACAAGCATCAGATAGACAAAGTCACCATGAAGAGGAAAGAGGTGGATATTCCATCAGATATAACATTCCTCGAGGTAACCCACCACCTCCTCCTCCAAATGAAATGGAGATGTAGCGGCAACAAGTCGAGAATCTCGCCCAACAACTTCATAGTGGTGTTAAGACCAATCAATTCTCACTTAACGACATCTGTCCCTATCCTTTTGATAGGAATCTTTATATGCCACCATTTCCACGTGGGTTCGAAACACCCAAATTTGAAAAATATAGAGGAAAGGGAGATCCCCGTGATCATGTCCGAGAATTTCATTCTGCTTGTCTTGAAGTGGCATATGAAGACACCTATCTCATGCACCTTTTTCCCCAAAGCTTGGGAGGAGAAACCACATCATGGTTTTCTCGACTATCAGGTGGCATAAGAACATTTGAGGAACTCATCCAAAAGTTCCTGGCTCATTATTCTCATAACATTGAACGCGACATCACCATGGTTGATCTGTGCAATACCAAACAAAAACCAGGTGAACTATTCTCAGTATTCCTGCAACGATGGCGCCAAATGTCTAGCAGACGTTCTCTTCAGTTACCTAAACGAGAACTAGTAGAAATATTCATTTCCAACTTAAATGAAGAAATGGAATTTCACCTGGATGTCAAAGGCACATACTCTTTTAATGATATGATCACCAAAGGTTTGAAATGTGAACGGGCACTCATCAAGAAAGGACTCATCAAAATATTTAATGAACCAAAAGATGGTCCTCGCCTGCGCTTCAATAGTGATAAACCAAACTTCTGGAACAAAAACAAGAATATCGTCAACGATGGAGTTGTGGATGCTCGGACTATCCAAAATGCACAACCTGTGGTTCGATTTGCAGGACAAAATCCTCCACCTCAGAATAACACAAATGTTCCTTCCAATCAAGGTCGCATCACATCTCATGATGAACCTAGACCTCGTCAGCAAAAACAAAAACGCACATACACTCCCTTAGGGGAACCCATTGAAACAGTATTACGACAACTCATTTCTCAAAATTTGGTCACTCTACCTAAGCTATCCAACTATGAGCCTCAAGTCAAACCGGCATGGTGGAGAGATACTGAACACTGTGAATTCCATCAAGGAAGAGGACACAAGACAAGTAATTGTCACCGATTGAAAGATCTTATTCAGGATCTTATTGACCGAGGAGAAATTGAAATTGAAGGACATGACCCAAAAACAACAAATAATGATCATCTGATGTTCAAAAATCCACTTCCATCACAAGATCAAAGGGGTCCTTCCATTTCCAGGTGAGGCACTGATACCACAGATTATACACAGGCTGCGTATAACTACACTGTAAATCATCTGTATGACGCCAGTGAACAAGTTGCAACTATAACTTTCAAAAATCCCAACTCAAATTGCAATGTTGTTACGCGTCATGGCAAGGTCACCATCAAGGCAACTCCACAAGGCACCACCTCCATTCCCAAGCAGTACAATCTTGTGGAACAATTAGATAAAACCCCTGCGCTTATATCCATTTTAGAGCTATTGCACCTATCACCATCTCATAAAACTATCTTGGATCAAGCACTCCAAGAGGCGTCAGTCCCTCAAATCTGAATGCAGACCAATTTCAAGCCATGGTTGGATGTCTCAAGTCATCACCTTGTCTCACTTTTTTTGAAAGTGACAACTCTTCCTTCCAGCAACCTCATAATGCCTCACTCCACATCGAAGGATTTATCAACTACCATAGGATCAAATGAGTCTTGATCGATAATGGCACATGCTTGAATATTTGCACACTACAGTTGGTCACAGCATTGGGATATGCAATAGAATCAGTGGATCCTCGCAAGAAGATCACAATCAAAGCCTATGACGATGCAAAGCGTTCATCCAAAGGAGCTGTGGTACTTCCAATCCGAGTGGGCCTTGTGGTAAAACACATCATCTGTCAGGTTCTGGACCTTCCTCTGCCATATAATCTATTGTTAGGAAGACCTTGGATACATGCCATGCAAGTCGTTCCATCTACTTACCATCAATGTATCAAGTTCCCACATAACGGTACAGAGATCACAATCCTGGGTGATGCAAATCCTTTTGCGTATTGCCATAATATCAACCATCAACCAGAGATTACTGTCCCTAATAATAGAGAAGCCATTTCCTCCACATCATATATAAGTCCAACCTCTCTTGCTAGTTCAAACACCACTATACCCAAGCAAGAAAAGCTTAAGATGAAAGTCGCAGAGGAAGGTCCCGGGGAATACAACTTAAGTCAACTCTTTTGTGTGGGACAAATGCCCCTTTCTCCTAAAACACATGGTAAACCACAACAGTTACTCTAGCAACCACTAATCACACCAGCATGTGCTTTGACGCCTTTCATCCTTGGAAAGAGTCAAGAGGAAGAGACACAAGATGAGGACCTAGCGGAATGGATCTATAAAGATCCCATCACCACTGATATACCGCGAGTTATACTTCCTACAGATCAGTATGGCAAAGGTCTCCTCATTATGCAAAGAATGGGGTATGATGGTCAGAGTGCTTTGGGATATTGCAAACAAGGACGACATGAACCTCTGCTACTAGAATTAAAGCCCAAAGGTAATACAGGCCTAGGCTTTGAAAAAGAGGTATTTCCTAAACTCAGATTCAAAGGACAACCCAGCAAACCACTATGTCAACCTACAGCAAAAAGGACACCTTTCATCATTAAAGCAGCATCAAGCACTATCCCCACTACCCCATCGAGGCTCACAAACCCAACACCACTATCTACAATGCCAATCATCCCACCAAGAAAATCAGTAATCCCATCAATAATACCATTAGCAGCAACAATTGTATCAGAACCCGCAGCAACATCTATGGCACCGGTAGTTCCAGCAGAAGCCACTAAGTCACCACTGCCGATCCTTCCCATATCAGATTCTTTAATCCCCATCAAACTTCCTGCAGCACCGATCACTACAAAGGTACATAAACCAATCACACCTGCAGTGTTTAACTCAAAAGACATCCCAGTGTGGTATAGTAATCAGATGCTAGAAAGTGATTTAGAGACCGACTCACATGAGTGGGAATTTGATTTTGTACAGCTTAACACTTCAGATGAGGAAGACACATCACCACCTCCGCCACACAAAGACATCCCTGTTTACGGAGAAGCACAGATAAAGACCACTTGGGTACCTGAGCTGGAAACATCTTCCACAGACCCTACGTCTCATCCTACACCCGATTCTGACAGGGAGAGTACCATTAACGACCTTCACCATACTGTCTTAACCCTCACTGATACATCTAATGCACTTAACCTAATCGATGAAGTAATGCCCATTATCCATCCCGACCTCATTGAATGGAACCAACCAAATCCCCCATGTCTTGACTTCTTCCAAAACGATGAGGCTATCATTGACTTTTTGGACTTAAGGGATAATCTACCAAGTGAGGATCACAAAGCTGGATTCACCATTAAACTTAATAGCGCAGCATACTTCGGGGTGGATGCCAAACCTTTCAGCTACAAAAATATAACAATAAAACATGGATCTTCCAGTGAAAACCACACTGTGGCACTGTTTGATCCAACAAAAGTAAAAAGAAAGAGCGTATCCAATGGTGAAAACCTCTCTGAGGCGCCTAAGGATGAAGGGTTTGACATTCTCCCTGCAAGCACACAACAAGAACGATCAATGATTCTCATCAAGGAAACCAAAGAATACAATGTGGGGACTCCTGAATATCCTCATCTCATACATCTGGCATCTCTTCTCACTCCAGAGAAACAACCTAAGTTTATAGAGTTCCTTCAAAAGCATCAGATCGACTTTGCATGGTCATATGCAGACATGCCTGGGCTTGATCCTGATTTAGTCATGCATCACCTCGCCATAGCAGAAAGAGCCAAACCTATCAAGCAGAAGCTTCGTAAGATGCATCCTCAGATTGCAGTGCTAGTCAAAACAGAACTCAAGAAACTCCTAGATGTTGGTTTCATTAGGCCAATCGATTACGCATAATGGATCTCCAACATTGTGCCTATCGGCAAACCAAAAGGGGGCATCCGCATTTGTACTGACTTCAGAGATCTGAATAAGGCATGTCCTAAGGATGACTTCCCCCTACCAAATATCAACATCATAGTGGATCTGACAGCAGGACATGCCATGCTTTCACTCATGGATGGCTTTTCAAGATACAATCAAATCAAGATCGCACCAGAAGATCAAAATAAGACAGCCTTCACATGTCCATGGGGCACATATTGTTGGAATGTAATGCCTTTCGGTCTAAAGAATGCAGGAGCAACCTATCAAAGAGGAATGACCACCATCTTCCATGACATGATGCATACCATGATGGAAGATTATGTAGATGACTTACTAGCAAAATCACTCAATAGAGAAGGGCATCTCCACATCTTAGATAAAATCTTTGATAGACTGGAACAATAACATGTTCAACTCAACCCAAAGAATTGTGTCTTTGGAGTGACCTCTGGGAAGCTTCTAGGCTACATTGTCTCAATAAAAGGTATTGAGGTTGACCCAGCAAAGGTTAAGGCAATCATGGACATGCCACTGCCAAAGAATATCAGTCAGCTAAGAACACTACAAGGATGACTTCAATCCATCTAAAGATTCATTGCACAATTGGCTGATAAGTGTCACCCATTCACACACTTGCTACACAAGAACATCCGCTTTCAGTGGGATGCCAAATGCCAGCAAGCATTTTAGACACTTAAAGACTATATTATGAATCCACCATTGCTGATGCCACCAGATCCAAGTAGACCATTGTTACTTTATATCTCAGCGACAAGTACAACATTGGGTGTACTACTGGCACAACATAATACAGAAGGCAAAGAGTGTGCTGTTTACTACATCTCTCGCACACTGGTGGGCTATGAACTCAATTACACGCCTATTGAGCGAGCTTGCCTAGCAGTAATCTTAGCAGCCACTAAACTAAGGCACTATCTATTAACACACAAGGTACAACTCATTGCAAAGATTGATCCACTCAAGTATTTACTCAGCAAAGTAGCATTGATAGGTCGCTTGGCCAAATGGGTGATGATTCTAAGTGAATTTGACATCGAGTATGTGGACCGTAAAGCTATCAAAGGTCAAGTTATTGCAGATTAGTTGGCCGATGCACCCCTCACAGGCGATCATCCCCTCATTTCCAATTTTCTAGATGAAGAGATATTCATGATCACAGAGGCACCGCCATGGAAACTATATTTTGATGGTTCATACACTAGGCATGGCTCGGGGGCAGGCATTCTGTTTATCACACTTCAAGGTGACAGCATACCGAAGTCTTACAGGCTCACATTTCCATGCACCAACAACATAGCAGAGTATGAGGCCTTGATCACAGGACTCAGGTTAGCCGTACAATGGAAATTACAAGAATTGCAAGTATATGGCGATTCCCAACTGGTCATTCGACAAGCAACTGATGAATATTAGACCAAAGATGATAAACTCATGCCATATAAGCAAATGGTGGACACTCTAAAGACATCATTTATTACTATCACCTTTGAGCAGATACCAAGAGATCAGAATCAAGCTGCTGACGCTATGGCTACTATCGCATCTCTCCTAGATCTTCCACAGAATTCAACACGCTACGAGTTCTTGGTAGAACAGCTTTGGATTCCCGCTTATGATATCCCCAAATCCAAGATGATATGTCACCTTGTTGGTTCTGAATCCCCATGGTATGGTGAATTCTACACCTATCTCCGCAATCACACCCTTCCTCCCAACCAATCGAATAACCAACGTAAAACCTTCATTCGCCAAACTGCTCGATATACCATTATTGCTGAAACCTTATACCACCGCAGTCTTGATGGTACTCTCCTTCGATGTCTAGAACAAGGTGAGATAACAAAGGCTTTGGAAGAAGTCCATGAAGGAATTTGTGGAACTCATGCAAGTGGTCCTTCACTAGCCAAGAAGATCATGCGAGCTAGATACTATTGGCCATCTATGGAAAAGGATACCTACTACTTTGTCAGAAAATGCAAGAAATGTCAAGTTCACGACAACCTGATACATGCACCAGCACAGGAACTGCAACCAATCACAACACCATGGCCTTTTTGTCAATGGGGCCTTGACCTTGTGGGTAAGATTCATCCATCTTCATCCAACGGCCATAAATTTATCATTACCGCCACCGAATATTTCACAAAGTGGATCGAAGCTGTTCCACTTACCCAAGTCACCGACAAGCAGATCGCCTCATTCATCCTCAACTACATCATCTACCGGTATGGTGTGCCCATGTCCATCATCATAGATAACGGTCTTCCTTTCAAAAATCAGGATGTCCGTGAACTTTGTGAGAAATTTCATATCCAACATCGCTTTTCTACCCCCTATTACCCACAAGGCAATGGTCAGGCCGAATCATCCAATAAAAACATATTAAGAATCCTCAAGAAGACAGTCAATGATGTCGGCCGTGATTGGCATGTTCAATTGAATCCAGCGCTATGGGCATATCGAACTAGCATTCGAACCCCTACAGGTGCAACTCCTTATTCATTGGTCTATGGTGCTGAAGCTATCTTACCTATTGAGGTCGAAATACCATCCTTACGGGTTTCCTTGCACAATCTCATCGATGATGAAGCATACAGAGTATCCCATCTGTAGGACTTAGAGTTACTTGATGAGAAGTGACAAGCTGCATACAACCATGTCAAAGCCTATCAGCAGCGCATGAGTAGAAGCTACAATCACCGAGTTAGATCTCATACATTTGAGGTAGGTGATCTTGTTCTTCGAGAGAATCCTCGCAACCAACCAAACAAAGAACATCAGGGCAAGTTTGAATCAAACTGGCTGGGCCCATATATTGTCACTACTGTATTTGGGTCTGGGGCATATCAGTTGGCTACATCAGAAGGAGAACCGCTTGCAGATCCAATCAACAACATGCACCTCAAACGGTTTTACACATAAGCTGCATAGAGTATCAGGCTCCCAGATATACTGGCAAAAATACCAAAAACATTCAAAAAATGTCCTAAAGAAATACAAAAACATTCAGAAAATGTCCTAAAGAAATACAAAAACATTCAAAAAAGCAAAGCAAAATCATACATCCAAATAGTGAACAACCACTCCGGTGGCACCTTGGGTAAGTGCGATGGTGAAAACCTGGCAAACAGGTGCCACTCGTAAAAAAAACAATGGCTCCAGTATCTTTCAGGCTCGTTGTGATCACATTCATACACACATCCATTCATCCATCCAACCATGGCTTGTTATTTGATCTACAATTAAGAAAGTACTCCATGCGTCTTGCATCCCGCTTTTTCATAGTCAGGTCTAAAACTGGGGGCAATGCCCCTTAGCCTATTGATGGAAGTGGATTCTACATTGTCTTTGCGTCATTACGTTCTTCATTCAAGCAATCATCAAAATACCAAAAAAAACATTCAAAAATGACTCTCAAAATACCAAAAACATTCAAAAAAATGTTTTACAAAATCCAAAAACATCGAAAAACCATCAAAAATCAAAACAAAAACATGGTAACACCTTGTACATACTCATCCATACTGATACAAAACAAACATTGACATAATACTCACACGATGACCATTTATCAATCGACCAAAACAATCAACATCAACAATCCAAAACTGTCTTAAACAAGGATGCATCCTTCCTTATCAAAACAAAGACAAAAGTGACATTTTCTTTGACAAGAAAATTATGTTAAGTTATCAAATGCTTGGTTGATTTGTGAGTACAATCATTTGTTTATCTGTATTAGGATCTTTTAGCATTTATTTTATATCATTTGCACATTCTTTCCGATGAAGTTCTGGGGCATGTACTAATGGTGTCTACGTGGGAAGTTCACCAAGCTACGTGATCTTATGCCAAATGCAGTCATAGATCACTACGACTTGCTGACTACAACGTATACCTCGACCATATGAGCATGAACCATTACCAAGGATCCTTATTCTTTATTCTTTATGTATATACTGTTTGTTTGTAGGTACAATGCTCATTCTTTAGTTCCTCCTTATCCAAATTGGATAAAGATTTTATCTCTTAGTATGGTATGCACTTGTCTCAGTATATGATTAGCCTAAGATCAAGGAGGATGATCCAAGTCATGCATGAATGGAGATAATCCTTGTCTGTTCCGCAAGCAATACTCTGGTCGACTTGACCCTTATATCAAGTCATTTGTATTAACTTGCTATATAAAATCCATGTAAGGAATACTCAGGTCATCTTGAATCATTATGTCAAGATGCTTGTATTCTCTTCCAACATTTTAAAGCTCAATGATGAAAATAGAGCACTATGGATCGTCATTCCATCTCATCTGTTTATATCTTGAATTCCGTTGCATATCACCCATCCATCCATTCATTCATATGTAGGGTTTACATGTAAAAGTGACCAATAAAGCTGGTCTTGGATACAATCATGACCGAGTACTCTAATACATCATCAATGCATCATGCAAAGTCTCAAAAACCTTGCATTCCTCATAGTCATATCATCATTGCATTTAGGTGCATCTTGCATTAAGTCCATTCATGTCATTTCCAACTTAATATTGCATATAATTCATGTGTGATATTAGTTTTCATTTAATCATTTGCATCATTGCATCCATCATAAAAAAAATTAGATTCATTCATGGGATCGAATTGTCTTTGATTACTTTTAATCATTTATTAGGCATTCATTTAGGGTCAATTATCCATCATCATTTCATTATCCTTTATCATTTATCATTGCATACATTCATTTATAAAATTAAAACATTGCATTCATTCATCTAGTTATTAAAGTATTTTATTATGCTCATTTTAGGATTCATTTCACATCGCATTCATTATCCTCTTTTTAATTGCATTAAGGTGCAGTTATTAAATAAACCATAAGTTATAGTATCATCACATTATCATTCTTACTTAAAACATATTTAAGCATTTAGAATCCTCAAATCCATTTGTTTCAAAACATTGGTTCATACCATTATATATATATATATATCCATTTTACATACACATTCATTTAGGCATTACCATATAAAGCATTTGTACTTTACATATTGTTTATCCATATTACATTCATCTACACACATCTAGATGCATATCCATCCATAACATTGCATTAACATCATCACATAAATCATCTCATCATTATATTGCAATAGAAAACACCAAAATCCTATTCATAACTCATAAACATATATCATCATCATGGCATCACATACATAAAGCATTACATCAAAGATCAAATACATCATGCATATATAAACCTGCATTCATATGTCAGTATCCAACATCATAAATCATCATAAAAACATGCATAAAAGAAACATCTCATCAAAATGCATACATATACACACATCCATACATAATCAAATGCATATCACCACAATATGGGATCTCCTCATATATCTCATCTCATATATCAGAGTACAATGAAGTCTACAAAATCGGCTACCAAGAGCCATCCAAGATACAGTCCAAAAAATAAACAATGATACCAATACATGTATGCATGAATGCTCTCTCAAATGCCGCTCTGGCCTGATGCTGTCCCACCACCTCTACCTGCTCCACCACTGGTGCCTGCACCACCTGATCCATCTCTCCATGGAGGCCTCATCGAACCCCCACTCCCTCCTGCATCTCCTGATCTCTCCTGCCTCATCGAACCCCCACTCCCTCCTACATCTCCTGATCTCTCCTGCCTCAACGGACCCATCACACCCCCACTGCTCTGCGCCCTCTACGATCGCTCTGATCTAGCCTGCCGCATCTGCGAATAGCTGAGAGCTCACTGGCTAACTGGTACAATCTGCTCATATAAGCCCCACCAGTAGTCTATCTCGGCCTGTGCTTGCCGCATCTCCCTCATCACCTCCCCTGTAGGACCTTGTGCTCCTACTCCGATCCGAACCCTCTCCTGCAGCTCGGACAATCTCTCCACTGGACTAACCCTCTCCTGCAGCACCACTGTCAGCTCTGCCTCTCGTGCAAATAGCTGCACATCCCTAACTGCTACCTCCTCCTCTAAACTCTCTATCCGGGTCTGCAAATGATCTATCATGTGATCCCGTAGATCTCCAGTGGCCCCCTCCTCAGTCTCCATCGCTGCCTCACCTATATCAGTGGCTCCCTCCCCTCTATCCATCGGGATCTCCCTCTCCATCCCCCTCTCACTCAGCTGCACTCCCCCCTGCATCAAAGGTCCCTGTGATATCTGAAGAGGTAGTCCACCTCTCCCTCTCCACTGCCTCTGCATCCCCAACCCACCTCCTCCTCCTCCTCCTCCTCCTCCTCCACCACCACCTCCTCCACCTCCTCCATCTCCTCCTCCTGCCCTAGGTCCTCGACCTCCTGCTCTCCTCTGTCTCTGTCCCCTCTCATCCTCAAAATCTGGGATCGACTCAGCTGGGTCAGATATCCGTCGGATCGGGTGCGCTTCCCGGTACTGTGTGTACTCATTTGTCACCCCTGCATCCACGACCCTAGGTCCTAGGTCCCATGGCCTCGCCTGCAGTGTCCGAAACTCTGCCAGTGCCTGATCATAAGGTAGCACTGGACCCCATGCATACCTCTCTCGAATCACCCACGCATACTCTCCAGATCCGCTAGGCAGTCCCTGCTGCCGTCCGAACTGCCTCATCACTCTCCCAGGCACCTGTCTCTCTACATGATATGAGGTCCTCCCAATGAGGAATCGAGTCATAAACACATACAGTAGTGCCTCTGCATCATCATCCCATGGCTCACACTCCAAGTATGGCTGCCATATCACTGCATCCAAGTCATCCAATGCTCGCCGCCACCACTCTAACTTCCCTAAGTGGGGCTGACTCATCATACCACTGTACTTAAACATGTACGGCTGATCCACCGCACGGAATCTAAGGCTCACCGGTCGGGTCACTAGTAGGTGCTCCCACACCCAAATATGTAGCAACGTCATACCCACTGCTAAGGAACCCCTCCCTCGGTACACTACCTCATGTAGCTCCTGATACATGTGCCCCAGCACGCATGACTCCCATGCAAATCGGGTCCCCTTGGTCATCATCATCTCAATAATCTATCCCCATCCCACCACCAAACCATGTGACCGCCTATCTGGACACAAAAGACCTCCCACAATCCCTGACAAAACTGCTGGAAGAGGCTCATATAGTGCCGCTATATCCTTCCACGTGATCGAGCCATCCTCAATATACAAGTCCTCATCAAAAATCCTTTGCACCGAAAGAGTCCCCCAGGATCTGTCATATGTGACCAACTCCCCTTGAATCGGGATCCAAAGGATGCGCCACACGTCCTCCAAGGTCACGGTCATCTCCTCCTGTGCCAAATAAAAGGTGCACGTCTCACTGTGCTACTGCTCTGCCAATGCTGTGATCAATCCGTGATTCATACGAATCACGGGCCTGTGCATCACCTCATAAAGCCCAGTCGCTGCAATACAATCTATCTCCGCCTGAGTCAATCGGTCCCGCAACCCCTGTGTCGCCGGATGACGCTCGTGTAACTGTAACACGCGCAGATCCTCCTGCACATAGACATTTATCAATCACCATCAGTTGTTTTGTTTTCAAACTTTCTTAAGTTTCAACCTAGACTATCATCAGATACTTTGATCAAGTATCTTCGGGTCTCAACAGGTAAGCAATCATGGCCACCTAGACTTCAATGGGCATTTATCCTAGCAAATGACCTAAGTCTCATTAGGCTGCTATGGTTCAAAACAACTCCCACTTCACCTCGCCATCCATCAATCATTGGCATTTGGAGATTTTTCTTCATCCCAACTGGGGCATCTCTTTATCCTACGACAAAAGCGCTATTTTACCAACAATAGCACTAGTTTCAACACAATAGCACTACAACTATAACAACAACGCTCAATAAGCTATAGCATAGCACTACAACTACAAAAGCGCTAAACCAACTACCCAATAGCACTACTTAATAGCAATAGCGCTCAATTAACCCCACAATAGCGCTACTTAGTCAATAGCACTAAAACTTGCATACAGTAACACTAATTCAAAGCAACAACGCTCAAACAAGGGCACAATAGTGCCATTGCGGCACAATAGCACTAGTTTATGGAGCAAAAGCGCCAAAACCATAGTTTCAGCACTCTTGCTCCGACTTGACTTGGACTCAGCTAAAAACCTATCAAAAATGCATGAAAATTAAGTTTTCGAATTTGCGTACCGCTGGTCCGTAGTCCTTTGGGCATTGGAACCGTCGCACTCGCTCGAATCTATGCTCAGTGATCGGAATCGACATCGTAGCTGCTCTCTGCTCCTCCAAACGTCACTATCAGAGCTCTGGTTTTCAAATGGTTGCGGTTACAAATGATCCTATTTTCACCCCTTTCACTCCATTTATACCCTTCACGGTCATCGTAACTTCTCCATGCTCATTGCCGTGGTCCCCGTGAACTTCCTAAGCCCCTCATTTCTCCATTTTTCCTCCGATTTCTTCTATTTTTCACCCGTATGCCTAACTTCTTCTCTTCTAACACCCTGCCAATTTTCATTTTTTTTCAAGAGATCGCCTGATTTTTTGACATTTCTCGGCCCATCTCTCTAGGGGGCATACCACCCATTAAATTTACATTTTATGGGGCATTTTTCTTCACACCAATTTTTCTTTCTTTGAAACGACGCGATAAACCACACCGTCTCAAAGAGGGGCAAATGTAGTCAACAAATCTGTCCATTTTAATTAAATGAATATTTTCTATTTATTTGGTTAAAAATCCACTAGCCATCAATTAATTAAATTAATATTTAATTAATTCATCTCCAAACATTCTCCTATTAATTAAATAAATTATTTAATTTATTTTAATTAATTCATTAAATCAAATTCCAATCAATTAAATAAATAAAATCTATTTATTTAATTAAAATCCCTTTTTCCTCTTTTAAATAAATTAAATCAAACATTTATTTAAATCATTATCCCCACCCCACTTGCATTTTCCTACAAATGCAACTTGCACACATTTATTGAAATAAATGAATTTTTATTTTAATAAAATCCTATTTTCCCTCACCCACCAAATCCACTTGCAAAATCTAATCCCCTTCTAGATTCTTCTAACCCCTTCTTAATTAGCCTAATCCATCCCCTAATTATTGTCACATTCCTAAGCAAAATGGAGTCACTTCTCAAACCTCAAAAGTCTTGGATAGCCATTAAAGGTTTTCAACATTCAACCACTTAAATCCTCAAAGTCTTTGATAGCCATTAAAGGCTTCCAACTTTCAACCACTTAATCCACAAAGTCTCCAATAACCATTAATGGTTAACCCAAACCCTCTTAGATGGTTAAAACATTTTTTTTGACTCAACCTCTACCCAACCCAAGGGTCTCATCAAGCCTTTAATGCTTTGACCATGATTATCTCTTAATCATTTGCACAAAGGTTTATCCTTGCATTAACTCCTAATCCAGTGGGTAATCCTAACTTAGGCTTGACCCTTACCTTCTAGATAACCATGAGGTCTCCTCAGGCATTTAATGCCTCCAACTCCGTTCTCTCAACCCAACCCTATGTTGACACTTGTCACCATTTTATTGGTGCAAATTGTGCACATGGATCCCCAACTTTCAAACTCAACCCTTGATTAAATCTTTTAATCCTGACCATCCATTGCTCCATTTTTCTTATAAATAGAGCCCATTCCTTCGTAATCCAGATCCTGAAAACTTGTATGCATTTAAGCTATAGGCATTTTAAGAGAGCATTTAGCATAGCATAACTAAAATCTTGTCTTTTTGATAAAATCAATCATTTTAGCATCAATAGCATAGTATTAGCTTTTCATTTCATATTTGAAGCACAATACTACAATCTCAATCCTCCATAAGCATCCATAGTGCAAAAAGCTACTGAGAGCTACACTATTTTGGAACTTGGAGAGGAGAGGAACAAGGGAGAAGAAACTAAGAGCATGTTAGGAGGTATTTGGAGATGCCTCATCATGTTTGCTTTGATAGTTAAATATGCTTGCATGTTTTTAGTGTCTCTCTTGGTATGCCTTTTTAGATTAGTTTTTGATTGCCTAACACTAATGGTTTTGTGTCTTTTGTGTTATTTTATCATTGACTAACCTTGTGTCATTTAGGAGGGCATCACAAACAAATTTCTATAAATTTACCTAATCAACTGAACTTTCAAAAAAATTATTCGTAAACATATGAATTCAGTTTATTATATTTTGATATACTTTGATAAAATATAATTTCGTAATGTAGAATCATATATGCGATCGCCTCATTAGTCTATTAAATATTTATCTTTTTCAATTTATTATTAATGTAAAAATTAATAATAATTTTCATGCAAGTCACCAAGATGTCATAGAATTGGACATCAACTTGGTTGCCAAAGTATCACAAAAAAATTATATGCAATGCCATGCTTTGTATATAAGAATTTAGTGTTCACTATTGGTTGAAAGAAATGATGATCAACAAAACTAATAAAAGTTGACTAAGAGAAAGTCAAAGGAAATTTGATAATTACACTCTATAATTGAACTTTCTCTGTGGATCCAATGTGAAATTGAACTTTCTCTATACCATGAGCTTTGAGATCTTTATCTTGATGGATATATCTCATAACATTGACCATCATAAAGCACAACCTATCTGATCAACATGCTAGAAATATCTACATTGCATGTCATAGAGTCCAATGTAACAATTAAAGTTTGAAATTTCTTGATGATGTTGAAAATAGAGAGTTATTGTCAATAGACAAATAGTTTTAACTATGTCAAAAAAAGATTTGAAATTTTATTTTGACAAAAAATTAACCTATATATGAATTGTAACTATGACTAAATTCTATTTGGACACTATAGATGTGTGAGAGTTATTATTAGCACATAAATAGTTAATAAAGACTAATTTTTACTCATATCATTTGACAAATGAATGTAAAATTTCAATTTTGTTAATATTTTACAAATGTTATTGTAATAGTTATAATTAGTATATATTGCCATAAAAAATTTCTTTATAAAAAATCATCACATCCATATAGGAAGTTAAATGTATATACTATTAGGTTTGTTTATTCTCTCATTATGATTATTAATAAGTTAAATTTAATTAAATGAACCCTTTTATGCATTGTGTATTATTACTTATAATCATTAAACCAAAATATACAAAGACCCACTTAAAAATATATTTGATCATTGTTGTTTTTTATGCCTCATAATTTCTCTATGCATGCAAAAAAATATTTGAATTCATAATTGTTTGAAAACAAACTAAAATATATATTATTAGAATTATCAAAATGTACAATCACTGATGTATGGATTTTG
This sequence comes from Cryptomeria japonica, assembly GCF_030272615.1. NCBI lineage: Eukaryota > Viridiplantae > Streptophyta > Pinopsida > Cupressales > Cupressaceae > Cryptomeria > Cryptomeria japonica. The sequence continues at coordinate 231,149,859 of NC_081413.1, forward strand.
TTCATATGTGTTGTGCATTACATTTTAGAATTTCCTTCAAATACTCTAAATGGTCTACTCTACTCAACCATTTCACTTCAAAGTCATTACTAAGAAATTCTTTATTATTATCTTAGTATTAGATATTTTTTTGATTTGATATCTCTAGGTGTACATCTTATGTTTTTCAAAATATAGACATATGCTAATTAAATTTTATCTCACATAAAAAATATTAAATAATAATATTAAAATAATTTGATTTATTTTTTGAAATATTTTTATTAACAAAATAATAAACATTATAAATTATTGAATAATATGTATTTTTTAATTAATCACTCAAAAAGAAATAAGGAGCAAAACTATTTAATTTTATTTTTTTGAGCAGCAAAACTAAAACTAGTGGCTCTTATATAATGAATATTTAGCTATTTAATAATAAAAAACTAATACACAACTCTTACTCGTAATGAGTTTGCTAGTATCTAGTTAACAAAAGTCTTAAAAGTTAATAAATAAAAGTGAAGTTGTAGTGTAAAAAAAACAATAAAAGTTAATTAAAAAAAATTAAAAGTATGAACTTCATGACAATGACTTGGGAACGCCCTAGGCAGCTTGAAAACGACCGTCCACAATAAGAGACACATTTCACACTTTGAAATGTGAAACACTGCCCTCATCTCAAGTTTTTGGTAACTAAGTTTGGGATAAAAAATATAAAGTTAAAGTACTATTAAAAGAGAGTATAATTTTAATGCTTCTATTTTATGAATTAGGTTCTTCTCAATATTTATTGATAGTGTGTATTCAAGTTTTCTAAATTATCATATCAAGTTTATGAATTTTGAGATATGATTAATTTGGTGATTATAAATCTATGTGAAAATTATTAAAACTTTGATTTCTAATTTAATGGACTATTATGGAAAGACTTTTTACAATAAATAATATTATCCCCTAAGTTTTAAAGTAAAATATAATAATAACAAACTTAACTTTTACCATTTATTAGAATAAACTAATCCAATAATTTTGTTGGGGTCCATTTTGTCCTCTACGATATGATTTGGAATCTCGATAATGGCTGTCTATTAACTGAAGAATGGTTAAGATTCTCTGATCTGTCCTTGTAATGCACGCGCACTGATTTTCCCTCCACTGAGAGAAAAGACCAGCACCGTTTAAAAGTAACGTATTCAAGGCGGCCATTGATCTTGTCTCTCCTGACCGGCCATTGTCTCATCGTTCCGTATCGCGTAATATCAAAAGCGAAAGCAATTGTCTCCTAGTGCCGCTACGAAGCTACTCCGAAATTCCGACTGAAGGAAAGACTTGGACGAGTTTCAGTCAATGCATTATGGTCTTGACGGGTTATTCACGGTCTCTTTCTTTTCATGCATTCAAGGCGGCCATTGAAATCGACACTCTTGACTGGCCACCACTCGCATCGTTCCGTATATGTAATATCAAAAGCGAAAGCCATTGTCGCGAAGTGCCACTACGAAGCTACTTCGGAAATTTCAATCAAGAAAATTCTATTTACGGAGGGACGAAAATTTTATTCACAGAGGTAAAGACTAGGAATTTTCAGTCAATGCATATCCCCTGGACGGGTTATTCACGTTCTCTCGAAGTTCAGAAATTTCGTGGTATGAAACAATCCAAAACAAATCTGGTTTCTACTGTATTAGCAACTTTGCTCACTGAGAAGGAAAAAGAGTTTGACAAGTATCATCTATATGCTTTTGCTTTCGCTTCCCCAGTGCACTTCCGTCTCGCCAGAAGGCGTAATTTTGCTTAAAACTAGAGAGGGAGATTGGAGGAACACAAATAATGCTTTGAGCAAGTGGGATGAGTCTCACCAAACTCCATGCGCTTGGAAAGGAATTTAAAAATTAAAATGAACAATTTTCTTATAACCTAATAAGTAGAATAAAAATTCAAATTTGAATCATAAAAAAATTACATATTTTAAATCTACACATTATTGTAATTGGTGAAAAATTAGGGTTTCCACTATTAGATGCATGAAAACCATTAATTTTTGTTTAAGACCATTACAATAGGGAAAGATAGGAATTAGATAGATATAAACCTAAGAGGCCTTAATACTGATCTAATTCCAGTGGGATTGGATGTAACCCCTCTTTTCTCCATTAGATTGAATTGATTTGTTGAAGATGCTGAAATTAGGGTAAATGGGCTAAAATTGATGTGGATATGCACAAAAAGTGAGTTACAATTGCCAAATCAAGCCTCTATATCTGGGAAACAATTGTATGATCTGGGAGAGAGTTCATCTAGGGTTTCAAGATATGAAAAAGAGATGAGAGAGATGGAAGAGCGGGAGAGAGAGTTGGATGAGCTTGAAGCACTTATTTCTCAGAGATTGCCTAAGGGAGTTGGTGAAGAATCAGACAATGGGAATTCAGGACATGAATTTATATTTATTGCTACGAAGGAAGATGATCTAGTACCAGTAAATCCTACAAGCTACATTGTTGAGGAGAAATCTTTGGCTGCTAAGATTAAAGAGAAAGATTAATGGGTAATTGATAGTAGTTGCTCACATCATATGATAGGTGATAAAAGTAAATTTTTGAATATGGAAAGGTATGATGGTGGTATAGTAAGATTTGGAGATGAGAAAGCTTGTGTGATTTGTCGTAGAGGTTCTATATCTTTTGATGGTAAGAATAATACTGATGATGTCTTGTATTTTGAAGGTGTTAAGAATAATCTTTTGAGTGTTCGAAAGATGGTTGACAAGGGATATTATTTTCAATTCAAGAATGGTAAATGCAAGACTTTGATTGCCTTTGATATAGAGATTACAACAGGGACTAAAACTAAAGGTAATATCTTTCACTTGAATGTAGGTGAGAAAATTTGTTTGATTGATTAGATAGATGAAAGTTGGTTGTGTCATAGGAGGATGTGTCATGTTAATTTTGACTGCATGATAAGGATAAGTTCTACTCAAGTTGTTAGAGATTTGCCTAAAATTGTGAAACCCTCTAATCCGGTATGTAAGGAATGTCAGTTGGAAAAGAAAACAAGAACATAATTTTAGAGTAAGTTATATACATCCAATGGTAAATTGGATCTTGTGCATATTGACTTGTGTGGTCCTACAAGAGTGAGAAGCATGTTGATTGGCGGGTATTTCATGTTCTTGATTGAAGACTACTCTAGAATGATGTGGATGCCTTTTCTAAGGGAGAAATCAAGAGTATTGGATAAATTCAAGATATTCAAAGCAAAGGTGGAGACTGAGACTAGGTTGAAGGTGAAGTGTCTGAGATCTGACAGAGGAGAAGAATTCAAGTCTAGTGAGTTTGATACATTTTTTGAGAGGAATGGAATAAGAAGATAATTATTTGCTCCTAGAACTCCTTAGTAGAATGGAGTTGTTGAAAGGAAGAATAGAACAATCTTGGATGCTACTAGAATGATTTTCATTGAAGGAAATGTTATGCAAACCTTTTGGAAGGAAGATATTATTACTATCGTTTAAACATTCAACCGGGTGCATATAACAAGTGATTCCTGTAAGACTCCTTGTGAGTTGTGGTTTGGTCATGTTCCTATAGTTAGATATTTCTGAGTTTTTGAAAGTAAATGTTATATCAAAAGAGATGAGGATATAGGAAAGTTTGATGCAAGATGTGATGAAGGAATCTTCTTGGTATATTCTATTAAGAGCAATGCCTACCGGTGCTACAATAAGAGGTTGAAGAAGATAGTGGAAAGTGAAAATGTCAAGGTTGACGAATGTCATGGGAAGTAGATCAGAGCATGTGGATATAAGATTGATGATCAAGATATTGTTTCAAAGCCTACGCAAAATGAGATCCTGAAGCAAAATAATTTGGTAGAGATAGCTAATCTGGATATTGTTGCTGTCGGTGAAGAAGTTCAAGAGCCTAAGAATCAGAACAATCCGAAGACCCTGAGGTATTTGAAAATTAATCATTTTGAGAATCAAATTATTGGTGATAAGAACAAGGGTGTGATGAATAGGAGAATACTTGTTGCTGAAGAGATATGCTTGATTTCTAAGATTGAGCCTAAAGATGTTGCTGAAGCATGTAAGGATGAAAAATTGATAAAAGTTATCGAGGAAGAGTTGAATTAGATTGAGAAGAACAACACATAGGAGCTTGTTTTGAGACCTAAATATAATAATCTAATTGGTACTAAGTAGGTGTTCCAGAATAAATTGAATGAAGCCGCTGAAGTGGTAAGAAATAAAGGTTGGTATGTAAGGGCTCTCATATGGAAGGTATTGATTATGAAGAAACTTTTTCTTATGTATCTAGAATTGAATCTCTTAGATTGTTGTTTGCATATGCTGATTACAAGAATTCAAGGTATATTACATGGATGTCAAGTCATCCTTTTTGAATGGTGATCTTGGGGAGGAAGTCTACATTGGGCAACCAAAAGGATTTTTATTATTAGATAAAGGAGATATGGTATGAAGATTGAAGAAAACAATATATGGTCTGAAGCAAGCCCCTAGAGTCTGGTATGCTAGATTAGATAAGTACTTGATGAAGCTGGGATTTTGTAAAGGTACTGTTGACAATAACTTATGCTTTAAGGTTGAGAATGATAACATTTTGATTATTGAAGTATTTGTGGATGATATTATTTTTGGTGGTGATGATGATTTGAGTATGATGTTTGCTAATGATATGAAAAAAGAATTTGAGATGTTTATGATAGGTGAGATGAAATTCTTCTTAGGATTGCAGATTACTTAGACCAGTAAAAGCATTTTCATTTCTCAATCTAAGAATGTGAAAGAACTGTTGAAAAATTTGGGTTAGTTGATTCTAAACCCATTGGAACTCTTATGGTGATTGGATGCAAGTTGTCTAAGAAATATGAATCTTAGAAAGTTAATCATACTTTATATAGATTTATGGTTTGTGGACTGTTATACTTGACTTAGACTAGGCTGGATATTATGTATGTTGTATGTCTTTGTGCCAGATTTCAAACTAATCCTAAAGAGACTCATGTTACTGTTGTTAAGAGGATTTTTAGGTATTTGAACGAAACTATTGATTATGGGCTATGGTATCCGAAGAATGATCATTTCATGTTATGTGCCTATACTGATGATGATTGGGCAGGTGATGTAGATTACCGGAAGAGCACTACCAGCAGAGCATTTTTGGGGGAGAAGAAGTTGTTTTCATGAGAAAGTAAGAAATAAGATGCTATATCTCTATCTACTACTGAAGTTGAATACATTGCTATTGCTAGCAACTGTACTCAGATAATTTGGATGAAGGAGATGTTGAAAGATATTAGAGTTCTAGATGATGAGCCTACTATTATTTACTGTGATAATTCTAGTGCTATTAATATTTTTAAGAATCTCATACTACATAATAAAATAAAGCATATATCAATTAAGTATCATTTCTTGACAGGGAAAGTTAGTGATGAGGAAGTTAAATTGCAATATATGTCCACAACAGATCAGATTGTAGATACTTTCACTAAATCTTTTCCTACAGATACATTTGTGTATTTTAGAGACAAGTTAGGGGTCTCTGGCCCTCTTGATGAGAACTAGGTGCATGGAGATGCATCAATCCAGTCAACTTCAGAGTCTTATCTCTTTATCCGCGTTGATGAGTTTGTGTTGCTTCTTAGTTGGGGTAGTCAATATGTTGTTCAGAGCTATGAGTTTAGGGGGAGAGGTTATCTTGTTTGGGGGAGGGAAGCCTGATCTATTCATATCTTTGGCAATTCTATCAAAGGGGGAGAGAAGCATGTTAAAAACTGCCTTATCTTTGGAGCTTTGTGTGCATGATCTTAGGGGGAGTTTGTTGGAATTTTCTAGTGTTGATATATTTCATTGCATTGATTGTTTTTCACATTCATATCTTTCCATCAATTCCAAATGGAGAGATTGTTGGATATTTCTACTACTAGGATATGTTGTTGTCATTGATGTCAACATATTCCTATGTTCTAATGTTGCAGTGAGTTGGTTTGGTTGTTTCAGTTGGCATGTTGCAAATGTGCTAGAGTGGATTTGTGTTTTCAGTAATGAAGTATCTCTAGTTGATTCAATGTTGATTTCATGACGCTATGTGATGATTTGATCAAGTTGAAGATTCTGGTATGGAGATTAATTTTTAGTTTTAAGTGTTGCAGTGTTCTTGTGATTGATCCATTGTGCTTTGGTATGATCATATCTTGTGTTGCAGATTTGGGAGAATCTTTGGGATATTCATTTATATCTTCATTTTAGATGGTTTGTTATTTGGTTCTCTGGAAGATATCTTTCTTATCTGAGTTGTTGTTGTTAAGTGTTCTTGAGTGTTAGTGTGTTGATCGATGAAGATTTGAATAAGTGGTGTTGGTGCAGCTATTGGGGATGGTTCTAACATGCTTGTGGGTGTTTCCCAATCGTGTTATATTTTTTTTGATGATTTCCACTCATCATTGTGCGAGTTATTGAAGATCTTTTGGTTCCGGTTATATTCTTCATGTTATGTGGTATTTTGGTGGTGTAACATGTTGCGGTCGATCTTGGTGAGATTTTCGATGGTGGTACATGTTTGAGGAGTTGATTTACGTCCATTCTATGTTGTGTATGAAATTGTATTGGTTTGGTAGTTGATTTATGTATCATGTGATGTAATTTTGTAATTAGGTGTTAATGGTTTGGCCAACCTTATAGTCAAGGTTGATGATTTGTATAAATGGGTGTAATATTCATGTAATTTGGTGTTAGTTGTTGAGTCTGCATTATCAAAGAGTAGTGTATGTGCAATCATGTGAATTCATCATTTGGTGTGGTGTGTTGAGAAGAGATTGGTGAAGGGCAGACATTTGAGCTTAACTGAAACTATCATCAGGCATTAGCTGTAAGGAAGTTAAGTAGCAGAACAACTTCCTACACTAACTTTGAAAGGAGGGTAATGCAAAAACATATTTGAGAGGAGGGTAATGCATTTTTTTTTACAGATCATCATAATAGTAAACATAAATAGATATAATAACATTCAAACCATAAAATAGTGATTTACGTGGGGAAAATCTTTTCGGGAGAGAAACCCCACACTCAAAAAGTCACCCAATATATTATTCTGCAGTAAAAAATAGATTACAATATACTTGCAAAAAAAATTCTTCATAGGAGAACCACTAATTAGAGATTCAGAGGTAACTCAATAGCTATAAGACTCTTACACACAACCTTTATCTCATGCACCTCATATATAGGAGATACAATACAAGAAACCGTAAAACTGTATTACAAAACCATGGGCTAAAACCACCCAATAAGGTGTAGCCAACCTTATCTTCCTTCTAGATGCCCAATGACATGCCCCTCCCTTTTTACACCTCATTTATGTGTCTGATGTATTTTATATTTCCTATTTTAGGAGTACAAATTTCCAGAGGCCATAACTTGAGAACCGTGTGTCCTATTAACGAACTGTTTGAAGTGTTAGAAAGCTTGAGAAGTACTCTATTTCCTCATAAATGGCTATGCCATTTACATCCACTTTTTAGATAATTTTGAGGCCTTTAAAGTCCTCAAAATCAAATTTAAACCTTTCATTTGACCCCTCCAAAACAAAAAAAATTAATATCTTCAAAACTAGCTGTGATCTGGCGACATAACTTTACTAGAATGCATATCTAGCCAACTAGAAACATCGGGGAGAATTTCACACTATTTCATACTCAAATGAAACTTATTATAAATAGTAACCCCATGTAAATGCAAGGTTGAGACACTATTTTCCCAACATTAGCAGATTTTATTTTTGCAATTCATCGTTTCTAGATTGTAGTCTGAATTTCTTTGTAAGGTAGTGAACCTTCCTTGAGGGTTGTAGTCTTCTAGGTCATTGTAATTTGAGTAGTGATCTCTAGGAAGTGTGCTTGAATGCATGTGCTTTCCCCATTATAATATTTACACATACTACTGCAGAGTATCATCTTGTTTTGGGTAGGTTCCTACCATGGTTTTTCCCTTAACTAGGTTTTCCATGTCAAAAATATTGGTTTTATGTGTGGTGGTATCATTGTTGTTATCTTTCTTCTTGTTGTAGTTGATCATATATGAGATTGTGATTAATTTGTTTAATCTAGTGAAAACTGATTCACCCTCCCTCTCAATTTTCCTTCTTTGTTGTTGCCAACATAGGAAACCTTTCCTTCTTCAAATGGGAAAGCATGAAATCCCCTCCAATGAATTGAAAATTCTTCATCTTCAAATCTACATGCTCTTTATAGTTTTCAACAAATTTCTTCAAGTTTTCTCTTATTTGTTCATGTATGTCCTTCATTTCTATGGCAAACTCTTCTCCCTCAGCATTCCTCTTCTCCATTCCTTTAAGATCTGTAAGTTCATATATTCCTCTTGGGCTCTGTTAGGATTAATGATAGTCCCAAAGATACTGAGAGGGGGGTGAATCGGTATCTAACCAGTTGATAGAATATTTGACCTTATTAAGTATTTTGCATTCCAAAACAGTGTACCCGTAAATAAGAATTAATGCAGTAAATAGGAACAATAAAGACAACATAGAAAGCACACCATAACACAAGATTTTTAACGAGGAAACCCGGTGTGGGAAAAACCTCAGTGGGATTTGTGACCCACAATATTTACTCATTGGCCAATGAATGGATATTATTTACAATGTGGTGCCTGCACATGCAGGAAGGCCAACTGCCTAGAGCTCACTGCTCAAATACAAAATGGAAGTCTCACTGACTTACAAAATGGATTATGAAAATACAATATAATTTAATGCTACAATTCAGCATCTGCTATGCCAGGTTCAGTACCAGTTTAAGCTCATACTATAACCACAACCTTATACAAAATCTGCCTTAATATTCACTTATCAATTCTGCCATATCCATACTACATGTATAAATGATTTATAAGATCTCATACATATATGAGTCTATTACAATATGCCATGTCGGCTTTTATAAAAGATATTTGCAATTAAATATAATAAACAAAATATGTTCATGTTGGTTGGGGTGTCGGTATACATTGTTGTTAGAATCGGTGAAGTGTTTGTCGGTGTCGGTGCCTGTCGGTGGATGTGTCTATTGGTGCCTGATGAATGTCACAAGATTGCATAAAGGTATCCACAAGGTTGAAAGTTTTCCATCAATGACAACACCTTCAATTACCTTCAATTACCATTAGAGTGTGCAATGCCAACAATCTCCCCCTTTGGCATTGATGGCAACACTCATGAGAAAAATCCAAAATTCTGTTCCAAAAATGAAGTCCAAAACTTTACAAAAAATGTGTGCTCCCTCTGAGCAGATGATCTCCTCTGATAACCATTTTTCTCTATCGCACTACTCTCCCTTTGACATCAATGACAAAGGTTGTCAAAAATAGTCAAATGAGTGCAAAATTTCAACTTGAACTTTGTAACCAATTGGTTACAATCTGGAATATGTTTGCTAAAACCAAGTTTAAATTATGTATAAACCTATTTTTGTCCTTCATAGTTCCCTCAATTCTCTGGATTGTACCGGTGAGATGATGCATATGCTCCTCCGGTGATTTTTGCCCTTGAATTAATGCCTCAGAGATCTCTTTTGTTAGAAAGATAAGGTTGTCTAACTTAGGATTGAGTTTGTGCTTAAGCTCTCTAGCTTTCCCCTTGACCCTTTCCTTCTCTTTCTCTAGCTTTTCCAATTTTTCCTCAAATCCAGCAATTTCTTGTTCAATAACTGATATAGGTTCAAATGAACCAATGATATTATCAGCTATATCATATATCTCCTTTTGAACTTTTCTTATTTCCTTATCAATGTCCACTGTTAACAGATTTGTCTTGCAAGTATCTCTGTACAGTTCCTTATACTCCAAAATTGTTGTGTTTAGTGCCGGTAAAAGTGTATTGATATGTTTCATGCACTTGTTTATTGTTTCCTCAAAGAATTTTCCTTTTTCCTTTTCCATTTTCTCCTTGAAAGTTTCTTCATTTATTTGATGAACTGTCAGTATATTACCAGTAATATATTTAGACAATGTGTCTAACTGACTGAAAGAATCCTTTACATTATCTAAATTGCATTTGGCTGCAATCATCTTAAGAATGGGTATTGTGTCATCAATCGTCTTATAGGACAATGCATTACAATCTATTATTTTCTTTATTGAGTCCAGAAGTACTTTAGTTACTTTAGTAGGTCTAAATTTTGTCAATGAAGTACCAGATGTCTAGCCAACTACCTTTACAATTTTTGTGCTTCTAGTGGGAGTAACCAATTTGCTTGTCTTGACCTCTGGTGGATTAGTCTATGTTCATATTTCTACTAGCAATGGTTTTTTTTTCACAGTGATTGTTGGTTGCACTACCTCAATGTGTACCTATGTCTCTGCATGTTTCTCTGCTTGTTTCTCTGTGTTATTTGCCGGTGTCTCTGTTACTGTTTTTGCAGATTTTTCAATTTTTGCATCAATATTATTAGTAACCATTTCACTATCCAAGGGTTCCACTGAATGCTCAGCTTGTTCTGCTTGTGTCTCAGCCCCAATATTATCTGTCGGTTGCTCAGTAGAAATATCTTTCTTTTCCTTTGTGCTCTCCTTATCAACTACAATGTTTACTTCCTGAGTGTCAATATTCAAAGTGTACAAAATTTTTGACTTAGGGTTAGTATCCTCATGTGGTGTGTCCACATTCTTAGTAGTCGGTGTGTTATCAGTCTGTACCAGTGGATTAACCAAAGGTGGTGGTAGGTTATCAGTTACTTTAATGTTTGGAATTCCACCTACCTTGCCTTTCCCCTTGTCTCTGTCCTTTTGATAAACTTTGAAAGTTCTTGGTCTTTTTAACTCTTCCTATTTTTCTTTCTCAACAAAAAAGATATCCCATTTGTCTATTGTTTCTTCTGCAATTTCATTTACTCTACCCACCATTAGGCTCACATGTCGATGGCCACTTGCAAAATCTATTCTATTAGCTTCACTGATTAATTCATCAATTTCTTCTACAGTGTTGACCGGATGTACAGCTAGGAGTTTTTCAATTTTTAGTTTCTTATCAAGCTCCATAACTGCAATTCTCTTTGCATCTAACCTCCTGTACAATTCACTAGGCAAATCATCTACAACTTCTATTAATACTTTCTTATATATATCAAGATGTAGGATTATGTTGTTCTCAATACTTTCCTTTTCTTCATTAGTGAATGTATTGTACAGTTTACTAACATTAGCCAAGTTGTTGTCATCAATTATCTCACTCAGTAAGTTGTCCAATGGTGGTATAAATTGTTTTTGCTTTTTCTTTGGTGTCAACTTCTTTGTCGGTGGTCTCACTGCCTGTTGCTTCTTCCTTGTCTTGTTGGGTGTAGGAGTGGGTACCGGTGAGGGTTTTCTCTTCCTATCAACTTTCTTAAACTCTGCAGGTATTTCACTCTTAGAGGATGTACCAACCGGTGAGAGATGTGCCTCCAGTTGTAATCCTTCAAGGTCACTTTCCTTTATTCCGATGATGTTCATAATGTTTTATTTTATTTCCTTCACTTGCTTGGTTGCACTCCTTATGTATTTTTCTCTTTTCTTTCTCTATTTTAATGTTTTCACACCACTCTCTATTGTTTCAGCATTTCCAAAAACCTTTTCTTCTAGTTCTCTAGGGGCCTCTAATAGGGATTTAGCATAAGTTTCAATAATGTTTACATCTACCTCATACCTTATTTCTGTTACCCATATAGTTCTAGGAAGAACCACCTCCATCCAGATTTCATCCTTTTTAATTACAAAACATATTTCTTTTTCATATTTGTCTACAATACTTTGTGGCAGTCTGTCTCTTGTTTTCATTTTTGCTTTGAAGGTTTTGAAGTACTCTGTTATATTGTTTTCCTTGTCTATTCCCATATTGGTGAAGATTTCTAGTAGTTATTTGCCTACCGGTATATCATATCCAAAGTCTTTCTTTCCAATATCGGGAACTTCTTTTCTAAAACATAGCATAAGACATATCAAAAGATTGCCAAAATGAAATTCTTATCTCTTTTTATCTTTTTCAGATTGTCTATCAACTCATCCTTTAACCACTCACATACATCTATTTTTGCATCATTGGTGACCATATCATAAGCACTTTTAATACAAAGATTGGAAACAAAGTTGAGTCAGTTTGCATGTGTGGTCTTATAACCTAGGATCATGCTTATGAATCTAGCATTTTCATCTTTAACACCATTTACTCTTAGGGATATGTTGTCATATGTTGCTTCTATTAATGTCATTATTGTGTTATTAGGAACCTTCTTAGTTTTATTTGGCCTGCTGCCATTGGAGGGTAGACCTGCCACTACCCTAATTGCTTCTTTGGTGATTTTGCAAAAAGAATCTAGCCAAAGAAATTCTCCATGAACTCTGCTAAGGAGAATCCTTACTACCTCCTTAGGAAATTCAGGGATGTCCAAGATTTCTACAAAACCTAAAGTTTCAATTACCTTGTGCTCGGGCTTTACATTTCCATTTTCATCATAGATAACAGTTTTAAACATTTTCAATATTTCCTCAGAACCTAATTCCTCAATATGGCAATGTATATAGATTCTAGGGTCTTCAGCATAAGCAACTCCTTTTGGAATTTTAGAAAAATCACCTATAGAATCATCTTGTTTCTCTATCTCAAGAATGATTTTAAAAATGAGCCTAGGGTGCTTCACAACTTCTACAATAGTAGGGTTTGCAATAAATTCTAGAGCAGAGGAGGAAGCCATTGATAAATACCTTAATCTACCTGATAATGGTTTGAGTGCTTGAAAGAGATTGCTTCACTTCTTCGCCTTGGATTCCTTCGCTTAGGTTTTTGCGCTCTCTGAAAGTTTGAATGCTTGGTGAATTGAAAAAGAGGGAAAAACAATGATTTATAATGTCTTTTCTTCCAACAACTGCATTAAATGCTTGTCGGTTAAGTGAAATTTAACATATCTGCTAGTAAAGAAGAAGTCCATCTTCTCACCATCAACCGAGGGTAAAATTGCATGATATTCAGGTTGTTGCAATACCCCCAAGTGTTACCTTTTAGTTGGATGAAGAGTCTCCTTGTCAAGTCATCTTCATTCTTTTTCCTATCTTCAATGTCTTTACAAAACCTCATAGTCATGTCTTGCATTTCATTCCTCATAGTATTGTTTTCTTGTCTCAATTTGTTCACAAGATCATTAAGTGTTTCCTTTTCATCATCATCACTCGGCATCTTCTCATGAAGTTCTTTCCTTTTATTTCTAGCAATAGTGAGATTTTCCTGAAGTCCTTGAATGAATTCATGTGTAGTCCTCAGATCATCTTCAAGTTTGATATTCTTCTACTTTTTTGCATCATAGTTTGCAAGAGCTCCTTCTAATTGCTTTCTCAAGTTCTCCATCTATACTGATGTCAGAATCTTCTTGAAGTTGTTAGGCTTTTGAAAATAGAGGACCAAGCTCTTATACCAATTGTTAGGATTAACGATAGTCCCAAAGATACTAAGAGGGGGGAGTGAATCAGTATCTAACCAGTTGATAGAATATTTGACCTTATTAAGTATTTTGCATTCCAAAACAGTGTACCAGTAAATAAGAATTAATGCAGTAAATAGGAAAAATAAAGACAACATAGAAAGCACACCATAACACAAAATTTTTAACGAGGAAACCCGGTGTGGGAAAAACCTCGGTGGGATTTGTGACCCACAATATTCACTCACTCGCCAATGAATGTATATTACTTATAATGTGGTGCTTGCACATGCAGGAAGGCCAACTGCCTAGAGCTCACTACTCAAATACAAAATGGAAGTCTCACTGACTTACAAAATGGTTTATGAAAATCCAATATAATGTACTGCTACAATTCAGCATCTCCTATGCTAGGTTTAGTACCAGTTTAAGCTCATACTATAACCACAACCTTATACAAAATCTGCCTTAATATTCTCTTATCAATTCTACCATATCCATACTACATGAATAAATGATTTACAAGATCTCATACATATATTAGTCTATTACAATATTCCATGTCGACTTATACAAAAGATATTTATAATTAAATACAATAAACAAAATTTGTTCCTATTGGCTGGTGTGCCGGTATACATTGTTGTCACTGTCGGTGAAGTGTTTGCCAGTGCCTGATGAATGTCACAAGATTTCCTGAAGGTATCCACAAGGTTGCAAGGTTGCAATCAATGACAACACCTTCAATTACCTTCAATTACCATTAGAGTGTGCAATGCCAACAGGCTCATACCGTACATACAACGCCAAATGGGCTCCTTCCTATGCTCCATTTAATGGAATCATTATATCGATACTCAGCTTGGGGAAGTATCAAGTTGCATTTCTGACCATGATCCTTAGTGAGACACCTTAACAATTTCCCAAGTTACCTATTGACCACTTTAGTTTGCCTATCCATTTGGGGATGGTAACTAGAACTGAATGTCAAGTTTTTCCCCTGTTTCTGCCATAAGGTCCTCCAAAAGTGACCTATGAAATTAGAATCTCTATTAGACACAATTCTTAGAGGAAGTCCATTAATCCTTACAATTTATTTGGAGAAAAATCTAACAATATGAGATTCGTCATTGGTAGTCCTACAAGGAACAAAATGAGCCATCTTGCTAAAGCTATCCATAACAACATATAACATTGTCATACCCTCTTTGTTTCTTGGGTAAACCAAATCCAAAGTCCATACTGATTGACTCCTATGGGACATTAGCCACTATCAAAGTTTGATAAAGTCCTAAATTGGAACTCAAGCGTTTTTCTCTTTGGCATATTACACAACCTTCTACAAACTTATTGATATCTACATGCATCCTTGGCTAATGATAGAACCTTTTGACCTTATCTATAGTCTTATCATACCTAAAATGTCCACCCATACTACCGCAATGCTTCCCCTTTATCAAATTTTCTCTCATAGAGAACTTAGGCACACACAACTGAGCACCTTTAAATAATAGGCCATCTTGCAACACAAAATCTAATAATTCACTATGAAAAACATCTCAAAACTTATTATAAGAAAATGCATCTTTGAAATCATCATCATCCTTGTACATACCTCTAGTGCATCTATTCATACACTTTGGAGTTGGATCTCTTGCACTATCATGGATCTCCTTCTTAGGGAATCAACAAACTTGTTTGCTTGACCCTTCTTTTGCTTGATTGTGAAGGTATAGTCCTGAAAGTACCCCACCCATTTCATGTGCCTATGACTCAACTTGTCTTGACTATTTAAAAAACTTAATGCATGATTATCTATGAAGACAATGAATTCCCTTGGCAAGAGGTAGTGTCTCCACTTCTTTAGGGCTTGCACTAATGCATAAAGTTCCAAATCATATGACAAATACTTTGTTTTAGCCTCATTTAGTTTTTCACTAAAGAAAGCCATTGGTCTGCCTTCTTGACTCAAGACCACTCAAACTACAAATCTACTAGAATTAATGCAGTAAATAGGAACAATAAAGACAACATAGAAAGCACACCATAACACAAGATTTTTAACGAGGAAACCCGGTGTGGGAAAAACCTCAGTGGGATTTGTGACCCACAATATTTACTCATTGGCCAATGAATGGATATTATTTACAATGTGGTGCCTGCACATGCAGGAAGGCCAACTGCCTAGAGCTCACTGCTCAAATACAAAATGGAAGTCTCACTGACTTACAAAATGGATTATGAAAATCCAATATAATTTAATGCTACAATTCAGCATCTTCTATGCCAGGTTTAGTACCAGTTTAAGCTCATACTATAACCACAACCTTATACAAAATCTGCCTTAATATTCACTTATCAATTCTGCCATATCCATACTACATGTATAAATGATTTATAAGATCTCATACATATATGAGTCTATTACAATATGCCATGTCGGCTTTTATAAAAGATATTTGCAATTAAATATAATAAACAAAATGTGTTCATGTTGGTTGGGGTGTCGGTATACATTGTTGTTAGAATCGGTGAAGTGTTTGTCGGTGTCGGTGCCTGTCAGTGGATGTGTCTATTGGTGCCTGATGAATGTCACAAGATTGCATAAAGGTATCCACAAGGTTGAAAGTTTTCCATCAATGACAACACCTTCAATTACCTTCAATTACCATTAGAGTGTGCAATGCCAACAATCTCCCCCTTTGGCATTGATGGCAACACTCATGAGAAAAATCCAAAATTCTGTTCCAAAAATGAAGTCCAAAACACGAGTGAGATAAACCCAAGGATAATAGACACAAAAAAAAAATCACGAGGTGAATTCGCTTTCCTTGGGGTCAGTATGTTGTATGATAATTCATGTATATCATATGTATGTATGCATAATTGTTCTTCATTCCCTAATCAAGGAAGGTCACCTAGAAGAAGGGAACACATGTGTCTTCTGAGTCAACATGAGAGAGACCAAAAGAGATCTCAATGCTTTGCATTGTCCTCAAGTAGACAACACTAAGGACAACAAATAGAAGAATGAGAATAACACATAGAAGAAGTAACAAAAGAGATCAAGAAAGGAGGAGAGAGTCTGCTGTGCTAATGAACTAGTCTAGCACGTCATCTACCCCCCGATCTTGCTGATCAATATTTTGGGAAGGTAGGAAACACGCTAGAGGAGGAACATCCAACATAGCAGATGGAGCTATCACAAGATCCAAACAAGGGCTATGTTCATGTTCCAAGCCACGTTGTTCTTGTCTAGGAGCTAGGATGAGTGCTTTAGAAAATTCGTTAGATAAATAGTTATCAATATCAACAAATTCATATTCACTATCAGAAGCAAGAGAAGTAACATTTTCATCATGAATAACATTTTCATCTATATCATCATCAAGATTTATAAAAATAGGATCTTTAACTCGCACCAGATCAAAACCATCATGCATCTTATGTTTAGGAGATTTTGGCTCAATTTTCGGCTGAGGAGAAAATGGAATAATACTAGCTGAAGGTGTTTTTGGGGATTGCAAAGTTTGAGAAGCAGCTGCCTGAGCTCTAAGATGACGCTTTCGTCGACGTTCACGCGTAGAACAATTTCGTCTAGTCTTAGTAGGAAGTTGAGAAGATTGAGGAGGAGGAATGTTCTCATCCTTATCACTTGGGTGTTTAGGTTGTGGTCTCTTAGGTTGGATAATAGGAGAAGAGGAAGGTCTCTTCTCTCTATAAAAGGAAGGAGGAGGAACTGCTCCATATAAAGGAGAAATATTTGGTTTAGGAAGGAGACCAAGTCCATCATGATGAGGAGGTATAGGTCTACTTTTAGAAAGTTTATTAGACATAGACATAGTCACATCCATAGGAATGGGTTGGGAATATTCTTGAGGAAAGACATTAGTTTTATCTTTCAAAGGAAGAACTTCCTTCTCAAGATTGATAGGAATATCAAGTTTGGGTGTTCGAGGTTCACTTAGAGATAGGATCATATCTTTTTTCCACTTTTGATAAGATTTGAAAAGATGATCACTTCGCGGTGGAAGAGATTGGAATTGTTTAGGCCAAAAATAATCAATAGGAATGCTAGAAGTTCTTTCAGCTGATTTAAAGAGACTATGATTGACAGTAACAACTTCACCATTATGGGGAAATTTCAAACACTTGTGAATAGGAGAAGCAATAGCTTTCATGGAAGATAGCCAAGGATAGCCTAGCTTCACACAAAATTGTTCGAATGATGGAATAATAGCAAAGCTCACATCAAGGGATTTGTTATGGACCTCAATAGGTAATGTAATAGAACCAATTGTAGGAGAAGAAAATGCATCAAATAATTTCACAACCACATTTTTTTTGTCATAGATCACTTGATTCAATTGCAAAGTAAAAAGAAATTCTTCAGTAATAACATTAACCATGCAAGAAGGATCAATAAGCACTCCACGGCAAGGTGTATTCTTGACTTTTGCAACTATATATAAAGGACCATCAGGTGCCCTGATAGTTTCAATGGAATCAAATGTGATGGAAGGTTCTTTAGGGATTTTCTGCTGCTCTACAAAGTTAATCACATTCGGAGTCATAGACACAAGACCATCAGGTGAGAAAGAGGAATCATTAGTCTCAATCACATTAGAGGTATGAGAAGGTAATGGATCAGTAAAAATCTTAAGATTTTGGTTAGGAAGAGCTACAGATGTGTTGCCTTTATCATTCACGCCTAAAACAAAGATAGTATTATTATCAATCAAATCTTGAATTTTACCCTTTAAAGCAAAACATTTTTCAGTATCATGCCCAGGTTGACGATGAAATTGACAAAAAGATTTGTTATCAAAATAGGGTGAATTAATCTTTGCAGGATCTATTTGCTTTACAGGAGGAAGAGTAAGCACATTTTGTTCCAATAACTTATTCATAATACTATGCAATGATTCATTCAAAGGAGTAAACTTTCTTTCTTTCTTGAAAAACTTAGAAATAGGAGGCACACCTGATGCTGCATTCACATTGTTGTTGATGATGTTTTCATTAACGAACCCTCTGTTTGGTTTAAACTTCCCAAATGGTTGTTGACTACTATCACCCTTATCACTTGGAGCCATAGGATTTGCTTGTTCCATTTGGCTCACAGTCAGTTGATAATTGTGAAGAGTTGCACACAACTGTTGGAAAGAAGTAAACTCAGAAAATAGAAGTTTTTCTCTAATATCTTTTTGTAAATTAGAAATAAAGATTCTTTGAATATCATTGTCAGGTACTGGAAAAGAAATTTGAGCACACAAATGCTTATATCTACCAATAAAATCAGTCACTTTTTCTTTAACACCTTGTTTACAATGCATTAAATCAATCAAAGTAACTTTAGGACCTATATTGTTTTGAAATTGTTGAATAAAAGCATTTGCAAGTTGTTGGAAAGAAGTAATAGAATAGGAAGGCAACAAGCAATACCATTGTAGGGCCTTATCTCTTAATGTTCTAGTAAACAGTTTTGCAAGCAACCGTTGGTCATGAGCAAAATCGGTACATATTGTTTGAAAGGTCTTAACATGTGTTAGAGGATCACCTTTACCATTATAAAGCTCCAACTGCGGGATTTCAACATTCTTAGGGGGGATAGCTCAAACAATGTCAAGAGAAAGTGGGCTTGCAACATCAGATGTGGGCACACTAAACTTAGATTGATTCATAGAGACAATTTGTTGCTGTAAAGAAGAGACAGTTTGTGCAAGATTGTTAATGGTCACTTCAGTCGAAGAGTTCATATTAGACATGTTAGATTGTGATGGAGGTATTATGTTATTGAAAGAAGGTATTGATTGAGAGTAAGGTGGCCGGACACTATGATGGTTAGTCATAGGAGATGATTGGAAAAAAGGAACACTATAAGGAGGAATGGAATGGTTGAATGAATTGCCCCCTTGCGTCATGTTCATTTGTGGAAATGTAATAGGGACACTCATTGAAGGAATGAATGAAGAAGTCAGATTGAATGAAGGAAGAGGGTTGATTGAAGAGGAAGGACTGCCCCCATGACTGGTGATCATAGGTGGAATGTTTTGTATTGAAGTAGTCATTATGTTTGATGTAAAAGTAGGTATACTAGCAATAGAAGTTGTCAAAGGAATAGAATGATTGACTTGAGTAGGAGGTTGTGTATAACCTAAAGTTTTAGCACAACTCTTCATAGGCATCACATTCGAATCCATGATGTGTGCAATACCACGCAAAATATCAATTATCACTTTGAACCATACATTTTAGACCCTCAATTAATGAAAGAGCTTGACTATCGGGATACTCATGAGACATCCATTGCTGAAAATCATCAAATTGGTTATCCAATTTTGAAAGTTGTTCTACAGAAACCTCATGGAGAGCTTCTTCATCATTAAGAGGATTAGAGGAATTACCCGTGTCCTCGTTAAAAAGGCCATTCAAATTAGGTTCCATCTCCTCGGTAATTAAACCTTGGAAAGACTTAATTCTAAGGCTTCGTCTAACGGGAATAGTGTAAGTAGGGCTTATTGTTGTGAAACTCATGCACTAGAGAGGGAGAGAAGATTTTGAATTCTAGAGGTAGCAAATTTCAATAAAATCAGCCAATCTCCTAGATTTAGGCTATTAAATGCAATCACGACAATCTCCCAAAATTTTGGAAAAAATGTCAGGGATCGTGGCAAACGGAGTGCACACGGTCCTCGCAACTTTTTTCGAAATTTTCAGGGATGAAAGTTATGATGATTTTAAAGCTAATCTGAAAAAATTGAGTGATTTTATGATCTGTAGATAGGTCAAATTAAAGTTGCAATCTCAAAATTGAACCCTACCAAGATTGTTGAAAAATGCAAAATTTGAATTTTGAAAAAGAGAGGGAAACTGAAATTTTGAATTTAATGATTTTAGAGGGAATACTAGAAGCAATGCAAGCTTTGAAATTTAAAAGTTGACTCAATTTCATGCAAAATTCAATTTTGAAAGCGGAAATGAAAGTTGATGCAATTAAACACTTAATTTCAAAAGTCACAAATTGCAAAAATTTGAATAAAGCACTGAAATTTTGAATGAATGCCAACACACTTTTCAGACTTAGGACAGTAAGAAACACAATTTTGACACAAAATTTTAATTTCAACAATTTTTGAATGATTAGAAGCCTTAATCCAAGAAATCACCAGACCAACTTTGACTTTAATTTTGAAAGTGTTAGAATTGATGAAATCAACCAAGATTCTGGATTTTAGCAGAAAAATACAGTAAAATCTAGCTCCCAGAATTTCGGAAAAAATGTCAGGGATGATGGCACTCGGGGTGCACACGGTCCTCGCAACTTTTTTCAAAATTTTTAGGGATGAAAGATATTATGATTTTATTGCGGAATCCAAAGTTACAGCCGATTTGGAGATGTTTTGATCAGTGAAATTATCGGTCAAAGGTTGAATCAAGAGGGTTTTAAAAATTAGGGTTTTGACACTTAACCACTTAATTTTAAGAATTAAAGCACAAATATGAATTGACAATTTGTAATAGAAGGGTAGATCTGAAACAAGCATTAACAACTAAACATTTCACAAGCTCAATTACTAAAAAGAAAATTTAGGGTTTTTATGCAATTAACCTCTAAAATTTGCAAAAGAGCAAACATGGAAATGTAATTAAGGAAGAAAATTTTTCAGATCTAACCATGAATAATCAGAATTAGGATGTTCACGTCGGGTTCACCAAAATGTAAAGCGGAAAATCGAACCCTAGGTGTTCCCCCCACTCCAAGGAGAAAGGAGGTCACTAGGATTGACGGTTTTCACTTAGGAGAGACTTTACATTCAAAAGAGGGGTTGAAACCCACAAGATCCAATCCCACACAATGCACGATTGGATTCTAAATGAGTTTCAAGGGTTAAGACAACAAGGCTACCCTCTTTTGTAAAGAATGTAGATAGAAGGATTGAACTAGGAGTGCATGTAAAGTAAGAAAGATTCGCTTATAAACAGAGATAGGAATATGGGATGAAGCTGCGGACCTGGAATTAGTAGTAAAATGTCGAGACGACGTTGTCCTGCAATTTTGAGTGAAAGTTGATGGGACGATGGCGCCCGGCGTGCACACGGTCCTCCGAAAAATCTGCGAAACGAAGGGGGATTTGTTCGTCTCTGCACAAGGATTCCAGATCTTCAATTACAGCCGCATACTTGCAACTTACACACAGAAAAGAGAGGATGATTGGGGGGTTAGGGATTAGGGGTTTGTATTTAGGTCAAACCCCAATTTTGGAATTAACTAAGAAATGAGAATGCTGTAAATGTAAATGTCTGTAATGTAATCAAGTACTGATACCTTGTTGTAAGAATGTTTGTATTCTTACATGCGAAGGTGTAATGATGTTGTATGTTGTATGTGATCTCCTCTTCAATGGTTGAATCCTTGTCTTGAATGCAACACTTAGCCTTGAATGGAGACTTAGAATGCTCAATTGCTTGAAGGAATGCTTGAATGCTTGAATGTTTGAATGTTTGCCTATCACTTCTGCCTCTTGTATGCATATGTTTTTTCTCTTTCGTGAGGGGAAATTTAGTTTATATACTTGTCAATTAGGGTTAGGAGACTGATTTTTCTGACCTTAGGCTGACCTAGAAACATTATTTTCTGAATTGCAAACTTGAAGACCCGATGCCCCATAAGAGACCGGGCCCAAAATAGGGCCAGGGACCAAGGCGCTGGGCTCCATGGTCCTGGGGGACTAGGGCGCTGGGTGCCATGGTCCTGGGGGACTAGGGCACTGGGTGCCATGGTCTTGAAGGACCAGGGCACTGGGCGCCATGGTCCCACCTCCCGGGACAGCAGGGTGCAAGGAAGGATCAGGCCACGGTGCAGAAATATGTAGTTTTTGATGTCGTAAATAGGTTTCAGGGTCTCCATTCAGGTTCAGTGTTGCGTCGCCATCGTGAAGACCCAAATGCAGTCGAAATTGCAAGTGTCACAATTTTAGGACGCTACAAGTTCTGATATTCTTAAAGGAGAAGTAAATTCCAAATATCATGAGATGAAAGGAGTGGTTTAGCTAAAAGAAAATAAGTTCCCTAAGGGGCTTGTGTCCTTTGAGTGTCTGTTCAACATAAGTGATCAGTACATTAAATAGAAGAAATTTGATCTCAATTTAACATCAACTAAATACAAATAAGTGAATATATGCACAAAGGAAGACCCAAAAATGGTCTATATAGGGAAATGTTGTACAACTAAGGAAAAGAAGAGCTTTATCTCCCTACTTATTAAGTATAGATATTTTTTTGTGTGGTGTTATGGTGATCTTAAAAATTTTAGGAATGAAAAAATAAAACATTGTATTCCCCTCAAGCCAGGAGTAGTTCCCTTCAAACAAAAGCAATGAACCTTCAATCTACAAATTGTTGATGATATCCTTAATGAGATTGATAAGATGTTAAATGCAAGGATAATATATCTTATTCATCATACCCCATGGATTGATAACATTGTTCCAGTTAGAGAAACAAATGGAGAAATGAGGATCTTTGTGGACTTCCAAAATTTGAATCAATCCTCCCTTAAGGATAACTATCCATTGCCTATGATGGACCACATTCTATAAATAGTATCAGGATTCAAAATGATGTCCATGTTGGATGGCTTCTCTGGTTACAATTAGATAGAAGTAGCCCCAGAAGATCAACAAGAAACTAGTTTCACCACCCTTGTGGGCATCTTTGCCTATAACAAAATGCCTTTCAGCCTCATTAATGTTAGAGCCACTTTGTAGAGGGTGATGGACTTGAATTTTGGTGATTTGAAGAGTAATATTATAGTTGATTATTTCAATGACTTTATTTCTTTTTCCAAGATGAGAGTAAATCACTTACCATATTTGGACAAGGTGTTGCAAAGATGTAGGGATTTTAGTATTTCTCTAAACCCTAAGAAGTCTAAATTTGCAGTTACAGAAGGAAAACTTTTGGGATATATTGTTTCAAAATATGGCATTAGGATTGATCTTGAGAGAGTCAAGATGATCCAACAACTAAGTCTTCCATCTTCTTTAGATGGAACCGGATTCTTTTTCAGTCAAGTAAACTTTCTGAGAAGATTTGTGCCAGACTTTGTTGAGTTGAGAAGACATATTGTGGAGATGTTGAAAAGTCAACCGACTTTTAAGTGGTACTTAGAAGGTAAGAAAGATTTTGAAGATATAAAGTTAGCTATAGCCAATACTCCTACTTTGATACATCCAAATTTTCAAAAAGATTTCATTATCTATTGTTATGCCTCAAAACAGACTTTATCTTCTATCTTGCTATAAAAATATGATGAAGGTATGAAAGTACCTATAGACTTTATGAGTTAGCCACCAAAAAATATGAATTGAAATATACACAAACTAAAAAACATGCTTTCATTGTTGTTAAGGCCCTAAAGAATTTTAGATTTTCCATCTTGCATTCTCATTCAAAAATTTTTGTTCCTAATTCTTCTATTAAGAGCATTTTAACTCACCAAGATATTGATGGAAATAAAATGGGTGCTTGGGTTGCAACAGTGCAAGAGTACAATGTTGATATTAAACCAACTGCTCTTGTTAGAGGGAGAGATCTATGCACCGTGATTGTTGAAAATAAACTAGGACAACAAGGCGATCACCCCCTCATATTGTTTACTAGTACTCTTGATCATTGGCTTAGAGATGTCTCATATTTCTTAACTTATGGAGAGTGCCATGCTACATTGTCACCCAAGTAGAAAAGAAATTTAAAGTTGACGACAATGAAATATGTCGTATGAGAAGGGAATCTATACAAAAAGGGTATAAATGGTACCTTTTTGAGGTGTGTAGATAAAGAGACAAAAGAAATTGTTGGAAGCTCTTCATGGGGAGCTCTGTGGTGGACACCTCTCAGCCTCTATGACTGCTTATAGAATTATGAGACAATCTTTTTTATTGGCTTGGTATTTTTAAAGACCCGTATAAATGGGTAGAAAAATGCAAAAAATATCTTAAATTCACAGGGAGACCTCAATTGGTTGCATTGCCACTAAGACTGATGGTAATTGAAGAACCTTTCAAATAATGGTGTTTAGATTTCATCAAGTCTATTAATCTAAGCTTGAGTGCCCAACATACTCACATCCTTATAGCTACAGACTACTTCACTAAGTGGTAGAAGATATTATTGTCAAACACACCACGTCTGAAGTAGTGAATAAGTTCCTTGAAGAAAAAATCATGTCCCCAAGAATATTATAACTAGTAATGCTAGTAGTTTCTCCTCTTCAGAACTGACCATGTTTTGCTACAATTATGGGATTAATCTTGCTCATTATTTTGATTACTACCCAAATGGAAATGGGTAGGCAAAATCAAGTAACAAGAATCTCATTACTATCATGAAGAATTTAGTAGAACAAAATCAAAGGAATTGGCATAAATTTTGTATAATCCATATGGGTTGACAAGACTTCATACAAACGAGCCATAGGAATCTCTACTTTTAGTTGGCTTATAGGACAGAGAGTGAGATAACCCTTCTATGAGAAATATGGGCATCTAAAGTTAAAAAAGTGTTGAGGATGAATATTTCCAGTCTTCTTTGGAGAAAAGAAACATATACCTGAGAAAACTAGAGGAAGAAAGGTATGAGGCCATTGACAGAATAGTAGAGCATCAAGAAATGGTAAAGAGAGTGTTTGATAAGAAATTCAAGAGACGAGAGTTTGTATAGGGAGACTCTATTTTGTTATGATATCATTGGAGGGAACCCAAAGGCACACATAAGAAATTTCATTCCTTATGGACAGGCCCGCTTGTAATCAAGAAAATGGCTGGAGAAAATTCTTTTTAACTAGCATACCTAGATGGTACACAATTGCCTCTTATTTACAATGGGAAAGATTTGAAAAATTTTAATTGACTATTGAAGCTCCTTTTTCTTGTATTATAGTTTATAGTTTTGGGTAGTTAGGTCTCAATTTTGGTGTGACTCTATAACCCATAGGATTAAGGCTCTATGTCATCTTATTCTAGGTTCTCTACATCCTCTTAGTCCTTGTCTCCAGACAGAGACAATTGTTACCCCTCATTTTTGCTAAGTTGAAATCCCCCTTTTAAATCAATAAGCCTCATTTATTAGTCCCATGCATTAATTCCCTTAGTTTTTAATTTACCTGATCAACTGAACAAGCTTTTTCTAAGCGTTAAGTCTTGATTAATTCTAAAAGGGGATCCACGTAGTTTTGTTGGTTTATTGCTATGTAATAGAATCTTAACTCACTAGGTTTCATTATCTTTGAGATTTGTTCCACCCAATACATGATCCTCGATAGTATCACGTTGGCGGGTCCCTCACAAGTTATATCGGTCGATTGTACATTAGGGACTTTTTGGCACATACTTCTCTTGTTCCACAGTTATTAATGAATGAGATTGTTCAAGAATCTGATAGAGGTAGCCTCAAGACCGATGACTCATGCGATGACATCAATAAACTACCTTTTTATAATGAATAATAAATGAGACATTAATAAAATATTTCAATTCAAATCTCAAGGCAATACAACAGCTACCAAAATGAATGAATTAATTGCTCTAGGATCTCATGTGTTTGTCTCCTTTATTCTTTCCATTTGCATTATAATTTTTTGATGAACTCAAAGGAGCATTTAGTTGAAAGCATAGAACCAAGTTTTGGGAGAAAATCTTTCTTTGTCCAAATTGTTAAAATTTTTAGTTTTCTTGTTGATAAAATAGAGGAAGCTTGTTAATTTGACATTCATGAACATTTATTCTCCTCAAAGATCACTTCTATTTTATCCCAATTTGAGCTTTCACCCTCTATTAGAAACCCTAGCCTTTATGTGTTGATCTTTTATGACACCTAGATCTTCTCAACCAATTCAAATCAAGATAGATAGTGTTAAAGACACAAAAATTAGGCCATTCACAATGCATGATATTCATAGAAGATTGCATAGTTCAGAAAAGTTCTACATTACAGGCCTATCTCAAGTTGGGGGTTATCTATTTGTCATTGCATGTCCAGAATTGGTCCTCTCTTGTGTATAACATTATCACCCTGAATCCCATAAAATATGAGGTGTGAATCAAACTTTGATAGCCAAAATAGACATGGATAATTTTTCTCTTGATCTAAACATTCCTGAAAGAGAAGGGAAGGTGATCTTTTACACTTTGCTATGAAGATCATGTGTGATTAATCTCATCTTTATTTTCCACTTTAGTTTTTTAAAGTTTTCCTTTACTTCTTTTTGGTTAAAACCATACCTAGTGAAAATCTAAATTCATATTAAAAGAGGGAGCTATACCTCTAAAATTCAAAGAATGTAGCAGTAGTTGCAACTTATCCAACTGTTGTTAATAGTTTGTTCTCTTGTCTGGGCTAGGAGTCAATATTATTATATTTTTGAAGAGAACAAATTCTATTAACCAACTGAGACACATAACAAAATCCCAAGGTTATTTTTGATAAAATAATAAGCTTATATTATCAAAATAAAATGTTCCTAGAAAATAAAACTCTATCTCTAAGAACAAAGAGAATGATAGAGTGAACAAGATATTCAAAATGAAAATAATTTGATAACGATATTTCTATCTAAATAGGAAAATACCTTTCAAGACTCAAGAATACAATAGATGCAAAAGAGTCACATTTAAAGCTGTTCATCTATAGTCAACCCAGTTTGCTACCTCATGTTCGTGCAACTTTTTTTCCAGATCTCTAAAGTCATCCTTAGAATTATATTGTCTTGAATGGTAAAAGCACCATTGTAAAAATCCTCCATTTTATCTCCATAATTTTCCTTTGTCAGACAACAAAATTTCTGAAAGATGAATTTTCTTTCTGAAATTCCTATGAAATACTTCTTTGGTTTAATGATTCTCCAAATTACATTTTGATTCTACTAAAATATATCATTGCTAATGTTTAAAACATAATTTAGCAATTTTAAAATATTATGCAGTACACAAAATAATAAGCACTTGTTGTTAATCGAACAAGTCAACTTACTACTAATAGTATGATGTAATTATGCATCCATCATCTTACTCCGTGTGAAACCATGTGTAGTGTAAGGCTTCCCTAGTACAAGGGAAGTTGAATGCCCAAATAAAATTTACCAAATCAACTTTCTCATAAAAGATTGATGTTTCTAATATTACCATTTTCTTACAAAACACAAAGTTTTAGTGAATTTAGAATAATCAAAACAAATCATTGTATGGATGTTATATTTGTTAAAACTGAGATGTGAAATGACTATAATATGAAAGGTAGTTTTTTAGGATTTAGTCAACTCACCTTCGAACACTTATTTCCTATACCATGAGCACAACAAACTAGATGAATCCAATGATAGTGCTTATGTCAACTTTCCTTTTCAGCTCAATAATTTTCTCAAATGATTTCCAATCTTCCATCCTATTTTAGTTTAATGTCTTTACCCAAATAGTTTATCAACTTGTCTAGAGATTTTACATTAGACAAGAACTTTCCAAACGAAGTTTACGAAGAGATACCACACCATCCACTCCCCGACAACATTTCTTAGTATCAACCATAGCACACATCTCTGCTTCAAAGAAGATAGGTCATCTCCAACACCATCCATCTTCACCTCTAAAGAAGATAGATCCACCTCTATAGGAAAAATCGGGGAAAACCAAAGATGGTGAGGAAGAATCCAAAAAATAAGGGGGAAGCCAACCAAAGGGCCAAAGGCCAAAGAAGATGGTGAGATAGTTATCACTATAGCTTTTCTTAGTTTATTTTTTCCACATAAAAACCATGATTTTCATTTGTGGTTGTTTTTGTGGTTTCAACTATTTACTTTCATGCATATAGTAGATGGAATAAATGTTAAGTAAAAGGTTAAATCTGATTAATTTTTAGCATATGTTGATTCACCTCCACTCTTAGCATTTAGTAGCTTTCAATACACATAACATAACAACTTATAACAAAATTAACTCCCATTCAAACATAAAATCACAAATAACATAACTCTGTGAATAAAAAATACAACACATCAAAAAGCCACCATTTTTTTATGCATACTATACTTTCAAGAAAGTTTCAACTATGGAGTAAGAGACTTACCTTAAAAAATAAAAAACCTTGATGAAATTTTTGTGAAGTATAAGAAATTGGTCCCCTTCCAACCTTTCTTTCTCATCTAGGCTTCTCTTCTCGAAGCATGAACATCAAAACAACCCCCCAAATCTTCCTCTTAAAAGAATGAATCCCCTTCTCTCTTTTTGAAGCTAAGTATAAACCTCTTTTTTATTTAGTCACCTTGTTAGGATGCCACATGTTATCTTCTCAGTTTCTCCCCCAACACCTTTGCTTACACATGTTCAATCACTCCTATATGCCCACACCTTTCTCATGATGTTAACCTAAAGTGTGTGATTTTGGAAATGGAAAAGATACAAGCCTCCTCGAATGGCTCCAAGTGTCTTCCACTACGTCATGCCTCACTCACCATCTTACCCATGTGGTCAAATCCTATCACCATTGAAAATGGCCAAATAAAAGGGTTAAAAATCATAAATTGCTAACTTTAAGGTTCCTAAATTAACCCTAACCGATACCCCTATGACTTAGGACATTAGGGAATACATAATGATGGTGATGATGACATAATAGACACATTTAATCATGAAGTAAACATATGTTTCATATAAACACTAATGTCACATTTAGCACTAAACACATTTAAAATATTATGTTGACACAACCTTACATATATCACAAAATGGAAATTAAATTCACATTTTATCTTATAAATGTTTCACATCACTATGTTTAAATATAACAAAAGACCTTAGCCTCTCTAAATAGGCTAGGTTAGAATAACTATTTGAACACAAGGTTGCCTTGTTTTTTTCTTGATTTGATTGGCCATGAGCACCCTCCACACTCGAGCACATATTAGTCCACAATAAGAGCATTTATAGCCAAAGCATTTAAAAACATCCATTGTAACAAGGTCACACATAATGTCTCCTACAATACATTTCATGATACTCTTTTATTAGTTATATCATTTCCAACTAGGAGTGATGGATACTCAACACATAGGATTAGCATAATTTTGAATAATAGAATTGATCATGCATAGCACAATTAATCAATATCATTAAGATAATCAATAACACATGTACATATATCTCTACAATATCATCATGTGTACTATGCTCAAATAAAAATTGTCATTTATTCTATTAAAGTACTCACAACCATAAGTCTATAACAATAAACTAGGAAATATATTATAAGTATCACATAATGACAACAAGAATGATCCTACTGAGAGTATGCAAATCTATTTGAGGGAGTGGGCATCATAAATTTTCCATAATATAGTTTTATATAAACACACCTTAGAAAATAAATATAGATAGAAATGATTAACCTATATGATAAATTAATTGGAGGAAACCAATATAGACAAAAATTAAGGATATGCTTAAATAAAATTTAAAGGGGTTAGAGATATATACCTTGAAATCAATGAAAGGTAGATTCGGACTAAGGTCACACTATACTAGGAGATTGATACCTAAAATTTTAAACTAGTTTCTAGACCAAAGTTTATACTATTACAATTCAACAAATTGAATATTTGGGATGTGATCATACTATTTATTGTGAGGGATACAATTTCATCTAATATAAAAATAAACCTTCATCACTTCTAAAACATTATTAGTTAACATATATTTATTTAAAAAACATATTATTAAATCTTTATCAAATATATAAAATAAATAACAAAATTATACATCACAATTAGAAACTTAAATAAAATTAAATTCAAACAAATATATTAAATATTAAATTTTCTTTTATGCAATAACAAATCTAACATCAAAAACATATTACTAGCAACCACACCTTGGTGTGCAATGGGTAATATCGAAGAGTTGTAGAATGTCAAGTGGGGAAAAATTTGGTCTAGATATAGATATAGAGAGATATAAAGAGAGGGGGAGAGGGAGAGAATGACTAAGAAAGACAAAAATGAGAGAGAGAGAGAGAGAGAGAGAGAGAGAGAGAGAGAGAGAGAGAGAGAGAGAGAGAGAGAGATGGGAAGAGATAGCTCAAGAGAGGGGAGATTGTTTTTAATCCTTTAATATTGATAGAATAATGTTTTTTTAATCCTCAAACAATTGAGATTTATTAACTTTCCATTTTGAATTGATAATACAATATTTGTATCCTTTAAATCAAGAACCCTCCTACTAATTGGTCTTTAGCCTTTCAATAGCTATTTGATGCAAAAAGTTGTAGACATTATTTCAAGGAGGATAAATATATATTTTAGAAGAAGAAATGTATCTCATAGCTTGCCTACCAATGATAATGTCTCCAGACTTCATTGAAGATTGAGCTCTACTTGGATGCATTACAAGAATGAACAAACTCTTGGCAACAACAATGAAGGAAAACTAAGAGGGGGGATGAATCAGTTTTCATCAGATCTACAAACTTACCTACAAAAAACAAATCTGATAAACTAAAATAATAAAAAAGATAAGAAAATAGATAACACCACACACAACACCAAGATTTTGATATGGAAAACCTGGTTAAGGGAAACACCATGGTGGGAACCTACCCACAATAAGATGATACTCTATAGTAGTATGTGAAAATATTACAGTGGGGAATGCACATGCATTCAAGCACACTTCCTAGAGCTCAATACTAAAATATGATAAATCAAAAGGTTAAAACCCTCAGGGAAGTCTCACTGACTTACAATAAGGTTCAGACTATAATCCAAAAGGAATGAACTGAAAGAATAGAATCTCCAAATGCTTGATGATAGTTTTGATTCAGCACAATTGTTTGCTTTGTAACACCAATCTCTCCTCAATACACCAAACTGAAGGATAAATCCTTGTTCGCACATACACCACTCTCTGATAATGCAGACACACCCTTGATGCCTAAATTACATGATAATATCACCTATTTATACAATTCATCAACCTTGACAATAATGTTAGCTAAACCCTTAACTCACAATTATGAAATTACATCACATGATGCAAAGATCGACCATCAGACCAATATAATGATATACATGACATAACATGGACCTAAATTAAATTTCCAAATTCTCATCTCCACTTGTAATCATACCAAGATCAATCGCAACATGCTACACCACCAGAAAAATCGCATACAATGGAGAACATCACCGGTTCAGCGAAATCACCAAAACTTGCACAATGATCAATGTGGATCATCAAGACAAACTAGACACAATTAGGAAACAATAGCAAGCACGTTAGAATCATCAGTAATAGCTACACCAACACCACTTATCAAATCTTCATCGATCAACATCTGAAGCTCAAGAATACTCAAACAACAACAACTATCACGAAGAAAGATAACTTGCGGAGCACCAAATCACAAACCATCTAAAATGAAGATACACAAGACCATCCCAAATAATCTCCTAAAATCTTAGCTCAAGATCTAATCACATCGGAATATACCAGAGGAAATACTCAACTCTACAAAGCACTAATCAAGAAAATATACTACAAACCAAATCATATGATATGATCAATTAAGCTTCCCGAATCACCAAAACCAATACAAAAAGATATAATAACACTAAAAATACTCCATACACCAAACTATAATCCCAATAAACCAATCTGCAATCATGGAAGTAGGAAAATGTTGACATCAATGACAACAACACATCCTACCAATAGGGGTAAGAAGACTCAAGAGGATGAGAGTTGGTATGAGGAAGAAGATGATGACAATGAGGGTATGGAGATAGAGAATGAGGATGATTGGGTTGCCTCCCCTCTAAAGAAGATGGCAAAGATTATGCCCTCCATCTCTAGCAAATGCCAGGGGATGATGTGAGCAATTCCAAAGCTCGAACCCCTCCTTTGGAGTCTAAAAGACGAGTACTTGGAAGAAGTTGTGTTCACTTTTTGGCCAAAAAATGGAAGTTTTTTCCTATTTTTTTCAATTTCATCTTGTTTGACCTAAATATTTGAGGCACTTAAAGAATGAATCTTGAAAAAATTATTTAATAGAAAATGTAGTGCTCGAAGCCTACTTTCCAAATATGTAATTTATTTTAATACCCAGATCTTAAAAATGAAGTTTGAATAAGCATTACTAAAACCTATAGTTTAAAAGTCACTTTTCAGGACCATACCATGCCCGTGTATGGCAAGCATAATTTTACCTAAATGAAATTATTTTTTTAAATCCTTTTGGGAAAACATCTATAACTCACTCACCTTTGATGAGAATATTGTTTTGTAATTTTTTCAGCATGTTTGTTTTTTTGTTAATTTTTTATTGGGCACAATCATTGTTTTGAAAAATTCTTGTGTACGGCAAGCATAATTTGACCTAAACTTAACATTTTTTGGTTTTTTTTTTTTTCAAACTGTATAGAATTGTCTCTAGTTTGATGCCTTCAAAAAAATTATTAAAAAACTAAAAAACCATGTTATTTCAAGTTTATAGACCTCTTTCATTAGTAATTATTTTAAAAATAAAAATATTGATCCATTTTTAAAAAAAAATTACATATTTCGAATCTAGACAGTCTCTACTATAATGGGTTTTCGTTGTTTAAAAAAATTCTGAAAATTTGGTGCTCAAATATATTTTTGAAGTCATTATTTTGTATGAAGATTTATTTGGCCTTCAAGTTGCAGGTCAAACCAGGTCCAAGCCAAAGGGTCGACTCTCCAAGCCATTTCCCAAGCCAAATCCGAAGCTACAACTGAACCAAAGTTTGAAATTTTTAGAAACAGGGTCCTATTTATGAAATGGGATCCGTTTACGAAATTGGATCCCATTTCATTTTTAAAAATAATTAAAAACACATTTAGAAAAC
Source organism: Cryptomeria japonica (assembly GCF_030272615.1). Classification (NCBI taxonomy): domain Eukaryota; kingdom Viridiplantae; phylum Streptophyta; class Pinopsida; order Cupressales; family Cupressaceae; genus Cryptomeria; species Cryptomeria japonica. Next base: position 231,183,244 of record NC_081413.1, read on the forward strand.
GGGATCCCATTTCCCTTTAATTTTTTTAAAAAAAAAAAAAAAAAATTAATTTAATTTAAAAAAAAAAAAAGAAACTATATATACATTTTTTTATTTTTTTTTAAAACAAACTATATATACATGAAATATAACATTTAATTTTAAGTCGCATTTGCCTTTTTCTTTTTCTTTTCTTATACTTTAAGTTATATTTCATGTATATATTAACAGGATGTTTGAGAGTGGTTTCAGATCTCTAGGAATTATAATAAAGATTCTAGATTTTAGAAGATCTTATAAATTCTGATATAATAGGACCTATAATGTCATAATACAACCTATTATGTCATAATAAGCCCCATTGTGACATAATAGGTCCTAATGTGTCTATTGTGACGTAATAGGTCCTATTCTGTCATAATAGATCCTATTATGACATAATACGACCTATTAAGTCATAATAGGTCCTATTATGTCATAAGACTCCTCAAAAGGACCTATTATGACATTATACATCTTAATAGGACCTATTATGACTTAAGATCCCTTAGTAGGACCTATTATGACATAATAGAATCGATTATCACATAATAGGTTCTATAATGTCATAAGACCCCTTAAGAGGACCTGTCATGTCATAATAGGTCCTATTATGTCATAAGACCCCTCAAGAGGACCTATTATGACATTATACCCCTTAGTAGGACTTGTTAAAGGGTATTATGTCATAATAGGACTAATAATGACATAATAGGATCTATGATGATGTAATAGGTCCTATTATGTCATCATAGGTCCTATTATGACATCATAGGCCATATTATGTCATAAAACCCCTTAATAGGACCTATTATGATTCTATAACCCTTACTAGGACTTGTTAAGGGGTATTATGTCATAATAGGACCTATTGTGACATAATATGACCTATAATGTCATAATATGACCTATTATGTCATAATAGGTCCCAATGTGACATAATAGGTCCTATTATGACATAATACGACTTATTATGTCATAATACGACCTATTATGTCATAAGACCCCTTAAGAGGACCTATTATGACATTATACCTCTTACTAGGACCTATTATGACATAAGGCCCCTTAGTAGGACCTATTATGACATATATAGAGAAAGATAAGTTGGTTGGGAGAAAGAGATGGTACTTTTAGAGAGAGTTAAGGGGTATTATGTCATAACAGGACCTATTGTGACATAATAGGACCTATAATGTCATAATATGACCTATTATGTCATAATAGGTCACATTGTGACATAATAGGACCTATTGTGACATAATAGGTCCTATTATGTCATAATAGGTCCTATTGTGACATAATACGACCTATTATGTCATAAGACTCCTTAAGAGGACCTAATATGACATAAGACCCTTTAGTAGGATCTATTATGACATAATAAGATCGATTATCACATAATAGGACCTATTATGACATAATAGGTCCTATAATGTCATAAGACCCCTTAAGATGACCTATTATGACATTATACCCCTTAGTAGGACCTGTTAAAGGGTATTATGTCATAATAGGACTTATAATGACATAATAAGATCTATGATGATGTAATAGGTCTTATTATGTCATCATAGGTCCTATTATGACATCATAGGTCATATTATGTCATAAAAACCCTTAAGAGGACCTATTATGACTTTATACTCATTACTAGGACTTGTTAAGGGGTATTATGTCATAATAGGACCTATTGTGACATAATAGAACCTATAATGTCATAATGCGACCTATTAAGACATTATACCTCTTACTAGGACCTATTATGACATAAGACCCCTTAGTAGGACCTATTATGACATATGTAGAGAAAGATAAGTTGTTTGGGAGAGAGAGATGGTACGTTAAGAGAGAGGTAGATATGTATATATAGAGAAATATAGGTAGGTAGGGGGTAAGGGGAGGTGTATAGAGATAGCGAAGATAAAGAGTAAAGAGTTAAGGATGTGAGAGAGAGGTAGAGACATAGTTTTAGATTTTGGGAGAGAGGGGACAAAGTGAGATATAAAGGAAAAAAAAAGACAAAGAGAAATGTGACATATATAAATTTTATATTTCATGTATATATAGCTTGTATTTTTTATAAAAAAAATAAAAATAAAAAAAAAATAAAATAAAAAAAAGGAAACGGAATCCCGTTTTGTTTCTGAAACGAGATCCTATTTCTTAGATCTAGGCTTAGGATCCCGAAGCTAAACGGGATCCCATTTCAAATTTTGGCTCGGGATCCCGACGTGAAACATGATCCCGTTTCATTTCTCATGCGCTTCGTGAGATTTGCCATTTTCTTCTAAGTGTAAAACTTCCACACTAAGTGGTCACACCTTTGTGCACTTACCCAGACCTTTTCAACCTATTGATAGTATGCCTAAGGAAGCAGTAAGTGAGGATTTCCCTCCTATCAATGATAAAATACCTAGTTTTGATCTGGAAACCCCTGGTGAAGAGAATATTTTAATTGGCCTAAAAAATGATAGTAAAGACCCTACTCTCAAGCTGTTGCAAACTACCAATGATATTAAATCCAAGAAAAGTGCTTCCTCTAGCAAGATTGAAGTTATTGAAGCCATGAGCATTGGCAAGTTTATCTCTCTCCCTGATAATTTGAGGGAGCTGACAAAAGTGTTTAGCGATGTTGAAGCCATCAGTAATGCCTATTGTTCCAATTTTAAGGCGATGGAGGCTAGGTTTATAGATTTGGAGAGAAGGGTTTCTAGTGTGGAGAGTACCCTCAAGAAAATTGGGGAGTAGAGTCAAAAAATCCTTAAGGCCTCTCTGAAAAACCTAAAGATCCTGATCACCAAGTTGGAGCAGGTCAACCATGGGAATGCTACTATCGAAGTAATGGAAGACAAGGATATGAACCCTGAAGATGCTTCTACTGGCCTAGGTAATAGAACACGTGTAAGTACCAAAAAAAAGCCATTGCGTGCTAATAAAGAGATCAAAGAAATTAAGAGTGAAGCTACCTCTACGGATCAACTGGAGTTGGAAGCTGTGGAGCTCCTTAAAATTTTTACTTAGGTCTATTTCTTGATGTGTCCTCTATTATCTCTTGTGCGCCTATGTGTTGTCCCTTGTTGTTCTTTGGTCCTTCGCTGGCTTTTTGCTTGCTTGCTAGCTATTTTATCCTTATTTTTTCATTCTCTCTATGTGGGTCACTAAGGTTCAATCTTTCTATGTAATGTTGTAAAGGGTTTTGGGATCCCTTCAAAACCTATTTTTCACTTAATCAAAAACATATCCTACTAGCAACAATGTCCAACACAAACAAGTTCAATCATATACCAACACATCAATTTTTTACATGAAAATTATAATAGTGCATATAGTAAGGTCTTCTTGAGCTTGATTCAATATGGTATGGTGTGTTTACATACCTATTAATGTGTGTGTTTTGAAGATAGGTCCAAGTGAATTGCAAATTAGATTACATGGGTTCAAACATGACCAAATTAGTTCACTACCAAGATCAACAGCTGAACCTATTTTAGAAGGGATGAAAGATAGAATAATCTTGCATTCTCATTCGACCTCCTAGTACCATGATGCCATCTCAAAACCCACATGTATGAACCATATTAAATATATTAGCTTGCATGCCTCTATGGAAATGTATGTGATCAATCCCTCAAGACAATTCGCTTCTTTTTATAAGAGAATACAACAAGAAATTCAAGTTGCTAAAAACATGGGAAATGACAAAGAAAGTGATGAAAGGGCCAAAAAATTTAATGCCCAAGTTGCATGCAAGAAGGCTCATTTAACAAGAATTATAAATGATGAAAAATTAAATTGGGTGACAGAGAGAGGTGTGAAGATATAGATAGAGAGGAAGATAAATATACAGATGGAGATGGAGGAGGACATTGAAATGAAGATAATGAGAGGGAGAAATAAAGAGACAAAGGAGAGAGGAATAGATAGAGATGGAAGAGATAACATATAAAGAGGGAGAAATAAAAAGAGAGGAAAGAGGGATAGAAGAGATAAATATGTAAAGATTGAGAGATAGAAAGATAAAGGTATATACATGAAGTGATATATGGATGGAGAGAGAGAGAGAGAGAGAGAGAGAGAGAGAGGGAGAAAGATGGAAATATAATGAGATAAAGATAGAGCAAGAGATGGAATAAGAAATATGGAGAGATGAAGATAGAGAAGAAAAGAGATATAGATGCAAAGGTCTGAGAGAGAGAGAGAGAGAGAGAGAGAGAGAGAGAGAGAGAGAGAGAGAGAGAGAGAGAGAGAGAGAGAGAGAGAGAGAGAGAGAGAGTATGTGTGTGAAAGAGAGAGATATGGAGATAGAGAGGGAGACATAGATATATACAAATAGATAGAGAGTGAGGGAGATGAAGGAAGAGAAAGAAATAAATAGGATAGAGAAGAAATACAAAAATACACAAAGAGGAAGAAACAAAGATAGAGATAGAAAGAGGGAGAGAATGAAAGATTGATTAAATTAATTTTAATAAATTTTAATTATTTTTTGTAGTTTCATGAAAATAATAAAAATATATTTGAAACTTAAATCTAAATTAAAAATTAGAATATAATAAATTATATACAAAGTTAGAGTACATCAAAATCTAAATAATGATAAAAACAATCATTTAAAAAATAATAATAAGTAATAAACTTCTTAAGTTAATAAATAATTAAATAAAAACAAGTTAATTATTTGAAGGTAATAATAACTAAATAAATTAAATATAATAAAATAATAAAAAATCAAATCAAATTATTTAATAAAATGATTAAAAAAATAAAACATTATACTTATTAAAAAATTAATAATGATATTATAACAAATTTATATTATGTTTTTGATTAAAAAAGCAGCGTTAAAGAGGGCACTGACCCTTTACAAAGCCAAAGATGAACCAAATTAGAAAGACCAAGAGGGGAGCAAATCCCAAAAGAACAAAGTCTGACAGGCAAAACTGACCTGTCAAACCATCAACAACAGGCAAATTTTATATTATGTTATAAATATTATTTTTTATTATTATACAATTCTTATTATATTATCATTATGATATTATGATAGTGTAATTAATATTACATTATTATTATATAATTATTTCTTTATTCTTATACTATTATTGTTAGTTTAATGTGTATTATTAATATTATTACGCCGAGAGGCGTGACCTACAATAACATCATATAGGAGTCATCACCAGTAACTATGTAAGAAAAAAGAAGTGCTTTGTATTCCTGAAATGACTGAGATATTCATGAACATTCTATAACTGATGAAGTCGAAACGATTGGACATTCTATAAACAAAAAGAAACCTTTCGTATTCCTATCATTTATGCATGAACGACGGTTACAAATAGAAGTGGAGAGTGCTATGGTTAAAATTTAAGTGTTAAATGTGAAGCCCATAGATTCTTCCTTTGTTACCAACGTAGGCGACTCTCTGCAGGTGTGAATTTCTGACAGAGAGCCCATTAACTGTAATTTATTTATCGTCCTTATTAACATAAATATTTTTTGTGGGTGAACTTCCAGGCATGGACAAACCGCAGATTCCGTAATGCAGAGCATCGGGTGGTTTTCAGAGGATGGACGAATCAACTGTCTATCGCTTGGTTTGTACACTTTCCTTATGATAAAGAATTATGGGCTTCAACAGAGTTTGTGGACGACAATCATCCATGATATTACAGGCCTTTTACCTTCTCCCAGTTCAAGCATTATTTCGATAAAAATTTCTGCCCTAAAGGAATCAATCTTTTGAATTTGATTGATAATTACGTGGGCATACCTACCGTTTGATAATTGAAATTATGAATACAATAGTATGATATGTATATTCCATAGATAACATCTAATAAAATTAAATATTGTGTCTTGTGTTTCCAGTCTAGCTGTAGCTAAAATTTATTATTAATTGTTTAGCAGTTTTATGCATAAGAAAGTTCTGATGGTTTTTGGAACAAAAAATATTTAAGAATAATATTAAATAACTTTTTGTTATTTTTTCATATGATTATATTAAATGACTTCTTGTTGTTTTTTCATATGATTGTGTGTATTTCTTTAATCAATATTTTAGATCACATTTTGTGATTCATCCTTAGAATATTAGAAAGGATAAATTGTTGTTGGTGTGATTTTATCTCTGTGTGTAACACAATATAGAGATTTTGGTTTCCAAAAACTCTTATCAGAATTTTATATTTCTTCTCACAGTAGGACTGTTTTCCTACATTGTTTTTTGCCCACGCTGAATTTTCTATTACTGCAAGCTTTTAACCCCATTCCCTTATTTTTTGACGTATGGAAATATTCATTTAAAAACTAATTTGTATTGTTGTTTTTTCAATCTATACGATCCATTTGGAACTGTAGCAGTCTCAGTCGAAGAGCTTGTAGCAATTTTTACAATGCTTCAGGACTTTTTCAGATTTTATGCAGATAAAAATCATGCTTGTGTTTTGATTTGATTCACTTCATATGAACTTTATTCTTGTATATTTGTTGGAATATGAAAACATTAAATCTTCATTCTTTATTTTGACACCATATTGTTCACGTATTAAATTTTTATGAGTATGGAATTTGAAAGGTCAATCGTTTCATATATGTCATAGCTATTTTATTGCTACAACTTATTTATCAATTTAGGGAAAGCAAAAGACTTCTTTGTTCTAGTGTGAAATTTTTGGAGATAAATGAGTTTATGCCTAATCTCTCATGAGTTTATGAGTTTATGTTCGTCATCTTCTTGTTGTTTCAAAGCCTCTTCCTCCATCATATGTCCTCAGTCATTTTGAGAATATTGCATTTCCATGCTAATGTCTTCACAATTTCAGTGAGTGATTAAATATTCACATTAGTATGATCCAAGTTCCATTTTCCAAAATATCAAGCAAATAGAAATTAATCATGGCTTAAAATCTTTAAGCTCAAATTTTCACAATTTTCTCAAGAATCAGGGTTATGTTCGAGGAGATAAAAATTAGCTGTGCTTCTTTTGAAGTTTGATAATTTGTATAGGTTTTTTTATTCAATTTAGTTATCATTCATAAGGTTATGTTATTCACATGAGAAGAATATTTTATGCATTAAATGTTTGATAGACATAAAGCAACATCCATTCTTTTCAATACTAATATAACTCACGAACAAATAAATAGAAGTGAAATACAATGCCTATTGATCCATCATTTCAACCAAAAAATAAGGTGGTCAAATAAGTGAAATCAAATAGATTATGAATCATAAAAAAAAATGAATGTAAGCTTTGGTCAATTTATTTATTTAAATTTTTTTAAATATTATTTGTAAATCTCAAAAATCAATTGTAAAATTATTTTTTTCTAAAATTGATTGGTGATTCAATTAAAAATTAAAAATAAATAGAATTTAGCTTAACTAGAGAACATGAAATGATTTACATGGAAGAGCAAAAATATAATAGAAATATTATTTATGTATCTACAAAAAAATTCCAAAAGATTCTATTTATATTTTAATTTCTTAAGTTTATAATGGCTACATAGAATGTTTAATAGAAATATTAAAAAGAAAGGAAAGAATCTAATATCCAATTTAGAAAGGTTAAAAAGGCTTGGAATACTAAATAGAAGCAATATTTTTATGAGAAAAAAAAAAAGAAAAAATCTTAATTTTCAATTTGGAAAGATCAAAAAGAATTTATATGTTTCTAAATTTCAATCATAAAAATATAATTTTTCTATATTCAAAAAATCAAATTTATGTGCATGCACAACTATTTTAAAAATACTGTATAATATTTAAGATATAAAAATATTTATTATTAAAAGTTTCTTATTTATCATATAGATGTGATTTTTCTATTTTAGTTGAGTTAAAAATATTTCAAAAATAATATATGATGATTGATTTAGAAATCTCAAAAATAATTTATCAAAAATTTAAAAGGTTAAAAGAAATAATTTTAATTAAAAAAAAGCTGTAAGCTATTTATAAATGTCTTAATTTTATTAGAACAAAGTTTAAAGTTATTCATTTTATAGAATTATTGAATAAATGTACATAATAATAAAGATTTTATTAATATTTCATAAAAAATAGATAATAAGTTTTATGAATGCATAATCCTACAATATTAACCCTAATTGTAGCATAATCTTAACCCTAAACTTAATCTTACCCTAATTTAACCATAAGCCTAAAGTAATTGAATCATAATCGTAATTCTAACCCTAATTGAAATTTAATACTAATCATAACTATGATCAATCACATATCATAACCAAACCCTGACCTTGCAAATATAATCTAGACTCAATTCCCTGACCATAACCTAACCCTAAACTAACCTAGGTAATCCTAATAATGATGTAAACCCTAACTATTATCCTAATCCTAATCTTAAACCCTATCCTAAATAATTACCCTAACCCTAACCATGATTCAAACCCTAAACCTAACCATAGTCCTAGGCCCTAACTCTATCCATAATCCCAACAATAACACTAATAATGGTGTGCGCTAACCGTAATCCTAACCCTAACCATGATGTAAACATTATGATTAATCCTAACACTAACCCTTAACCCCAACCATGATGTAAAACATAACCCTAGAGCTATAATACTAATGTTAACCCTAACCCTAACCCAAGCCATGATGTAAACCATAACCTTTACCATATTCCTAACCACAACTCTAAACCATTACCTAATCATAACCTTAACCCTAACCCTTACCCTAACACTAACCCTAACCTAAATTAATCACAACCCTAAACCCTAACTCTAAAAATAGGGAATGACTCTACTACCCTTAGGATGCACCAATCATATATTACAATGTATTAATAATATATGAAGAGTATTGATATCTTGATGCATCCTAAGGGTTGGATAGTTGTTTCCCTAAAAGTAACCCTAAACCTAACGATGATGTACACCCTAAGCCTATCCATAATTCTAAGCAAGATGTAAACCCTAATCCTAACTATGATGTAAATCCTAATCATAACCATAACAATAATTATAACCCTAAACCTAACAATAAACCAAACCCTAAACCCTAACCCAAGCAATAAACCTAACACTAAGCATGATGTAAATCCTAACCCTAACAATAACCATGATATAAGAACATTAATCCTAACTATGACCCTTAACCCTAAACCTAACCATGAAGTAAACCTTAACCCTAGCTATAATCCTAACCATAAATGTAACCCTAAGCCTAACCATAAACCTAACCCTAACTCAAACCCCAACCATGATGTAAGCCATAACCCTAGCCATAATCCTTACCATAACTCTAAACATTAAACCTAATCTAAGCATAAAAATAAACCCTAATCCTAACAATAATCCTTAGCCCTAACTCTAAACCTAATCCTAACCATAACCCTAACCCTAACCTTAGCCATCATCCTAACTATGACCCTAACCCCAGCCGTGATGTAAACAATAAACCTAATAATAACACAAACCATCACCCTAATCATAATCCTTACCCTAACCCTAATCAAAACACTAACCTAATCATAATCCTAAACCCTAACCCTAACAATAATCCTACCCTAAACTTAACCCCAACATGAATTGAACCTTAATCCTAATTTATTCCTAACCTTAATCTAGCCCAAACCCTAATCATAATTGAACTTTAATACTAATTTAACCCTAACTTTAATATAATTGAACCATAACCCTAATTCTAACCCTAGCTTTGATGTAACCCTAAACGTAATTGTAACCCTAACATTATACCCTAGCCATTATACCCTAGCCATAAACTTAACCTTACAACTAAACCCTAACCCTAACCATAATCCTAAACCAAAGCCAAACCCTAACCTTGATGGTAACCCTAACCATGATATACACCCTAATCATAACCATAACCATGATGTAAACCTTAACCTTGACCATAATGCTAACCTTAAATTTAATCCAAAACACAACCATAAACCAAATCCTAATCCTAACCATATCCCCAATTATAATTCTAATACTAACTGTAACTATGATTGTGCTTACCCTAACCCTACCTTTGATGTAAACCCTAAACATAATTGTAACAGTGACACTAAACCCTAAGCATGACCATAAATTTAACTCTAATATTAAACCATAATTGTTACCCTAACCTTAACCATGATATAAACCCTAACCTAACTAATAAACCTAACTATCACTGAGACCCTAAACCCTAACCCAAGCAATAAACCTAACCCTAACCATGATGCAAATCCTAACCCTAACAATAACCATGATATAAACACTAACATTAATCCTAACACTAACCCTTAACCTTTACCCTAACCATGATGTAAACCTTAAACCTATCCATAATCTTAACCATAAATGTAACTCTAAAGCTAACCATAAGCCTAACCTTAACTCCAACCCCAACCATGATGTAAACCATAACCCTAACCATAATTATTACCATAACTCTAAACCTTAACCCTAACCTAACAATTACCATAAACCCTAACCCTAATAATAATCATTAGCCCTTACCCTAAACCTAATCCTAACCATAAACATAACTCGAAACCTATCCCTAATCCTAAGAGTAAATCCTATCCATATTCCTAATCCTAACCTTAAACCCTAACCCTAACCTTAATCTTCAACCCTAATCCCAACCATAATCATCACCCTAACCCTAAGCATGATGTAAATCCTAACCTTAAACAAAGATGTTGATCATGACCCCAAACCTAAGCCTAATCCTAACTATGATGTAAACCCTCACCCTAGCCATAATCCTAACTATGACCCTAACCCCAACCATTATCTAAACAAGAAACTTACCAGAACCCCAAACTATAACCCTAATCATAATCCTTACCCTAACCCTAATCATTATGCTAACCTAACCATAATCCTCAACCCTAACCTTAACAATAATCTTACCCTAAACTTAACCCTAACCCAAATTGAACCTTAATCCTAATATATTCCTAACCTTAATCTAGCCCAAACCCTAACCCTAATTGAACTTTAATAGTAATTTAATCCTAACTTTAATGTAATTGAACCATGATGTAAACCATAACCTTTACCATAGTCCTAACCACAACTCTAAACCATTACCCTTATCATAACCCTAACCCTAACCTAAGCTAATCATAACCCTAAACCCTAACCCTAAAAATGGGGAATGACTACAACCCTTAGGATGCACCAATAATCTATTATAATATATTAATAATATATGAAGGGTATTAATATCTTGCTGCATCCAAAGGGTGGGATAATTGTTTGCATAGAAATAACTTTAAACCTAACCCTAACCATGGTGTACACGCTAACCCTATCAATAATTCTAACACGTTGTAAACCCTAACCCTAACCCTAACCCTAACCATAACCATAACCATAACCATAACCATAATTATAATCCTAAACCTAACTATAACTCAAACCGTAAACCCTAACCCAAACAATAACCCTAATGCTAACCATGATGTAAATCTTAACCCTAGCCATAACCATGATATAAATACTAATATTAATCCTAAGACTAACCCTTAATCCTAACCCTAACCATGATGTAAACCCTAACCCTAGCCATAATCCTAATCATAACTGTAACCCTAACTTCAACACCAACCATGATGTAAACCATAACCCTAACCATAATCCTAACCATAACTCTAGACCTTAACCCTAACCTAACCATAACCATAAACCCTAACCCTAATAATAATCCTTAGCCCTAAACCTAACCATGATATAAACTCTAACCTATGCTAGCCCTAAACCTAACCATGCTAACCCTAACCATGATATAAACCCTAACCATTATCATAACCCTAAACCTAATCATAACCCTAATCCAAACCATGATGTAAACCTTATCCTCGACCATAACACTAACCTTAACCCTAACGCTAACCATAACCATAATACATGCTATTAAACCAAGTTTAATATATCTTAGATCTTTTAGTATTTGCTTTGATCTTGCAACACATATATATTAATAAAAATAGTCTAAATAGATATATAAAATTGTAATGATAAAATAATATAATAATATAATATAATTTATTTTAATAAAAAGATACTATATAATTATATATTAATTTATTTTATGTTTTCCATGTTGCGTCACGCAACTACCACTAGCATATATGTCTTAAATTTTAATTTAATCTATATAACATACGCCGAGAGATATCTTTCTTGAGGCGCCTATTTTAATTTAGGGTTCAAAATTGATTAAAAATAGGCACCTCGAGAAAGATATCTCTCGGCGTATGTTATATAGATTAAATTAAAATTTAAGACATATATGCTACTTATATTTGAATAATAATAAAATATTTACATATTAATATAATAATAAAATAATAATAAATATTATAATAATTATTTTTCTTATAATATTATTATTTTATTATACTTAATTTTATATTACTATTATCTTATGAAAATGTAGGAAAAATATTTTCTTCAATTCGCAAGTTTATTGAAAGTGAAATAAAAAATCTAACTTCAAAAACATATTAAAATAAAATTAATCCAATAATTTTGTTGCAGTCCTTTTTGCCCTATATGATATGATTTAGAATCGATAATGGTTGTCTATTAACTCTCATATATTCTACGATCTTTCCCGTTGTAATGGCCGTCCGTTGATTTTCCCTCGATAAAGAGAAAGACCAGGACCATTGCAAGGCGGCCTTGGACGTTCTCACTCCTTACTGGCCATTACTCGCATCATACCGTAGCGTGCAATATCAAAAGCGAAAGCCGCTTGTCCCGAACTGCCACTAAATAGGGGAAAGGACCTAGTAGTTGAGCATGTACCAATTGTTGTGAGGGTTGTTGATACCTTTTGTTCCAAAAATTAAACAAATAAAACCTATTGTTTGAAACAAAAAATATCAATTTTTGTTAGGAAATGTACCAACAATTGTTAGGAAATGTACCAATAGTTGTTAAGAAATGTACTAATATTGTAAAAAGTAACCAATCAGGTGATGCCATGTCAGCTGCACAACTATTGTGGTCTCTTTTGCACGCCTATTGGTCTCACTTTTTTTTTGGGCTGTTTTGGACACCTTGGCAAAAAGCATGCTGATGTGGCATCATATTTGATGATGTGGCCCTGAAACCTTAGTTATAAGCAGGGGACTTGCCAAGTAAGCTGCTGTAAAAAAATCGGAGTGATTTGAAATTTCCAAGTAGGATTTTGAGAAGCGCGAAGTTAGGGTGCCCAACTACTGGGTCCTTTCCCCTAGTCCTCGACGAAATTTTTTCTCGACATATGGAAAGACCTGGACTTTTTTAAGTCAATGCATTATTGTGTTGACCGGTTCTCGAAGTTCGGAAATTTCGTTGTAGGAAACAACTAAAAGATATCTGGTTTCTATTGTATTAATATCTTGGAGCTTCGCTCATTGAGAATTAGGAGTTTCGCCAAGATTTCCGCAAACTGAGTTGTCTTACTTTTGTTCTATTTTGCAACCATGCTTCGCCCCGCTCCCGCTTTCTTTTCATGCGTTATCGCTTTTTTGCTTTTGCTCCCCCACTGCACTTGCCTCTCGCAAGATGGCGTAATTTTGCTTAAAATCCGGAAAAGAGATTGGATGGACTCGCGTAATGCTTTGAGCGACTGGGACGAGTCTCACCAAAGTCCATGCGCTTGGCAAGGAATCTCTTGTGATAAATTCAACACCGTTACCAGTGTTGATCTCACCGGTGGGTTGATTTCTGGCAACTTGACTTCTGCTATATGCACCCTACCCAATCTTACTGTGTTGACTCTGCAAGCCAATGCTTTCCGTGGTCCCTTCCCAAATGCCCTCTTGCATTGCAGGCGTTTGCGGAAGCTTGATTTGTCGCAGAACCAATTCTCTGGAATGCTGCCCAGTCATATTTCCGAATTGAGTAAGTTGAGAGTCTTGAATTTAGCTCATAATGCTTTTAGTGGCTCCATTCCTCTAGCCTTCGGAATGCTGCCAAAGCTGCAAGCTCTCTTCTTCCACGAAAATAGTTTGAGTGGGCCCTTCCCTAAGTTTGTCGGGAATTTGAAGTCCCTAACGAACTTCACGATTAGCAGTAATCCTCTACGTCTAGGTGTGTTGCCGAGAGAGCTTGCCAATTTAAAGAAGCTGCAGGAGTTGCTGCTATATAACTGTAGTCTTCAAGGCGGAATCCCGAATTTCTTGGGCAATCTAACGCAGCTCAAATCGTTGGATATGTCGCATAATAATCTCCGCGGCGATATTCCGACCAGTTTAATGGCGCTCTCAAATTTGAGAGAACTGATTCTCTATGAGAACAATTTGGGTGGACAAATTCCGGCGAACATTGACCAACTGAGGAACTTACGCTATTTGGATCTTTGCCTGAATCAGGTTCACGGCACAATTCCCGAAGGAATTGGTAATCTCACATATCTGAATGAACTTCAGCTGTGCGGCAATCGGCTTACCGGAAGGATTCCTGCTCAGCTCGGCAAGCTACGGTACTTGAGTATCTTGATTGTGTTCGACAACAAGCTCAATGGCTGGTTGCCACAGAGTTTGGGTGAATTCTCCAATCTCACTCTCGTTGAACTGACGAGAAACGAATTGGAAGGCCCTCTGCCGAAGAATCTGTGCATGGGAGGAATGTTATATGGCTTGGATGCCTCTTCGAATAATTTCAGCGGTATTCTCCCTTCGTCCTTTGACTGCAAATCTTTACAGTATATGTACATCAACAACAACCAGCTGAACGGTGAGATTCCTCGTGGGCTATGGGGTGCTTTCAATCTCAAGGAAATGCTTCTTAACGACAATAAGCTTGAAGGCAAAATTTCAGCTGCAATTGGCGAAGGGAAGAACCTGAGTCGACTGAATATCAGCAACAACCGGTTCGAAGGAAGAATTCCTGAACAAGTTGGTCAATTGACAAATCTTCAAATACTGGAAGCCAGTAACAACCGTTTGTCAGGCCCCATTCCCCGTGAGCTCGGGAGCTTAAGTTTGCTCAATATTCTCTACCTGGACTTTAATTTTCTGTCAGGCGAAATTCCCAGGGAAATGGTGTCTCTGCAGAAGCTCAATCAGCTCAATTTGAGCCACAATCAACTTACAGGCGAAATCCCTGCCTTTTTAAGCCAAATGAACAGTTTTGATTTGTCAAACAATTTTCTATCTGGAGAAGTTCCTCCCGAATTGGGACGACTGAAACCGAGTGCTTTCAACTTATCGGACAATCACTTGTCTGGACGCATTCCTGACGTTCTCGACAATCCGGCTTACAAGGAGGGTTTTCTAGGGAACCCGAGGCTATGCGGAGGTCGGAATTTGATGCTACCATCTTGCTCTTCTCCAGTACATAAGTTGTCAACTGAGCGTTTGGCTAGCATTCTGATACCAACGTTGCTTATACTAGTAGTGGTCTTGTGTTCCGTTTGTGTGTGGTGTTTGTCTCTCAGGAAGCCAGGTGAGACGCCCTCCTGGAAAATGACAATATTCTATTCAATAGAAGTGCACGAGTCATACATCCTCCGAAATTTGAAAGAGAGTAACGTGATTGGCACTGGAGGTGCTGGAAAAGTTTACAAGGTCATTCTGCCGAACGGGCAAGCGGTAGCCGTTAAGAAGATCCGGAGCGTGAGCATAGCAGTTGGAAATTTTAAGAGAAAAAGTGACGAGGAAAATAAAATGAGGCAAGTGGAGGTGGAAACTTCGGGACTCATCCGACACGCCAACATCTTGAAGCTACTCTGTTGCATTTCAAGTGAAGAGTCCGATTTCAAGCTTTTGGTATACGAGTTCATGCCCAACGGCAGTTTGTTCGACCGTCTGCACGGTGGCTCGGGACGAGGAATGGCGCTGCAATGGCCGATCCGTTATCAGATCGCTCTCGGAGCAGCTCGTGGGCTTTGTTATATGCATCATGATTGCTCCCCTCCGATATTGCACAGGGATGTGAAATCAAGCAACATCTTGCTGGATGAGGACTTTGGGGCTAAAATTGCAGACTTTGGCGTATCCAGGGTGCTTGATAGGTTGGGCGATGAATATACGGTGTCTGGTTATGTGGGGTCGCACGGATATATAGCCCCGGGTAAGAAAACTTCGTTTCATAAGAAATTGAATAATTTAGTTTTCTTAGGCAAATTATCATTTTTCTATGCGCTGGTCCTTATTTCAAACTGTGGTGTATAGAATATGCGGTGGCGCCAAAGGTGAACAAGAAAAGTGACGTGTACAGCTTCGGAGTAGTGATTTTAGAGCTTGTAACTGGGATGAAAGCCACAGGTCAGGCAGAGTATGAAGAGGGCGTGGACATCGTAAAATGGATACACAACACAATTCGGAATGGCGGGGGAGAGATGGAGCTGCTGGATGAGCGCACGTTGGAAGATAATTGCCTAGAACAAATGATGAGCGTCTTACGTGTGGGCCTTGCTTGCACTGACAGAGTGCCAAACCGACGGCCTTGTTTGAGAAGAGTAGTGGAGATGTTAGTGGCATGCGGTGCGGATAAAATAGCATTTCAGCATCTTCAAAGAATTCCAAGTACCCTCACCGTGAGTGAGAACGAAGTGGTTTGCTTTTCAGATTAACGGAGTTAGAAAATTGTGGTGAATCTTGATGTCAAGTCAACAACAGTCTTCGTTTTGTCTGTACAAAGAAAAACTTGGTAGGCTTGCATATATCAAAAAATAGAATATTGCTTAGGTTGGTGCATATTCTTAGGAACTAAGGTATTTATCAAGAGTAAAATGATATTTAATGTGTTTGCTGTGAATATCCATTGGAATTGCTTACATATTGCTTTACTTGACAGTCGAACAAACCAGCGTATAGAAATTAGAATCGTTTCAAACCCCTGTCAAATTACGTTGGTTTCCTTTGGCAGTATTCTATTATATAGGTTTTATAACTGTTTGTTTTAAGCAGCCTGAGACCATACATAGAATTCAGGACCTAAATTTTTAAGATAAGATATGATTTCAGATGTGGCCCTGGTTCCTTGGTCCATGCAGTCTCTTATCTGAATAACGAAAACCTGGGTTATTTTATTGATGGTTCAGTTTGTAATTTAGATTTCTAATTTGTTAAGCTTAGTTTGAGAACAAGGTCACATTCAGACGTTGGGTGGAAGTATATTTAGCTTAAATTGCGTTTGTGGTCTTAATCACTTATGGATCCAACCTAGAGACAAAATCGAGTTTAGTTTTTTGATATCATGTTTATTTTTATTTTTTAGTTAATTGGAAAGGCTTTCATCTTTGATTTTTTTTCAGTTAGATTGATTACAAATTTGATCTAGGATCAAAATCAATTTATTTTTAAGTCAATGTCTGATTTGAGATTGGAAGTCTTTTATTTGTTGTTGATCAATTTGATTTACTAATAAATTTATAGATTTAAATGACAGTTAATTTTAATTAGAAGTTGAGGTAGAATGTTAATTAAAAGAGTATAATTTGGACACGTCCATGTATTATAACAAATTCTCAGTCAACAATTTCCCATCGATAAGCAATAACCACACTAATCTTCTCACTAGACAATATTAATTGTAATTCTCATAAAAAATAATGGATATATTGTTTCCAAATCCTTTTAGTGATTTGGTAATTGAAATTGAGTTTCAAGTGGAAGTTAGTGGCTATTAGATTGCATAATAATGCTTTATGATAATAATTTCAAGACATCAGTCATAAATACGTGAATAATTACTTCTCATTTTTATACAAAAATGAAGAATTAAGATTAAATAGTGAACATATCACCAAGTGCGTAAGTCAAGTTTGACACATACAATTATTTGAGTACATTATGCTGTTTTGTTCTATACATATAATATAAATTATAATTTATAAAATAAATTTGTTTTGGGTACATAAAATAATTTAAATTTAAAAAATATGTAGTATATAATTTAATAGTCTTCTTAATACACAACTTAAATGCATAAAATAGATTTTAAGTAGAATTTTAAATCTATCATATAAGTTTCTTGACTTAACTTTGTACCTATAAAAACTATCAAGTTTATGCTAACTTAATAGTTCATAGAAAACTATATAACATGATTGACACACCAAAGATGATTATTTTGTTGTTCTTTGTTTTGTATATATGCTAATGATTAGAGTGCCATTAAAACTAAATGGATTAATTCCTTTATTCTTGTTACCATTTGATAAGAAGATTGTGGAATAAAATGTTAGACAAGAAAAGCTATAATTTTGAAAAAAATTGATGGAGGAGGGAAGTATGGTAGATGTTCTTCTTGTGAGCATAAATCTATTAAATATATGTTTGGTATGTGAATTTTCATGTTTCTCATTGTATAAGGCACAATTATCACTAGCCTATATATATTTACTAATATATGTTATTAAATATATATAGAATAAGCTAAGAGATATCCTTCTTACACTTTAATTTGATTAAGTAATAGAGACATAGGCACTTCTCTGGACTTATTCAATATAAATTATTAAATATATAAGCTAGTTAATCTCTAACTATAACTATATTTTAACCCTAACCATTATTTATCCCTAACCCTTACACTAACTTAAATATTTTTCTTATAGTCCTAATTTTACCCTAACCTTATTTGAATCCTAGTGTAATTGAACGCTAACCTTGTTGGCAAGAGACATTGTTCTGGTGAAGACTAATGCACGAAGGTTTCTTATAGGTTATCATTGATAGAAACTCAATTTAGAAATCACATCCAATGTTCATAAATTTGGTTTGCCGAAGGTCATTTTTTCCCTAGGCATAAGTTTGGAAGGTGGAACACAGTAATCGATAGATTGTGCATATCTTGACTTTCATTGGATAATTCAGGCTATGGTGATTAAGGCAGATGATTTGAGGTTCGAGGTAGCTTATTTCATGATCCCAGTATCTGGTGTTGATTCATGAGGAAGTTTAGAGGTCCAGTATCTAACAATTCAATTAAGAACAACTATTTTGGTGTAATGTGTGTTGCGGATTTCTTGGGTTGATTTTAGTAATACATGTTTCATGTTGTGTGTTATGCAGTTTTTGGAAGCCGACATGGTAAATGGTTCCTTTTTGCTAGTGCAAATATATAAGATCAATATGGATGGGAAATTTGAGGCATGTTATGAGCGAAAGAATTTTGTATGAGCGAATTTCCAAGTTTGGTGATGTGATTAAAGTTTTGGGTGGTCCGGTGATTGACAAAGAAGGAAAATAGAGCAGAAAGAAAATCAGTTGCAGAAGATAATCTAAGCCTAACTGGAACTACATTTTGTAATGTTTAGATGCTATACCCTAGTTCACTCATTATTGTAATAATTTGTAATACCCTATAATGTAGTGAGCCTTCCTCCAAGTTGTAACCCTTTTTGTAATTAAGCAGTGAGCTCTAGGCAATGTGCCTGAATGCAAGTTCATTCCCCCTATGTAATATTATCATACTTCTGGCCATAGTATAATAATATTTTGGGTTCAAATCTCACCATGATTTTTCCATGTAAAAATTTTGGTGTTATGGTTGTTTGGTTTGTTGCTTTCAATTTTTGCATTTTAGTTTCTTTCTTATGCATCTGGTGGTTTAAGGAACAATTCAACAAGTTTGCAAATTATAAAACACTAATTCACACCCCCCCCTCTAAGTGTTCATTGATTCAAACAATTGGTATTAGAGCTTAGTTCCTCATAAGAAGCCTAATAACTTGAGAAAGATCCGAAAGATAAAATCAAAGGACTCTGGTTTATAGAGATAGCTTAGTGTGTCACTTGAAGATCTTGATGTAGCAAGAAAGGAAGTAAGTTCTCTAAAAAGAAATTTTGAATGCACTTGAAGACTTCATTGAGACATTGAAAGATCAAGTGAGCACTTCTAGAGGAAAGTGAAAGGAGCTGATGGATAAACTCAAGGAGAAAGAAGAATAAAGCATTGACAATCAAGCCCTTCAAGACAAGACAAATGAATGTAAGAAGATTGCTAGAGATAATGCAGTCCTGAAGAATGAGATGAAATCTAGTGTGATGAAGCTGACAAAGGAGATTGAAGACTAGAAGAAGAATGAAGAAACCTTAACTCAGTCATTCAAGGATAGATCAGATGAATGTTGCAGATTGACATATGAGAATGATCAGTTGAAGTTGAATTGGTGCAATGCAAGAATGATGGACAAAAACTTGAAAGGCAGATCATAATTATGAGAGATGAGCTTTCTACTACTAATGAGTACAAAGAAAAATTCAAAGCTAGCTCAGCCTGGTTAGATGAGATGCTGGAAGGTTAGAGACATGAGAAAAACATGCAAGGACTTGAATTTGAGAAAGGAGAATCCTCTGATTCAGGACAAATAAATCATCAGAAGAACAAGAAACCTCTGGTAACACAACCTAATGCCTATAATTCAATGGTAAATGTTTTGTTTATGGAAAATTTGGTCATATGGAAAGTCAATGTAAAAATAAGATGAATAATGGGATGATGAATAATGGTCCTACCTTTACTAGTCAATGTTTCATATGAATCAACTTTGGTCATAAGTCAAATATGTGTAGAATGGTGAATAATTTTCAAAATAATAGATGCTATGCTTGTGAAATGTTTGGACACATTTCTAACCAATGCAGGATGAGACCGAATCAAATGAACTTTAGGCCTGTGTAGAGAAATGTTTTTTTCCATGCATGCAAAAAACTCGGTCACATTGCAAAATATTGCAGAAGCAAGAACATGAGCAACCATGGTCCATTAAGCAAGAATTGTCGTGCCTGTGAAGTGTGATACCTGCAGCTGCAATAAAAACACTCAATAGATCATTACAAACATGGTTAGGAAATTTAAAGCAAAGAAATATAAAACCATGACAAAGAGATCTATCGCCTCCTGAGAGATACGAGTGTGGATATGCTCTCAGAACTTGATAAACAAATTCTAGTGACTTGACTACAGCTAGATGAAGGATTTGAAATGATGATGATGCAATTAAGCTAGAAAAAAAATTGATTAAGCTACATGATTCAACAATTATGATAGAAAATAATCAAATTTAGCTAGATTCAAGATGCAATTGCCTATAATAACAATGCTCAAATGATAATGATAACATGAATATACCTATAGTAACAATGCCTAAGATACAAATGAGATAGGATCATTTGTGCCCCAAGATGAGGGATATTTATAGGATTTCCAATATTGGCATTCTACACTCTTATGAGAATAGTTGATGTTGTCATTGATGGAAACCATATGACAACCAACCGGCAATAGGTTTCTACATGTCCAGCATCACATATATTATACACCAGCATTCATATTACATCGGCAACAAAGCATACCGTCACTCTAGCCAACATGGGATGAGCTTTTGTTTATTATAATATAATTATCTTTTGTAAGCCGACATGGTATATTGTAAAAGACTCATATATGTATGAGATCTTATAAGTCTTTTTTGCAATAGGAATAGATAGGCGAATATTGTATAAGGTGATTTAGTAACATTGAAGGTTTTTTATTAAGGTATCTAACTAAGCTTAAACCAATACTGAACCTAGCATAGGAGATGCTATTTTGAGCAGTACATTGTATTGGATTTAATTATCCATTTTGTAGTCAGTGTGACTCTTTATTCAACAGTGAGATCTAGGCTGTTGGCCTCCCTACATGTGGTAGCCCCTATTGTAGTAGTATTTATTCATTTTCCAGTGAGTAAATATCATCAAAATATCTTGTGTTATGGTGTGTTTCTATGTTGTCTCTATTATTTGTGTTTACTACATTAATTCTTATTTACCGGTACACTATTTTGGGATGCAAAGTTATCAATAAGTTTAGATATTTTGCTAACTGGTTAGACACTGATTCACCCCCCCCTCTCAGTGTCTTTGGGACTGTCATTGAATCTAACATCCAAGGCCAAGGGTGAGGTTGCAGGAATCAATGGTCAAGATTGAGTCTGAAGATATCAAGGGTAAAATTGGAGGTGGTTGGAGAAGAGATTGGAGGAAGGGACACTTGTCATCTTTGTGGTGACAAGTGTCAAGGAGCCTTTCTCATGAGAGGGAAAGTATCAAAGAGAGGAGACATGTGGCCCAAAATGCCATGTGTCTCAAGGGGAGAGTATCCACACCATAGGAGGTTAGGATAAGGAGGTTAGGATGTGCAAGCTAAGATAGGGTTAGTTAAATCAGGGGTTAGATGGAATGGGTTAGGTTTATGAGTGGTTGGGTTAGGTGGTTAGAAGTTAGGAGGCATGTGGGGAATTTGAATTTAAAAAATTAAAATAATAAGAAAAGGCTAATTAACTTTCAACAACTCATAAATTGATTTGTTTTAATTAATTAGGAGATTAGAAGAAATGAATTTGATGGGGAGGATTAATTAATTTGAATTAATTAATCAAAGGGGCCTATTGAAATGAACGTATTAAACAAATCCTTAGATTTATTAATAAGTAGATGAGTGGGAGAATTTAATCAAATTGTTAATGAATTCAATTAAATTGGGACGGACGATTAATTAAATAATTACTTATTCAATTAATTATCTTTAGACCATTTTTTAGGTGTATACATTTTGCCCCTCTTTGAAGTGAGGTGTGCTGATGTGTTGATTCAAAGAATAATTTCATTTTGATGATGATATTGGTTTGATAATATGCCCCTTCCATTGATTGATAAATTGTGGTACGATTATGCCCCCTCGAGAGATCAATTGAGATAATTGACTGTTGGACTGTGTTGGATGGTTGCAAAATTGATGTCTCGATGAGAAAAGATTTGATTCCGCAACATTGATTGATGAAAGTGTGTCCTTTGATCACAATGGTGTGGTTCTTGATGGTTGATAAAGCTTGATAAATTTCAACAAGTTTGATGAGTTGGATAAAGAAGTGACAGTTTGTTGATATCAAGCTGTAGGACAATTTAGATATGTTGATGTTGGTGCGAGATAAATTTAGCCTTGGATAAGATGAGCTTGTCGGATTCCATGCAAGAATGGAATGCAAGATAAATGCCAATGCAAATGCTAATGAAATGAAAAGCTATGATTGGACCAGTCACTGGCTTATTGCTTTTTGTCATCAATGAGCTTTGAAAATGTGGGAAGTGAGTGCAAACATTGATGGTATAATTAAACCATGATGACCTGAGCACTGCTTTCCTAGATTTTGATATGGCAAGTTAGCACAAGCATCGAGGTATAATTAAACCAAGATGACTTGAGTATTGCTTTCGTAAAATAGGTAGTATTAACCATAGGTATATATGCAAATCAGAAATGTCTTTGATGATACTCCAATGATCATGTCCTGAGACAAATTTGCACCTACTAATGATTAATTTATAGACAACAGACAAGAAAAATATCATGTTCCTTGTTCCTCTAGTCAAAGACATCTTGGAGTCACTCAAAAATCATGATAGCAAAAATCAAGATAGTAAAGTTGAACCAAAGTGCTGAAAGAAGTATCCAAAATATATAATCCATTGAAAAATGTGCAATTTGCTTAGACTGGCATGAGATAGCTTGATGGTTAACAATGTGATCACATGTTCAACATTGGATATTTCTTAGTGTTTTCACTTGACAAGTGTTGTCTAACGATTATTTTACCTATTTGATTAAGCTCAAAATGATCATAAATTTTACCCCTAGCTAGGTGTGGGATTTTGCCCGAAGCCTAGAAACAAAGTTATTATGATATACCCAATGATTCAAACCATGGCAAGAAAGCAACCACGATGTCTGAGTATGTACAAAGGTTTATTATGGATATGGACTGCGCTGATGGAAAATGAATGCAAGCAAAAAGATGCATGAACTAATAGAGGGAAGAGCTAGATGTCAAATAGTGCCTATTTGCTAGGTTTTCACCATCTATTTTTATTGCACTTTTTCTCATATTTGATTTTTTTATTTTTTTTTCACTGTTTTTGGATTTGATTTTTAAGACATAAAACTTCTTTAGATGCATGCTATTGATGGGTTCCTGTAGTTGATATTCATCCTGTGTTGATAGTTGATATTCTCCTGAACCAAATACTACTATGACAACAAATGTTCCTAACCAGTTTGGTTCAAACTTCCCTTTCTTTTCTCAATCTACTTGTTTGCGTGGATTTTCTTTGAGTACTAGTTCTCCAACTTGAAATTCCCTTCGTTTGACCTTGTGATTCTAACTGTGGCACATTCATTGCTGATATAACTTTAAATTATCAAAGATATTTTGTCTTCATTCATGGATCAATTCTAACTCTTGCAATCTAGATACTCATTTTTCTTTATCTGGAATAAGGCCTTTTAATGATACTCGTAGAGAAGGTATCTCTACTTTGTTTGGCAGTATTGCTTTTGATCCATAAATAGGAGAGAAAGGTATGGCACCTATTGGTGTATGGATACTAGTACAGTAGGTCCGTAGAGCCAGGTTCAATTGAATATGCCAATCTCTACTAGCATCATTCACTTTCTTTTTGAGAATTTTTAGAATGGTTTTGTTTGATGCTTCTGCTTGTCCATTTCCTTGTGGATTTTATGGTGTGAAAAATTTGTGTTGGATCTTGAATTTCTCACATAGCTCTTGTACGTCCTGATATTTGAACGGGCGTCCATTATCAGTGATAATGGTCATGGGTATTCCATAGCGACATATGATGTAGTTCAATATAAATGCAGTAATTTGTTTTCCTGTGATATTGATGAGACGTATTGCCTCAATCCACTTTATGAAATATTTGGTAGCTCCAAGTTTGAATTTGTGACCATTGGATGAAGAAGGATTTATCTTTCCTACTAGATCAAGACCCCATTGGCAGAAAGGCCAAGATGTTGCTAAAGCATGAAGTTATTGTGCTAGTGCATGAATCAAGTTTCCATGGATCTGACATTGTTTGCATGTTCTAGCTATTTGAAAAGAATCCCATTCCATAGTTGGCCAATAATAGCCCAAGCGTATGATTTTTTTGAAAGGCTAAGACCACTTGAATGAGTGCCACAAATATTGTTATTGACTTCATTTAAAGCCTTCTCAGATTCTTCTTGCTCGAGACATCTTAAAAGAGTATTGTCGAGACCTCATTTAAACATGGTATCCACGATGAGAGTATAATGGGAGGATTGGTGAATAAAGTTTCTCTTTTGATTCTTTGATAAATCAGGAGGTAGGGTGTTATCTTTCAGGTATGTGTAAGTTTGGCCATAGAGGGAGGAATCATGTCCAACAAGATGACAAATAGTTTGGAAATCAGGACAATTATAAGTAGGGTAAAACAACTCTTCCACCAAGAATTCGTAACGCTCTTGATTTTCCTATGTCTAAAGTAGAGAAGCAAGTGTTGCCATGGCATCTACTGCTTTGTTGTCATTCCTTGGAATTTGTTGAAAGGTTATTTTGACAAAATATTTCTTGACATCATCAACCATCTTCTTATAAGGCATTATTTTTTCATCCTTTGTTTGGTAATCATCATTAATTTGATTGATGACGAGTTGAGAGTCTCCAAAGACTTGAAGTTGTGTAATGTTCCATTCTATAGCCATTTTACTACCTGTAACCAAAGCTTCATATTTTGTTGTATTGTTGGTGCATGGAAAACTTAATTTGTATGCTTTTGGAATTGTATGACCTTGTGGTGTGATGAATAGAATACCCGCTCCTGATCCATACTGTATATATGAACCATCAAAGTATAATCACCATGTTTTTGTGGTGACCATTAGGATATCATTATCAGGAAATTCAATGAGTAAAGGATGATTATCTTGAAGTGGTGCCTCTGCTAGTTGGTTTGCAATGACTTGCCCTTTTATAGGTTTTTAGTCAACATACTCAATGTCAAACTCTCTTATAATCATGATCCATTTTGCTAGTCGTCCTGTTAATGTTACCTTGCTGAGCAAATACTTCAATGGATCGATTTTAGCAATCAACTTGATGGAGTGAGATAGTAGATAGTGTCATAATTTTTGAGAAGCAAAAAATACTGCCAAGCATGCTTTTTCTATTGGTGAATAGGTGATCTTGTATCCTACTAATGTTCTGCTAATGTAGTAGATAGCTCATTCTTTTCCTTCATTGTCTTGTTGTGCAAGCAGAACCCCTAATGATGCTTCGATGGTTGATACATAAAGTAACAATGGATTTCCTCAAATTAGTGACATTAGGATGGGTGATTGCATGAGATAGGCCTTGATCATGTTGAATGCATCCTCACATGGATGGTCCCATCTGAAATTAACTTTTTTATGCAAGAGATGAGTAAATGGTTGGCATTTATCAGCTAGTTGAGGAACAAATCTTCTAATTGACTAGAGTCTTCCCTGGAGGGATCTAAGTTGATTGATATTCTAGGGAGATGCCATTTCCATGATTGCTTTGACCTTAGCTGGATCACTTCAATACCTCTAGCTAAAACAATGTATCCCAATAGCTTGCCAGAAGTGACACCAAAGGCACATTTCTTAGGGTTTAGCTGTAGCTTGTATTGTTCTAACCGGTCAAAGATATTTTCCAGTATCCCTATATGTTCTTCTCTATTGTAGGATTTGGCTAATATGTCATCCACATAGTATTCCATGAATGTATGCACCATGTCATGAAATATAGTTGTCATAGCTCTTTGATATGTAGCACCTGCATTCTTTAATCCAAAAGGCATGACGTTCCAACACAAAGTACCCCATGGACATGTGAAAGTTATCTTTTCTTGATCTTTGGGTGATATTTTAATCTAATTGTATTCAAAGAAACCATCCATTAGAGAAAACATGGAGTGTCCAGTAGTTAAATCCACAATAATGTCAACGTTAGGCAAAGGAAAATCATCCTTTAGACATGCATTATTAAGATCTTTGAAGTATGTGCATACTCTAATACTTTTCTCTAGTTTGGACACAGGAACAATGTTTGATACCCATTGAGGATAGGAAACAGGTCTGATGAATCCAACATCCAGTAACTTCTTTAGTTCTGCTTTGACCAGAAGAGCAATATGAGGGTGCATCTTTTGTAATTTATGTTTAACTAGTTTGGCTCTTGGATTGACATTTAAGTGATGCATAATAAGTGTTGGATCCAACCATGGCATGTCTGCATAGGACCAAACAAAATTGATTTGCCGTCGTTTGAAGAATTCCCTATATTGTTGCATTTCTTGCTCAGATAGAGAAGTCACTGGATGAAGAATCTTTGGTTGCTCTGTTGTCCCAATGTTAACTACCTCTCTTGGTTTGATCAAAATGGATGACCTTTCTTGATAGTGCATAGGTAAAGTGTCAAATCTCCCCTCTTCCAGTGCCTCGAGGAGGTTTTCACCATTAGATGCATCCTTTCTTTTGACTTTTTCCTAATCTAATGTTGTCAAGAAATGGTTTTCAACATTGGACCTGATATTCTTTTCTTTATATTCACTTTTGCAACTGGGAGATTTGGCACCTACTTGACTATAAGATGCGTTGTTGAAATTCCTAGGGAAAGTTGTTTTTGGTTCAATAGCATTAAGATATATAGATATGGCATAGTCATTAGGAAAGGTATCAATGGCAGTATGTCTTTCATTTTTCTAATCAATAAGCTCAGGGTGGAGTAGAGGTAAGGGGTCATCAGTTTGAGATGATTTGAGGGTATCAAGGGTCATGATAGATGTGTCAAAGTTTTTGATATGTATGTTAATGTCTAGAACGGTACTCTAATCAGAATGACCTCGTGCAAGGAGTTCTTGATCGTCCTCGATTAAGTCCAAGTCAGCCGAATGTGATTCTAATTCAAGTGGGCTAGTTCCTGACATTTGTCTTGCATACGTTTGAACTACATCGACTCCTACATCTTCTTCAAAGCAATTTTCTTCAGCTGATTCTTTAGAGTGATAGGAATCTCATTCCCATTCATTAGAATCAGTCTCACTTGCAACTTGCAATCTATAGATTTGTTCATACAGCGTGTGACTTGTTTCTTCCACTTTTCTTGCTATATCTTTTCTTCTTTCATATTCAACTTCCTCTGTACTGAGATTAACTTTTTTCAACTTTTCTATGAGCTCTCCTTGACTTGTATTAGCTTTTGTCTTGTTTTGAATAAGAGTTAATGCTGCTTGGGAGGTATCATTGGTTTGTTTCTCCTATTGATTTGAAGTTTTCTTCTTTTGCCATTTCATTGTTTGTTCTTGTTGCTCCCTTTCAATTGCAAGTTATTTTTGTCTATTTTCATATTCCTCTTTTTGTTGGGTAGAAGATGTGTCTTCAGGTAGAGGAACTTGTCCATGTACCCTAAGCCTTCTTTGTCTATAGCCTACTCAGTGTGAGGTTGGATAGGTTCTGAGATACATTCTCTTTGTTTTCCTATAGGACCTGTTCCAGTATATCCCATTTTTTTAAGAATGTCAAATCCTTTTCCATATTATGTTGTAGGTTTCCTGACATTGTTGATCTTTTGTTGGACTTCCTCATCTTTGTATAGCCACTATAGCACATCTTTGTCTTTTGTTTCCTCTGACAAGGTCCCAGCACTAACAAATGCTCCATCAAATATTGGAAGATGTCTCACAATTGGTTGTTGTTTAGATTTTGATGGTTTTCCATAGGATTTAGGAGAGAGTGGTAGTTGGGATATTGAATATCCTCCATTCCCTTGATCTCTTAGCTGCATTTTTTTTTCCATACTTGACAAAATTGATGCAAATGATTTTTCTTTAGATTGTGTGTTTGAAGATGATGCCTCCCTATTATGAGGAACAATGACCTCTTGAGCTGGTTTGAGATTACTACAGTACTGAAATAGATTTGAATCTATTGAGATCGTGATTTCCTACCCATTATAGGGAAATTTTAGGCACTGATGATATGTTGATGATACAACTTGTATGTCATGAATCCAGGGTCTTTCCAAGAATATTTTGTATGATAAGTTCAAGTCTAGAACTTGGTAGGTCATATCTTTCTGCAAAGGTCCTACTCTGATGGGTAATATCATCACTCCTTTAGAGGAACACTCTTCTTCATCATATGCTTTGATGGTGATATTTTTTCAGGGATCAACTACATCTTCTGAATAACCTAGAGCACATACAAGACTTAATGAGAAAATGTTTAATCCAGCTCCTCCATCTATTAGGACACGTTTAACTCATGTCTTATGAATAAGGACTTTGATATGCAAGGGAGTGTTATGGGGATGTTGCAAGGACAAGTTGTCTTCTTTGATGATGGATAAGTAGTGAGGGGTTGTGAGGTGTCCTACCATGGTTTGGAATTGATCTATATCAAGGTCTTTAGACACTGTTGTATCGACTAATTCTCGTTCAAGAATTTCTTTGTGTGTAGGTGAAAGCTTTAAAAGTTCTAAGATAGATATTTGCGAGGGCATTTTTTGCAATTGATCCATTAGATTATATTGTTTTGTAGTGGATGACGTGTTTGTGGTAGGAACTAGAAAAAAAACTTTAGCTTTGCTTCTTGTGATAGCATGAGTCGGTTCTTGATGTTGCTTTTCTTTAACTACAATCATATTTACCACATTATCATATGTATGAGCATAGTTTACCTTTGCTTTACCTTTACCATTATTTTTTGTTGATGATTCACCCTTCTCATAGTTTGGAAGCGGAGTTTTAAAAGTTGTATGAGATTTGTTTGTTGTATGTCCATCTACAGTGATTACTCCATTATCAATGAAATCTTGGATGGCATGTTTCAACTTTTGACAATTATCTGTGTGATGTCCCTTGTTTTGATGGAAATCGCAATAATGGTTGTCATTCCACCAAGCGGGTTTCACTTGAGGTTCGTAGTTCCTTCCTTCTGGAAAAGTAATCAATT
This sequence comes from Cryptomeria japonica, assembly GCF_030272615.1. Taxonomy (NCBI): domain Eukaryota; kingdom Viridiplantae; phylum Streptophyta; class Pinopsida; order Cupressales; family Cupressaceae; genus Cryptomeria; species Cryptomeria japonica. The sequence goes on from NC_081413.1 coordinate 231,213,021, forward strand.
TGTTTGCGAGAAGTGCTTTTAATGCTGATCCAAGGGGTTCACCAATTTTCGTAAATTGCCTTCAAAAGAAATTTTTGATAGTTTCTTTTTGGTGATTGTTGTTTTCCTAAGCCGCTGCTGAGTGAGTGGATGAATTGAAAACTAGTTGTTTTAGTTTTACATTGTTGTTATCTACTATTCCATCATTAATGACATTTCTATTTCTATTCCAAAAATTTGGCTTATCGTTGTTGTTGTTGTTGTTGGTGTTGTTAGGAGGATGAACTCCTTCTTTGAATATTTTCAACTCACCCTTCTTTATCATGGCTTCCTCCATTCTGATTCCATTATCAATCATCTTTCCATAACTTTGATTTCCTTGCATTTTTTAGATAATAACTCATTTGATCATTTAGGTTGTCTATGAATATGTCCATTTTTTCATACTCTGGCACTGTACAAGGATATCGTGAAGCTAACTGTCTCCATCTTTGTAAAAACGTCATGAAAGGTTCTCCACTCTTTTGTTTGGTGTTACATAGGTCTAACATTGTTATTTCATCTTGTATGTTGTAAAAGTATTGTGAAACAAACATATCCACCAATTTTGAGAATGATCTGATCCCATGGGGAATTTTGGAGAACCATTCCATAGCTAGTCCAGTTAAGCTTTTTGAAAATAATCTCATCAAGTAGGTATCCTCATGTGCAAACTCCATACTCATTGTGCAAATTTATCAATATGATCTTGGGGATCAGTGCTTCCATCATATTTTTCATATCTAGGAGTTTCAAAACCTATAGGAAATGGTATCAAGTTTACATTCTCATCGAATGGATAAGGACATATTTCTTGAAGTGAGTATCTTCTAACATTTCCTCTCTACATATCTTGAATTTGTGTTTGTAGTGTTTTTATTTGTTGTGTGAGATTTGTGATAGGATTATCAACATGATTTGTTCTTGTATAACCATGATTTTACATTCTAGGAGGATCTTGATCTCTTCTTGTATAATCTCTACCCCTTCTTGTATCCTCATTGGGTTGAACGATATTTAGAATTTCTACGTCATCCATTTTGGGAATGTTAGTATCCTCATTGGTTCTGGTGTTACTAGGAATTGATGTGTCATTATTTTTTAGACCAAAAATATCCTCATATTGTTCGTTACTAGTGGGGGGGGGCTCACTCTTCTTTTGTGTCATTTTATTTACATCAAAATCTTGGGGGAGTGTAGCACCAGATTTTGCTAACATTAGGAAATATCTTTCTTTTTCTCCCTCCAATATTTTCTTCATAAATTTATCGAATTGAGGATCTTTTTTGATGTCTCTGACATGTTGTTCTATTATTTCCTCTTCAACTTGTATTTCATCTCCGTGTTCCATGTTTCTATAATCTTCGGTTATTTTAAACATTTATGTTTTTGCAATCTTTTCTCTTTGAGCCCTAGTTAAAATGGACATACACATGTGTTAGATATTGTGCTAAGATTCAATTGTCCAAAAGTTGTTTTGATAAGTGATCAATTGTCAACGTAAATGTGATAGAGTGATATTGTTAGAGTATTCGGGTATTTACTTGATTAATTAAACATTCTTTGTTTAATTATTTAAGTTCCCTTTATCTCTATTACACTTAAGCTAACTTTAGGTGCATATAATTAATTGTTTTAATTAATTATTATGTGCAAACCTAGGTTTTCCCTTTTTAGGGTTTCTTGACCTATTAAAGGTTGAGTTCTTTCTTTTCATTGTAAGAATCACATTACATATTTTTGTGAATATTGAGCTCTCTCTTTTTGAGCATATTCTCTGTGTTTTGTATGTTCTTCAGATTTTGCTTCATTGCTTCTCCTTGTAATAGGTTATTCGGCTTGCAGAAGATCTTTAGGCTCCTGTGGTGTTGTATTTTCTCAACTCCTATATGGTATCAGAGCGTGGATCTGCAGCTGCTTGTTCTTGTTTTGAGATTTTTGGCTTTGGAAGCAGATCTGGGGTTTCAGGAATTTTTTTGTGTACCTAGGGTTTGAGATTTTTTTCTGAGCACTTTGGGCCTAAACGGACCTCACCATCGTGCTCAGAAGGCCCGAAAACCCCTATGGTCATATAAAATTCGACCTATTTTGGTTTCTGAGCCTCTGGGAGCTATTTTTTTCTCCGATCTAGGCCGTACGGCCCTGGCACGCAGATCGAGAAAAAGAAATTTTGAAATTTTTTTTTATTTTTTGCCTTTTTACGGCATGCAGGCCGAAATTTTCTTTTAAAAAAATATTTCAAAAAAAGGCGAAAAAAAAAAGAAAATTTTTTTTTTTGGGCAAAAGAAATTTTTTTGGGGTTCCCACGGTACGCAGGGTACCGTGGGACCCCTGCAGGTGTCAGTACGGCCCTGCCGCTGCCTACCCTCGGGCCCCGTGTCGTCTTTTACCGGCGCTTTCGCCGGCCGCTGCTGTTTTTTTCCGGCCCCCGCCGGCCCGGTCTCCGGTCACCGCCGCTGGTCTTTCCTTTCGCCGGCTTCTCTGTTCACCGGTCGCCGCCGTCGGTCTACTCGCCCGCGTTCAACCCTGCGCCCTGCTCGGCCGCCGCTTTCCTTCCGGCCACCGCCTCTCTGTGCGCCGGCCGTCGGCCGCCGCTTCCCTTCCAGTGGCCGCCGCCGGTCTCGCCGCCTACGCTCCGCCCTGCGCCCGCCGTCGGCCGCTGCTTCCCTTTCGGTCGTCGCCTCCCTGCGTTGCCACGCTCAGCCCGGCCCGCCGGCCACCACTCTGCCACCGGGCCGCCACTCGGCCGCCACCGGTGCGCCACCGGATCTCCGCCCACTGGCCACCGGACCACCCATTGGCCACTAGACCCCTTTTTTGGGCCTTTTAAGGGGGGGTTTGGTTTTTTGGCTCTATCTTGGGCATACGGAGTCGGATTTTGGCGAACGAATAGGCGTTGGAAAGCTGGTTCCAAGACCGACCTCATGGTATTGGTAATTTATTCCAATTTTGTTGTTTGACTATGTTTTTTTACAGTCAAAGTGCGGTCTCTTTTTTGCACTCCGGGAGACGTAGATTGAGCATCCGACCTCCGTTTTTCGAAAACTTTATATTTTCGGAAAGCGTGTTCTGTGTACTTTCCAGAAATATGAGTTTTTTTTTCCAGATTCTGCTCCATGCATATTTTATTCAGTTTTTTGCTTTTAAGCACTCTGGTGGATATCGTGGTTGTTTCAGGTCCTGGGATCTCTTTTCTGAGTAGGGTGTCTCTGTTTTGATTCTCGTTTCTATTTCTAGTCTTCTTATCATTGTATCTTGTAATTATGCAAACGCACTGAGATAAAGTGCCATCATGCATTGTTTACTTGGAATCTTGCATATCTTGTGTCTTGTTGTACACGCACTGTTGATCAAGTGCCATGAGGGGGTTGATGTTTGCCTTTGTTTGCCATCTTCCTTTGTCAAGTGAGTGTTCCTTCCACGACATTCGCCTCATGATGATGTGTCTCAGCACCTTTGATGTTCTTGGTTCTTCGTCATGCAGTTGTTTTTGGCTGTCTTTTTCAGTGTTCCTGTCCCTCTCCCACTTCCGCATTATGGGGAGGTTTATCCTGTTGGTTCTAATGCTTCCGTGGTTCGATTGATCAGCTCTTTAGGCTTTGGTTTCTCATGCCATCTGTATCTTCGATTTCAGTTGTTTTGCCTTGTTTGCCTCCTGATTCGAGTAGTGTCATTTGAGGACACTCATACAGATTACAGTCTTCTCTACCTGGTCATGTTCTAGTTCAGTGGATGTTCTTCAGATCAGCAGTTATTCTTCGACAGAGTTTGCAGGGTCTTCATGCTTCAGTGATATTTTTTCCATCTCTTTTTGGAGTAGAGTTTTGTTCCCACGTGGTTTTCTCTATTTCTCCAGTTCATAGAGATTTCATTGTATTTGGGTACCTGATCAGGCCTTGTTGCCGGGACCCATCTTTATTGCTTTCAGTAGTTGTTCTAGGTTTTAGCTTCTCCCTAAGTCTAGCTTAAGGGGGGGTGTTAGAGTATTCGGGTATTTACTTGATTAATTAAACATTCTTTGTTTAATTATTTAAGTTCCCTTTATCTCTATTACACTTAAGCTAACTTTAGGTGCATATAATTAATTGTTTTAATTAATTATTATGTGCAAACCTAGGTTTTCCCTTTTTAGGGTTTCTTGACCTATTAAAGGTTGAGTTCTTTCTTTTCATTGTAAGAATCACATTACATATTTTTGTGAATATTGAGCTCTCTCTTTTTGAGCATATTCTTTGTGTTTTGTATGTTCTTCAGATTTTGCTTCATTGCTTCTCCTTGTAATAGGTTATTCGGCTTGCAGAAGATCTTTAGGCTCCTGTGGTGTTGTATTTTCTCAACTCCTATAGATATGACATGAAAAGGTGATTCAAGTGTTTAAAAGTTTACATGTTTTTCGATCTTTAGTTTTGGATTGCAATGATGATGATTTTGATAAAAACCAAGTCCAATAGGAATGATATATCCTATGATGTGGGACAAGGTTATTCTGACCAAATGTTGTAGTTTCATGATAGAGGATGATAGATCCTGATGAGAAACTATGTTTGAGTGATGAGTTTACCAGAGAAGGTGATGATGCAATTTGAGATGTTTAGACCTTGAACTTGTTGAATGCAAATACTTGAAAATCTTGAGGTGCCTATTTGTAGAATCTGATTTGATAGATGATAACTTGACCAAGAGAACCAAGGAGACAATCCAAGTATAGGGTGACAGATATCAGCTATTTATGTACACTGTAAATTGACCAAGTAAATATGACAGATCTGAAAAAGATGTGCAAGAAGAGAGTTCTGGACAAACAAAGACAAAAAAATTATACGATAGTTTATGCAGCTTCAAACAACAATTCATACAGGCCCATACGACAAATTACCAATCTCATATGACAAAGCACAAGCTTGTATGATAATTCCCACTGAGCAAATGATAAACCAGAGGCCTCATATGACAAAACTTACTAAACAATATGACAAACAAGAATTCTCATAGAACAAAACACAAGCTCATATGACTTTAGACATAACAAAGGTAAAAAATGTTGTTTTGACCGATTTTTTATCATTGAAGTTTGATGTTTTGCTTCTATTTTCCAATTTTAGTTGTCTGATTTTCTATTTTAGGGATGAATACATAGGAAACACATGATATTTTAAGTGACCTCAAGCACAATACGCTACCTAAGGAAGTTGGCTGAGAGAGAAAACCATTGCTTGCAAACTTAGGTACACACCCAATAGCTAATCAAAATATGGTCACTAAGTCTCACGCAATGGATTCTCAAAGCTATATTATCCAACTCCAAACGCTAATGGGGACACGATATGGAAAGTGTCTTGGGAGAGTTACTATCTCTCTTGCACAAAGATTATTCCCCTTTTGGAGGTGAATCAGGTAGCTTCTAATTTAATTGGAACTAGTAAGGGATCCATTCGGCGCATCAAGGTATAAACTCAATTAAGAGGTCTCCCAGCCTTGAAAACCAAGGTTTGATATACTCGAAGGTACGGAGGAGAGATATTCCCAAGCACTGTCTTTGACTTGATTTTCATCAAATCATGTTTATTTTATAGTGGGTTGGATTACTTGGCATTAGCCATTCCCACTTGGGTCCTTCCCCTCTCACCGACCTTAATGGCTTAGAGTTATAAGCTCCTCGGGAGGGAAGGCCTGCTAAAGATATGCACTATTGAAAGAAAAGGAAGAGTCTAGCTTTCTGATCACCTAAGAAAGGTGGGAGCATACTCACCTATCACCAAAAAACATAATACATGATTGTTCATTTCCTTTAGAAAAAAACAAGTGTGCCTAGAAAATTTAAAGAAGACATAAAGTTTTATTGAGTTCTTTTAGGGAACCTGCAAAATAGATACATTAGTAGTCATGATGTGTTTTGGTAAAATGAAGCTTTGACAGGTGTAATCTTGAACAATCATCCTGCAAAAACTAGTTAGGTTTCCAAAAAACTCACAAAAAGACCAGGGTTAGCATTAGTAATAATCAAATAAAGCATGAAAACCCTAAAATGCAATTTGTTGTGAAAACATAGAAGCAGAATTTCATACGACACTAATTACCTATTCATACGACTATAAAATGGAGCTCGTACGAGTAAGAAAGAATTCCCATCTAAGTACAAAAAGGAATTTGTATGAGGATGAAAATTAACTTGTACGAGATTTTGATTCAGACCTAGCCAGAAATGAAGATTTGATGATGCTTAAGAGGCCAAAAATGAGATTTCTGGCCCCACGGTGGGTGCCAAAATGTCATGCCTGTGAAGTGTGATACCTATAGCTACAACACAAACACTCAATAGATCATTACAAACATGGTTAACAAATTTAAAGAAAAGAAATTGAAAACCATGACAAAGTGATCTATCACCTCCTAAGAGATGCGAGTGTGGATATGCTCTTAGATCTAGATAAGAAAATTCGAGTGACTTGACTACACCTAGATGGAGGATTTGAAATGATGATGATGATGCAATTAAGTTAGAAAAGAAATTGATTAAGCTACATGATTCAATAATTATGCTAGAAAATAATCAAATTTAGCTAGATCCAAGATGCAATTGCCTATAATAACAATGCTCAAATGATAATGCTAAGATAAATATGCCTATAGTAACAATTCCTAAGATGCAAATGGGATGGGATCATTTGTGCTCCAACATGGGGGATATTTATAGGATTTCCAAGGCGAGGGGTGAGGTGGCAGGAATAAACGGTCAAGATTGAGTCTGAAGATATCAAGGGTGAAATTGGAGGTGGTTGGAGAAGAGGTTGGAGGAAGGGACACTTGTCATCTCTGTGGTGACAAGTGTCAAGGAGCCTTGCTCATGAGAGGGAAAGTGTCAAAGAGAGGAGACATGTGGCCCAAAATACCATGTGTCTCAAGGGGAGAGTATCCACACCATAGGAGGTTAGGATGTGCAAGCTAAGATAGGGTTATTTAAACACGGGGTTAGATGGAATGGGTTAGGTTTAGGACTAGTTAGGTTAGGTGGTTAGAAGTTAGGAGGCATGTGGTGAATTTGAATTTTAAAATTTTAAATAATAAGAAAAGGCTAATTAACTTTCAACAACTCATAAATTGATTTGTTTTAATTGATTAGGAGATTAGAAGAAATGAATTTGATGGGGAGGATTAATTAATTTGAATTAATTAATCAAAGGGGACTATTGAAATGAACCTATTAAATAAATCCTTAGATTTATTAATAAGTAGATGTGCGGGAGAATTTAATCAAATTGTTAATGAATTCAATTCAATTGGGAAGGAGGATTAATTAAATAATTGCTTATTTAATTAATTATCTTCAGACCATTTTTAGGTGTATACAAGAATAAGTCAGAAAAAAAGGAAAAGCTAAAGTGGAAGAGATCAAAGATCAACATAAGAAGATGTGGGTTAAAAAGGAAGATTCAAACGTGCATAATGGCTCCACACCTGATTTTCGTGTTGGAACCTCATCCAATAACTAATCCATTTTGGCCTTAAGGGGAAGCTTATCATGGATATCTTTAGAACTTCCTTTTGGAGATATGTAACTAGTCAAGGATGGTTGTAGATGATGGAGATTAGCTGTGTAGTTGATATCTGAAAGATTTCACGGTGGTTTGAGTGGATTCATGAAAAAGAATATCTGAAAGCTTTTTGGGTTATGTATTTATTACAACTTAAGGTTAGGTTTTCAGAAGATAAAAAGGCATATCACTCATTCATTCTTCAAATTACAAGCAAAGAGTAAGAGAAGAAGAGTGAAGTGAATGAGATTGAGTAGTCGTAGCAGAGCTTGAAGCAATCAGTTAGAGATTTTTCGCATCTGATTGAGAATCAAAAGGTATTTATTCATTTGTGAGCTATCTTTACATATTCAAATTTTGAAATGGCATATGCATCTAGTGTTGTGACTCCCTTCATAGTTAATAATACTAAGAGAGATAGTCTCGTGTTCAAAATGCATCCATTCAAATATGTTGAAGATGATCCAAAAGGTACCTTTTCCTCTATTCTGTATGGTGTATTTCATAACAAAGACATTAGGGCATATATCCAATGTAACATCAAAGAGCTTGGAAATATAGACATGTTATCACTATATACTAAGCATATGAAGGATGAAATGGAAAATATAAAGCCAAAATTTAAGTCCTTGTAGGACAAGGGTTTCATCCAGTTTGTACATTTCTCATTGTTTGATGAACTTGAATGAGTGAGTTATATCCTTAGCCAAATACATGATATCATATGGCTAGACCAACCTCACAAGATTACCAAGCAAGCCATTTAAGATGTTACTTGTTTGAATGCAACCGGTAAGCTCCCCGGTCTGAGGAAAGTATAGAATACAATGGTGATAAAGGTAACTGGATCCCAACATGATAGCTGATCAATGAAAATCAGTGATATCATAGAGAATAATGTATGATTTTCCTCGATGGTGATGGGATACAAGATATACCAATCTAGTAGGCAAAAATCAGTGTCTGGTACCACTATATTTGCATCCTATGAGATGCTTAAGGAAGACAAGAGGTATCATCTTTGTGCAGCACATCTTAGTGAGCTATTGAGAAATATAAAGAAGATAAAGCACTTGACAAGAAACATGTATTCAGATTTGGCTCCCTGATTGTCTATATAGCACTGTATTTCTTGAATGAGATCCCTGAAATTGGAAAGATCCAATGGGATTATGATAAACTGATGGCGGTTCAAGTAAAGGAAGGTTTGCAAGGTTTGGGTGACATAGTTACACACAAGTATACTTTGTGGGGATATTTCAAATCCTTTCAAGAAAAAATGTAAAGCACAAAGAGGTTCTCTAGAGAGATTGTTGAGAAATATAGAAAACCATTTTCTTTATCGTTGATAAGGACCAATGTCACATGGAGGCAGTTGAGTCAAGAGCTATTTGGATCATGCCCATGAGGTATGAGGTGGATGTAAACACACTTGATGCATATGCTCAACATCTATTGAGTCAACCGGTGGATGAAAAGGAGGAAAGGTTTGTTGGCATTACATTAAGGTTGTTGGAGATTGATGATATAATTGATAAAGGATGATTACTGTCTTAATAATATTATTTTGTCATTGATGTCAAGAAATTGATATTTTGATTTAGTATGATGTTGCCATATCTTAAAGAGTATGTTTTGATGAGTATAAAGATGTCGGTAAGTGACACAGAAAGAATGTGAAAATGAAGGGGAGTAATAAGTTATTCAATGGGCAACTATTACCGAGTTAGACAGTGATGAGATTATGTTATTTTTATTGTTTTGATATCCTATATATATGTATTTGAAGACTAAATAAGAAGGAGAAAAGATTTCATGCAATAGAATGAGTAAAGGTTTGATACTATTCTATTTTACCAAACAAGAAGCCAGTAGGTAAATTCCAAGGTTATCGGTGTTCGTTAAAGAAGGAAGAAGTCACCAAGGGTCATCAGCAAGCAAAGCTACTAAGACAGTAACCAAGATGAATACAGAATGTCTATCGAGTAAAGTTCAGAATTAACCGAGCGTCAACCGAGCAGTAACAGAATGCATTGGATGAATTAATACATTATTAAATGAAGGATGCCAATAAGCTGAAGATTTATAGAAGATTTGAATGTCGTGCAAGAAGTTTTTTAAGGATCAACGGGAATGAAAATTCAAGAGTAAGATCTACAACATAGATTGAACGGTTATGACCGAGCACAAGTACCAAGGAAGGAATACAAGTTTCAAGGCAAGATAAAACATTTTTCAGTTCGAAGGATTCAATGAACCTAGTCAAGTTTGAAGATCTGATGGCTAAGATTAATCATGGGAAATGTGATTAAGGAGATTAAGAGGTTAGGAATTGCTTATAAATAAGGAAAAGTTGATGAACAAAGAATGCGGGCAAATAGAAGAATAGTGATGCTACAAAAGTGATTACAGAGTACAGAAGATTGAAGATCTGATTGAAGAATAGAGTGAGAAGCCCAGCAAGGAGGAAGATAAGTCTTATGACAAGATGATTTTGAGCACATAGAGTCTTCTATAACATTTCAGATGTGAAGTTGCAGATATATTTTATTACTATTATTTATTTTTTTAAGTGACAAGAAATCTCTTAATCGAGTGGACCTAACAGTCTTATTTGTAAATCCTCTAGCAAGGTGACATTCTAATTGAGTGTTTGAAATCCTTTGACAAGGTCACTTCTAACAAAGTGCAAGATTCTGATAGATCTGAGGGAAATCCTTTGACCGGGTCACATCTAGCAATGTGTTTATGTAATCTTTAACAAGATTGGCTTTTAACTGAGCATACTCTAGAAGAGTATATTTTCTTCATGGGTCCGAAATCCCATAGTAGTTTTTCTCTATTTGGGTTCTCATGTTAAATCTGGTGTTAAATGTGTTTTGATGTTTCAAGTTTATCAGTTTATGAGTTTGAATGATTTATAGAAATAGTTGCATATTAGGTAAGTTCTATTAAGGTTGAATCTGATTAAGAGTTTGTATTGTGAGTTTATCTGATTCACCCCCCACCTCTCATTAAACTAACAAGGTTCCTATCTTTAGCATTACTATCAAAGGAGGAGAGAGGTAAAGTGAAAAATGGTGCTAATTATCAGGGGGAGCTTGTATATTCTTTGTGAGTTTGGATTCTTGGTGAGTTTGAAGTTTTGCAGTCTTGAGTGTACAGTTCATTTTCATAGTGTTGCCATCAATGCCAAAGGGGGAGATTGTTGGTAAGAGACACTATTCTAGTGAAGATTGATGCATGGAAGTTGCTTAGGGATTTTCATTGATGACAACTCAATTTAGAAATCACATCTAGTGTACATAGATTTGGTTTGTTAGAAGTCATTTTATTCCTAGGCATAAGTGTGGAAGGTGGAACACAATAACCAGTGGATCGTGCATATATTGATTTTGATTGGATAATTCTAGTTGTGATCATTAAGGGAGATGATTTGAGGTTTGAGGTAGCTTATTTTGTGATCCTAGTATCTAGTTTTACTTCATGAGCAAGTTTAGATGTCCAGTATCTGGTAATTTAGTTAACCAGAGCTATTTTGGTGTAACATGTGTTGTGGATTTGTTGGGTTGATTTCAATGATTAATTTTGTGTTCAAAGTGATTGGGCTGACTTATGGGAAGATTATTATCTTCATGTTTTGGTCTGCATTCAGATTTGTGGATGAATTGAGATGACTTGTTGATACACATTTAATGTTGCATGTTATGCTTTTGTTGGAATCTGACATGGTAAGTGATTTCTTTTTGTTTGTGCGGATATATAAGATCAATATGGATGGGCATTTTTAGGAACATTTTGAGTGAAAGAAGTTTGTATGTGTGAGTGTGTAAGTTTGATGACTGATAGAGCATGAAAGTGGATCAGACAGATAGATCAGCTGTAGATGATAATACGCGCCTAACCAAAACTGCATTTTGGCATGTTTAGATGCTATACTTTAGTTCACTCATTATTATAATCATTTGTAATTTCTTGTAAGGCGATGATCCTTCCTCTAGGTTGTATCGCTTTTTGTAATTGAGAAATGAGCTCTAGTCAGTGTGCTTGAATGCAAGTGTCTTTCCCCTATGTAATATTTTCATACTTCTGGCCATAGTATAATAATATTGTGGGTTCAAATCCCACCATGGTTTTTCCCTTTTTGGATTTACACGTAAAAATTTTGGTGTTATGGTTGTTTGGTTTTTTTCTTTGAGTTTGTGTACTTTAGTTTCTTTCTTATGCATCTGGTGGTTTAAAGATCAATTTAATAAATTTGCAAATTGTAAAACACTGATTTATCCCTCGCTCAGTGTTCATTGATTCCAACAAACCATAGTTTTCTTATCACCTTAATTTTACATTAAAACCTTAATTGCACACTAAATCTAATGCTATCTCTAATTCTAATTCTAACCCTAATTACATTGTAACCACAATCATATCTTTCGTCAAATCCTAATCTAATGTTAACCGTAACACTAATGATTTTAACCCTAACCCTATTGAAACCATAACCATAATTTAACATTATTTTATACCCTAAACATATCTCTTATTGTAATTTTAACGTTGGCCCTAATTCTCTCTTTCTATTAATTGGTGAATTGTTATATGAAAATTATGTTTTGCCAATATGAATATTTTGATATTTAAGAAAAAAATGTACATAATCTTCATATAAATGATTTTTTAATTTTTTAAAAAATATAATTATAAATGAAACTAAATAATGAAATGCAATAGAACCTCAACCCTAACTCTAATCTTAACCCAATTTAATTGAATCCTAGTGTATTTCAACACAAATCTTAGTTTTCTTATAACCTTAATTGTACCCTAACTCTGATCCTATCTCTAATTCTAATTCCAGCCATAATTACATTTTAACAACAATCATATCTTTCTTCAAACCCGAATCTAATCTTAACCCTAACCCTAATGAATTTTAACCCTAACTTTATTGAAACACTAACCATAATTTAACCCTAATTCATAGCCTAAACATATTTGTCATTGTAATTTTAACCTTGACCCTAATTCTCTCTTTCCCTTAATTAGTGAATTCTTATATAAAAATTATAGTTTTTGAATATCATTATTTTGATATTTAAAAAAAATATTTGTACATAATCTTCATACAAATGATTTTAAATTTTTTTTCAAAATAAAATATATAATTATAAATCAAACGAATCTCATTATTTTGATATTTTTAAAAAATATTTGTACATAATCTTCATACAAATGATTTTTAATTTTTTTTCAAAATAAAATATATAATTATAAATCAAACTATTTTAGAAATGCAATAGAACCCTAACCCTAACCCTAACCCTAATCTTAACCCAATTTATTTATAAAACTATAGTCTTAATCACCTTAATACTAATTGTAACCATAATTGAATTATTTTTCTAACTCTAGTTGAATTATAAAATTGATTGAACTATAATTATAACGGAACCTTTACTTTAATTAACTATAATTTATTATTGGCCATTATAAAATTGATTCAATTTGAGAGTTAAGAGTTATTTTGTTTTACTTTACAACTATTTGGTTTAATTAATAAAAAATAAACATCTTTGGATTAGAAATGATTTCAATGTCAATTATTTGTAGTTGCACTTTAATACTCACCAATTTAATACTTTATAAATTATATATTTTGTATATTTGGCTAGAGAAAAACCTATTAAAACTTGTAATTTTAAATAATTTGAGTTAGTGTTTTCATGATTTGTATAAAAACAATCCCACATTTTCTTCACGTAATCTACTTATCTACTTAAAGGTTGTCATCCATTGGAAGACCCATCAAATGCAACCTAGGGTAATAATAAATTAATGTCATGCATGCAAATGAACATCAAATTTAATCTATATGGATCATCTTTTGGTGAAAACATATTTGCCACCTCATTAGAACCATCTCAACCTATATACCAATAGTTTCTCAATACTCAATCTCCTAGATGTCTAGAGCAAAATATATCCAGACCACACTATTTGACATCAATTACAATAAATAACATTCAGAGTTAGAGTTTGAACATGTGTTGTAGGAATTTGAAATGAAATTGACATTTCATTTTTATTTCAATTTGAATTTAGATTTTTGAAAAGTGAAATTCACATGTAATTCAAATTTGCTGAAATTAAAATTTGGTGAGAATATGAAATTTTGAATTTGAATTGGAGGAATAAGTTAGCTGATTAAATAATTTTAAGAAATTATTCAATTATTTATAAATTAAATTTAATTAAATAATAAGCATTTAATTAATTATATAGAAATGGTTAAAGGATTAATTGATTAATGTAGCGTCCTAAAATTGTGACACTTGCAATTTCGACTGCATTTGGGTTTTCACGATGGTGACGCAACACTGAACCTGAATGGAGACCCCGAAACCTTGTTTATGACATCAAAAACTGCATTTTTCAGCACCCTAGCCTGATCCTCCTTGCACCCTGTTGTCCCGGGAGGTGGGACCATGGCGCCCAGCCCCCTGGTCCCCCAGGACCATGGGGCCCAACACCCTAGTCCCTGGCCCTATTTTGGGCCCGGTCTCTTTTGGGCATCGGGTCTTCAAGTTTGCAAATTGGAAAATAATCTTCCCAGGTCGGCCCAAGGTTGGAAAAATCAGTCTGTTAACCCTAATTGACAAGTATATAAACTACATTTCCCCTCTCAGAAAGGGTAGATGGTAAGAGGAAAGACATATGTGTACAAGAGGCGGAAGCGCTAGGCAAACATTCAAGCATTTCAAACACTCAAGCATTCCTTCAAGCAATTGAGCATTCTAAGTCTCCATTCAAGGCTAAGTGTTGCATTCAAGAAAAGGATTCAACCATTGAAGAGGAGATCACATACAACATACAACATACAACATTTACACCTTCGCATGTAAGGATACAAACATTCTTACAACAAGGTATCAGTACTTGTTTACATTACAAACATTTACATTTACAGCATTCTCATTTCTTGGTTAATTCCAAAACTAGGGTTTGACCTAAAGGCAAACCCCTAATCCCTAACCCCCCAATCTTCCTCTCTTTTCTGTGTGTAGGTTGCAGGTACGCAGCTGTAATTGAAGATTTGGAATCCTTGTGTAGAGACGAATAGATCCCCCTTCGTTTCGCGGATTTTTCGGAGGACTGTGTGCATTCCGGATGCCATCGTCCCGTCAAATTTTGCTCAAATTTGCAGGACAGTGTCGTCTCAACATTTTATTGCTAATTCCAAGTCCGCAACTTCACCCTGTATTCCTATCTCTGTTTATAAGCGAATCTTTCTCACTTTACATGCACTCCTAGGTCAATCCTTCTATCTACATTCTTTACAAAAGAGGGTAGCCTTGTTGTCTTAACCCTTGAAAATCATTCAGAATCCAATCTTGCATTGTGTGGGATTGGATCTTGTGGGTTTCAACCCCTCTTTTGAATGTAAAGTCTCTCCTAAGTGAAAACCGTCAATCCTAGTGACCTCCTTTCTCCTTGGAGTGGGGGGGAACACCTGGGGTTCGATTTTCCGCTTTACATTTTGGTGAACTTGACATGAACATCCTAATTCTGATTATTCAAGGTTAGATCTAAAAAATTGGATTCCTTAATTACATTTCCATGTTTGAGCTTTTGCAAATTTTAGAGGTTAATTACATAAAAACCCTAAATTTTCTTTTTAGTAATTGAGCTTGTGAAATGTTTAATTATTAATGCTAATTTCAGATCTACCCTTCTATTGCAAATTATCAATTCATATTTGTGCTTTAATTCTAAAAATTAAGTGGTTAAGTGTCAAAACCCTAATTTTTAAAACCCTCTTGATTCAACCTTTGACTGATAATTTCACTGATCAAAACACCTTCAAATTGGCTGTAACTTTGGATTCCGCAACAAAATCATAATATCTCTCATCCCTAAAAATTTTGAAAAAAGTTGTGAGGACCATGTGCACCCCGAGCGCCACTGTCCCCGACATTTTTTTTGAAATTTCGGGAGCTAGATCTTACTGTATTTTTCTGCTAAAATCCAGAATCTTGGCTGATTTCATCAATTCTAACACTTTCAAAATTAAAGTCAAAGTTGGTCTAGTGATTGCTTGGATTAAGGCTTATAATCATTCAAAAATTATTGAAATTGAAATTCATGTCAAAATTGTGTTTCTTACTGTCCTAAATCTAAAAAGTGTGTTGGCATTCATTCGAAATTTTAGTGCTTTATTTAGATTTTTGCAATTTGTGACTTTTGAAATTAAATGTTTAATTACAACAACTTTGATTTCCACTTTCAAAATTGAATTTTGCATGAAATTGAGTCAATTTTTGAATTTCAAAGCTTGCATTGCTTTTGGTATTCCCTCTAAAATCATAAAATTCAAAATTTCAGTTTCCCTCTCTTTTTTAAAATTCAAATTTTGCATTTTTCAATAATCTTGGTAGGGTTCAATTTTGAGATTGCAACTTTAATTTGGCCTATCTACAGATCGTAAAATCACTCAATTTTTTCAGATTAGCTTTAAAATCATCATAACTTTCATCTCTGAAAATTTCAAAAAAAGTTGCAAGGACCGTGTGCACTCCGTTCGCCACGGTCCCTGACATTTTTTTCGAAATTTCGGGAGATTGTCGTGATTGCATTTAACAGCTTAAATCTAGGAGATTGGCTGATTTTATTGAAATTTGCTACCTCTAAAATTCAAAATATTCTTTCTCTCTCTAGTGCATGAGTTTTACAACAATAAGCCCTACTTACACTATTCCCGTTAGATGAAGCCTTAGAATTAAGTCTTTCCAAGGTTTAATTACCGAGGAGATGGAACCTAATTTGAATGGCCTCTTTAACGAGGACACGGGTAATTCCTCTAATCCTCTTAATGATGAAGAAGCTCTCCATGAGGTTTCTGTAGAACAACTTTCAAAATTGGATAACCAATTTGACGATTTTCAGCAATGGATGTCTCAAGAGTATCCCGATAGTCAAGCTCTTTCATTGACTGAGGGTCTAAAACGTATGGTTCAAAGTGATAAGAATGGAATTGATATTTTGCGTGGTATTGCACACATTGTGGATTCAAATGTGATGCCTATGAAGAGTTGTGCTGAAACTTTAGGTTATACACAACCTCCTACTAAAGTCAATCATTCTATTCCTTTGACAACTTCTATTGCTAGTATACCTACTTTTACATCAAACATAATGACTACTTCAATACAAAACATTCCACCTATGATCACCAGTCATGGGGGAAATCCTTCCTCTTCAATTAACCCTCTTCTTTCATTCAATCCAACTTCTTTATTCATTCATTCAATGAGTGTCCCTATTACATCTCCACAAATGAACATGACGCAAGGGGGCAATTCATTTAACCATTCCATTCCTCTTGGTAGTGTTCCTTGTTTCCAATCATCTCCTATGACTAACCATCATAGTGTCCCACCACCTTACTCTCAATTAATACCTTCTTTCAATAACATAATACCTCCATCACAATCTAACATGTCTAATATGAACTCTTCGACTGAAGCGACCATTAACAATCTTGCACAAACTGTCTCTTCTTTACAACAACAAATAACCTCTATGAATCAATCTAAGTTTAGTGTGCCTGCATTTGATGTTGCGAGTCCACTTTCTCTTGACATTGTTCGAGCTATCCCACCTAAGCATGTTGAAATCCCACAGTTGGAGCTTTATAATGGTAAAGGTGATCCTCTAACACATGTTAAGACCTTTCAAACAGTATGTACCGATTTTACTTATGACCAAAGGTTGCTTGCAAAACTGTTTACTAGAACATTAAGAGATAAGGCTTTACAATGGTATTGCTCGTTGCCTTCCTATTCTATTACTTCTTTCCAACAACTTGCAAATGCTTTCATTCAACAATTTCAAAACAATATAAGTCCTAAAGTTACTTTGATTGATTTAATGCATTGTAAACAAGGTGTTAAAGAAAAAGTGATTGATTTCATTGGTAGATATAAGCATTTGTGTGCTCAAATTTCTTTTCTAGTACCTGACAATGATATTCAAAGAATCTTTATTTCTAATTTACAAAAAGATATCAGAGAAAAACTTTTGTTTTCTAAGTTTACTTCTTTCCAACAGTTGTGTGCAACTCTTCACAATTATCAACTGACTGTGAGTCAAATGGAACAAGCAAATCCTATGGCTCCGAGTGATAAGGGTGATAGTAGTCAACAACCATTTGGGAAGTTTAAACCGAATAGAGGGTTCGTTAATAAAAACATCATCAACAACAATGTGAATGCAACATCAGGTGTGCCTCCTATTTCTAAGTTTTTCAAGAAAGAAAGAAAGTTTACTCCTTTGAATGAATCATTGCATAGTATTATGAATAAGTTATTGGAACAAAATGTGCTTACTATCCCTCCTATAAAGCAAATAGATCCTGCAAAGATTAAATCACCCTATTTTGATAACAAATCTTTTTGTCAATTTCATCGTCAACCTGGGCATGATACTAAAAAATGTTTTTCTTTAAAGGGTAAAATTCAAGATTTGATTGATAATAATACTATCTCTGTTTCTAGTGTGAATGATAAAGGCAACACATCTATAGCTCCTCCTAACCAAAATCTTAAGATTTTTACTAATCCATTACCTTCTCATACCTCTAATGTGATTGAGACTAATGATTCCTCTGTCTCACCTGATGATCTTGTGTCTATGACTCCAAATGTGATTAACTTTGTAGAGTAGCAGAAAATCCCTAAAGAACCTTCCATCACATTTGATTCCAGTGAAACTATCAGGGCACCTGATGGTCCTTTATATATAGTTGCAAAAGTCAAGAATACACCTTGCCGTGGAGTGCTTATTGATCCTTCTTGCATGGTTAATGTTATTACTAAAGAATTTCTTTTTACTTTGCAATTGAATCAAGTGATCTATGACAAAAAAAATGTGGTTGTGAAATTATTTGATGCATTTTCTGCTCCTGCAATTGGTTCTATTACATTACCTATTGAGGTCCATAACAAATCCCTTGATGTGAGATTTGCTATTATTCCATCGTCTGAACAATTTCGTGTGAAGCTAGGCTATCCTTGGCTATCTTCCATGAAAGCTATTGCTTCTCCTATTCATAAGTGTTTGAAATTTCCCCATAATGGTGAAGTTATTACTATCAATCATAGTCTCTTTAAACCAGCTGAAAGAACTTCTAGCATTCCTATTGATTATTTTTGGCCTAAACAATTTCAATCTCTTCCACCGCGAAGTGATCATATTTTCAAATCTTATCAAAAATGGAAAAAAGATATGATCCTATCTTTAAGTGAACCTCGAACACCCAAACTTGATATTCCTATCATTCTTGAGAAGGAAGTTATTCCTTTGAAAGATAAAACTAATGTCTTTCCTCAAGAAGATTCCCAACCCATTTCTATGGATGTGATTATGTCTATGTCTGATACACTTTCTAAAGGTAGACCTATACCTCCTTGTCATGATGGACTTGGTCTCCTTCCTAAACCAAATATTCTTCCTTTATATGGAGCAATTCCTCCTCCTTCTTCTTATAAAGAGAAGAGACCTTCCTCTTCTCCTATTATCCAACCTAAGAGACCACAACCTAAACACCCAAGTGATAAGGATGAGAACATTCCTCCTCCTCAATATTCTCCACTTCCTACTAAGACTAGACGAAATCGTTCTGCACGTGAACAATGATGAAAGCATCATCTTAGAGCTTATGCAACTGCTTCTCAAACTTTGCAATCCCCAAAAACACCTTTAGCTAATATTATTCCATTTTCTCCTCAGCTGAAAATTGAGCCAAAATCTCCTAAACATAAGATGCATGATGGTCTTGATCTTGTGTGAGTTAAAGATCTTATTTTTATAAATCTTGATGATGATATAGATGAAAATGTTATTCATGATGAAAATGTTACTCCTCTTGCTTCTGATAGTGAATATGAATTTGTTGATATTGATAACCATATATCTAATGACTTTTCTAAAGCACTTATCCTAGCTCCTAGACAAGAACAACGTGGCTTGGAACATGAACATAGCCCTTGTTTGGATCTTGTGATAGCTCCATCTGCTATGTTGGATGTTCCTCCTCTAGCGTGTTCCCTGCCTTCCCGAAATATTGATCAGCAAGATCGGGGGGTGGATGACGTGCTAGACTAGTTCATTAGCATAGCAAACTCTCTCTTCCTCTCTTTCTTTTGTTACTTCTTCTATGTGTTATTCTCATTCTTCTATTTGTTGTCCTTAGTGTTGTCTACTTGAGGACGATGCAAAGCATTGAGATCTCTTTTGGTCTCTCTCATGTTGACTCAAAAGACACATGTGTTCCCTTCTTCTAGGCAACCATCCTTGATTGGGGAATGAAGAACAATTATGCATACATACATATGATATACATGAATTATCATACAACATACTGACCCTAAGGAAAGTGAAGTCACCTCGTGATTCATGTTTTGTGTCTATTATCCTTGGGTTTATCTCACACTTGGGGGCTAAATCTTTTTGATAACGTGCTCCTTTCCCTTTTCATTTCTTATATGTATCACTACCTTAAATAAATCACCCCCATTGAGGCATGTGCGATCACTTTAACGTAGGGGGGCATACACCCCGTTCATATCTCTTCAAGATACTTGAAAATTTCTTGGCGAACTTAGCTTTGCCTTGAAAATTTGTGGTATTTTTCTTGCATGACTCATAGTGAGCGAGCCTTACTACTAACAGTCATGGTTCTCCCTCGTGATCTTCCCTTTTACTTTGTCAATCGAAGTCGTAAGATCCTTAGTCCACTAGGGGCTTGGTGTATCTTGCCTCCTTGACGTGGTGAAAGTCTTTCAATGTTGTTTCCTTGTACTTTACTAGAAGTATGGGCATACGCTTATACTCCCACTAAAGTGGGGGCTAAATGTAGCATCCTAAAATTGTGACACTTGCAATTTCAACTGCATTTGGGTCTTCACGATGGTGACACAACACTGAACCTGAATGGAGACCCCGAAACCTTGTTTATGACATCAAAAAATGCATTTTTCAGCACCCTGGCCTGATCCTCCTTGCACCCTACTGTCCCGGGAGGTGGGACCATGGCACCCAGTGCCCTGGTCCCCCAAGACCATGGCGCCCAGCGCCCTGGTCCCTGGCCCTATTTTGGGACCGGTCTCTTTTGGGCATCGGGTCTTCAAGTTTGCAAATTGGAAAATAATCTTCCCAGGTCAGCCCAAGGTCAGAAAAATCAGTCTGTTAACCCTAATTGACAAGTATATAAACTAAATTTCCCCTCTTAGAAAGGGTAGATGGTAAGAGGAAAGACATATGTGTACAAGAGGTGGAAGCGCTAGGCAAACATTCAAGCATTTCAAACACTCAAGCATTCCTTCAAGCAATTGAGCATTCTAAGTCTCCATTCAAGGCTAAGTGTTGCATTCAAGACAAGGATTCAACCATTGAAGAGGAGATCACATACAACATACAACATACAACATTTACACCTTCGCATGTAAGGATACAAACATTCTTACAACAAGGTATCAGTATTTGTTTACATTACAAACATTTACATTTAAAACATTCTCATTTCTTGGTTAATTGCAAAACCAGGGTTTGACCTAAAGGCAAACCCCTAATCCCTAACCCCCCAATCTTCCTCTCTTTTCTGTGTGTAGGTTGCAGGTACACGGCTGTAATTGAAGATTTGGAATCCTTGTGCAGAGACGAACAGATCCCCCTTCGTTTCGTGGATTTTTTGGAGGACCGTGTGCACGCTGGGCGCCATCATCCTGTCAACTTTCGCTCAAATTTGTAGGACAGCATCCTCTCGACATTTTACTGCTAATTCCAGGTCAGCAGCTTCACCCTGTATTCCTATCTCTATTTATAAGCGAATCTTTCTCACTTTACATGCACTCCTAGGTCAATCCTTCTATCTACATTCTTTACAAAAGAGGGTAGCCTTGCTGTCTTAACCCTTGAAACTCATTCAAAATCCAATCTTGCATTGTGTGGGATTGGATCTTATGGGTTTCAACCCCTCTTTGGAATGTAAAGTCTCTCCTAAGTGAAAACCGTCAATCCTAGTGACCTCCTTTCTCCTTGGAGTGGGGGGGAACACCTGGGGTTCGATTTTCCGCTTTACAATTAATAAGATAGAAAGAGAATAATTAGTAATGTTGAGATGCAATGATTAAAATTAATTTGGAAGAATTTAATTAATGGGAAGAATAATTAGTATAGATTAATGATACATTTTTAGGTGTCTACACTTTCCCCTCTTTGAGACAATGTTGGAACAATGTTGTTTCAAAGAAAATGAAAAAATTTCCTACCCCAGTAATGCTTCGATGACATTAGGGTATATTACCCCCTCAAGAGATTGTTTGTGCATTGAAGGCATGAATGATCTCTCGAAATAAGAAGCATGTTGTATGAAAGATGAAAAAATAGTTAACTTGATGACACAAATGAGTTTGACTAGATAGAAGAGATGATTGGAGTGATTTGTAAATTAATTGATTGATAAGATTGATTAGATTGATTGAATTGATAAGATAAAGATTAACTTTGGTATCAGGAAGGACACATCCTATATAAGACAAAGATGATCAAAAAGTTGTTGGCATTGTGTTTTCATTGATGTCAACCAGTATGGGATGACCACCGGTATGATAGATGTATGTGCAACACTATCAAAGAGAAGTACAAGTTTAGATATCTTTGATATCACCTTGTGTTGTAGATAATCGGTAAGGTACAAATGAATGGCCACTGGAGTCATCGATACACAAGTTAGTGCCTGACTTGTGTGGATGAGATGGTAAGGTGATCAATCTTGGTATAGTCTATCACTAGTAAGGAAAGGATGTGCCTAACTTATGTGGATCATATGGTAAGGTGATAAATCCCAGTACAACATATCACTAGTAAGGAAAGGATGTCAACTGGTAAGTGATGTGTTGACATAGCAAGGTCAAATCAACCAAGTAAGTGGTTATCAGTCGACAAAGTTCATGACTAGTGTACAAGTAGGATGGGGAAGTTGTTTGAGTTGTTGTTTATGATGAAGAGATAGAATGTTACCTGAATCACATCAACATTGGAAGAGAAGAATGAACAGGTCATCGATATACTGTGAGGTTGCATAATGACAGGACTCTCACTAGATGAAGAATGCAATCACCATAAGAAGATATGACTAATAGTGAATGTGCATATGTTGCACAAATAGGGAAATCACATGAGTAAATTATAGGATGAAAAAGACAAAGTATCAGTCCAATGGTAAGTAGAACTTATCTCGGGGTATGCATGGTGTGCATCATGGTTCTTTGAGATAAGAGAGAAGAGGTAAAGGCATGTTGAAATACCGGTACAAAAGAAGAGTGATGTGTTTGTCATCTTGACAAACTGGTTGTGATATGGTTTGAGATGATCAAGAAGAAGGCAAGGCTGAGGAGATACAAACAAAGGAATGTGGCCTGACTGAAGATGGTGCCTAGTGAAGATTGATGACAGAGTGTCATCAAGAGTTCTTATCGATATATAAGTCCACCTATAATATGGACAAGGTGCAGATACATATGTCTTCCTACTTTGAGGGAATGAAAATGCTCAGGATAGACATGTCTAGTGACAGGTTAAGGATCTCCACCGATAGTTTATTAGAGTGTAGACATGGTGTGTTAACCAGTAAAGTGTGAGATGTCGGCAGGGTTAGTAAACTTGGAGGAAAGAGAAACCGGTAGAGTGTTTGGTTAGTGATCCTATCTGGACCAACATGAAGAGTCAAGCTGGAAATTTGTCGACATGGATGCCACATGGAGTCAAGGTGGTGTACTTGCATTTAGATGAAGAAGGAATGTACACCGATGGGGTAGTTGAAAAGTTGGTCTATATTAATGGAAGACCCACAAAACGTGGGACATGTTGTAGAGCTGTTGTAGAGGTTTGTAGCTTGAGGTCTGGAGGACAACTATGAGCCAACTAAGAGTGATTGAAGAGATCAAGGTGGAAGAAAGAAACAACAAGACCAATCTTGGTGGTTGACCAAGACATCAGTTGATAAGGTAAAAACCATATCGCCAAAGATAGAAGACGTGATCAAGAAGGTGAGTTAATGGTGGAAGTGTATAGATGGATGTCAGGGAGATCAGATCAAGTATGATCTGATTGGATTTGGTTTTCCTCAAGGGTGATGAGGAAACCCTAACTACCTATATTTTGAATTGGCTTTTGGTGGGAAAACCGGTCAATAAATATCTAGGCCAAAGACATAGTTAAGCACTACTGAGTAGAAAAAATATATTTTTTCTATTGTCAAGTGATTGAGTGTTACTTTTGTATGTGAGAGAAAATCAGCCAAGTTCTCAAAGAGTATCTAAGAAAAGAAGGAGAGTGAAGAGTAGAACCGGTAGTGGTTATACCTGTAGAGGAGAAGTGAAGAGAGTTGTAGAAAAGGCAGATAGTGGATCAACAAAGTATAGCACCGGTAAAGTGCAGAGCAGTGAGGAGGAGATCCAGTTGAGAAGAATAATAGAAGAGGTTTACTGATAGGGTTTTTTGACAGTAGAGAAGTAGGTGAAAGGAACAAAAGAGTGAGTTGGTGTAGTAGAGAAGGTATCTCATTGATAGAGAAAGGTATATGAAATGGTTGCAAGATTTACTTGTAACAAGACAACTACTTTTGTAATTGAAGTTATCATTATGATCATTGAGTTGTAGCTCAGTGTAGGGGTTATATCTCCTTTGGATTGTAGCCCATAAACAAGTTAGAAGTTGGTGCTCCTTGGGTTGGTGCCCTAAACATTGTAACAGTTTTCATTGTGAGGCTAGATTAGAGCAATATACTCCAGCAACATTTCTCACCGAGGTTTTTCCCATCTAGGGTTTTCCTCGTATATATTGGAGTTATGTGATGTCCCCTTATGTGTGTTTGCATTTGAGTTAGTCTCCTCAATAACTAGTAAGTCTTTTTATAATTAGATCTCATAACCGGTATGCTCATGTAGGATAGCTAAAGGGAAAAGATTGAGAACCACTGATTCACCCCCTCCCCCTCTAAGTGGTGCATGGTGTCTAACAATTGGTATCAAATCATAGGTTCCTAGATAGACGAGCTTTCTTCAGCTTGGGTAGATTTTGGTATAAGAATACAATGGTTTGTTTAGTGTCAATCCCTACTCCTATGTTTGATGGTTCAAACTATTCTATTTGGAGTTGTAGAATGGAAGTCTTCCTATCCTCTCTAGGATTTGATGTATGGATGTCGGTTATCAATGGTATCCCTAGGAATGTCAATCCTCCCATCAGATCTAAAGAAGAAAGAAGTTGCTTGTGCAATGAAGAAGCCATGAAGGCTATATTCAGTGGGCTCACTGATGATGTCTCCTCATAAGTGGATAAATGTAAATCTACAAAGAGCCTATGGGATAGACTAAGGAAGCTCTATGGAAATGAACCCTGTACTATTGGATCAATGTGTGAAAGTGAGAAGAACAATGCAGTTGATACATGTGCAGATGATGAAGGCATATCCACTAGCAGTCACAACATTGATGAAGAAGGAACCCATATCCTCATGGCTCAAGGATTAGGAGCTAAGGTGCACACATCTGAAAGTGATAAGCCAAAAGGATCCCACTGACAAGATTTTTTTAGCAGTGATGATGAGGAAGAAGGAGACAAAATAGATAGATCTAGCCATCAAGATCTATTTGATAGTGAAGGAGAAGAAGAAGAAGATGCAAAAGTAGATCTTGAGTGTGAGCTGGTAAGTGCTCTAGAAGAGCTTCAAAATGTTAGAAATGATTTTAAAATCTACAAAATATCAGTTCGTGAGGATTGCAGTCAACTGAGAACCTACCTTGATGTGTCAAACCAAAAGGTTGGCTTATTGACCTCTCAACTAGAAGAGAAAAATATTAACTGATGATTTGAAATTAGTCTTGGACTCCAAGGAAAGTGAAAGGGAGAACTTGAGAAATGAATACAAGCTATTCAAGAATGTTGCTATAGTAGAGAATGACCAACTGACAAAATGCCTTGAAGAATTTGAGAAATGCATCTCAGAATTAAAGTCGCAAGCAAAGAACACCAAGAAGTGTCGGTGTGAAGATATAGCATCTAGGCTAGGAATAAAGAATGAAGAATATTTGTAGCTGGTTGGAGAAATGGAGATTCTTTGAAATGACCTTGAGAAGTGTCAGGATGAGCTCAAGGCAAGAACCTTGTTTGATGGTAACAGTAATGCCTTGGACAAGATGTTGAAGAAGAAAAAGAATTCCAAGGACACTAAAGGGTTAGGAAGTGGTACCAGTGAATGCTCCATTAGCAAGAATGTCCCCCACAATGACATTTAGTTTGTCTCCTCAAATGGAGAAAACAAGGGACAAACCTCACAGTGAGAAATGCTCCCTAGAAGAAGGTTAATCTAAGTACAACTGGAGAGGACTTGTAGAAGGAAAACAAGACCGATGTTGCAATAAGAAGGAACAATGTGAATCTCAAAGGTAAAGGGAAGATGGGAGAAGACAGCTTCCCAGAAAGCAAAAAAATGAGAAGACAACAAAGAGGACCTCCTACTGGAAAAGGACAAGGAAATGCTACCGCCCATAGGCTAAAGAAAGTGTGGGAGAAGAAGAGACCAGATGGAAGAACTGCACAAAATGGACAACCAAGGATCCATTCTCAAAGAAGAAGAAATGGAGATGCAAAACCGGTAAGATCTCCCCATGCATAGCAAAATAAATTTGTAAGTCATATCCCATCCTTTACCGGTTACTACTTCACTTGTAATGCTTATGGCCATAGGGAAGGAGAATGTAGGATGAGATCTAGAAAGGATAATGTAGGATCTCATAGAAATCATGTATATGAGAAAAATGTATCCAAGAGAAGATACATGTATGTCCCCTCTCCTAGTTATGCAAATTTTGTTTGTCATAATTGCAATGCTTTTGGCCATAGAGAGTTTAAGTGCAGAAAGAGGAACCTACAGTCTCATGGAGGCCGATATAATAACTATGCTTTGTAGAAAAGTGGATATAGAGAATTTGGAAGTCAAAGACCTGTATGGAACTAAAGGAGAAATGTTCTTGCAGGAGTAAGAGGTCCACTGGTTTTGGTTGTCAGTCATAGCAACATGACCAAAATGAGATGGTCAAACTAGTATGTCAAGAGATTCCCTAAACATGAAGTTGGGATGGATGTTGTGTGCTACTATAGCACTACTTCTGGCTATAATGGAGAATAAGGAAATGGAAGGACCCATCAGTAGAAGAAGGAAAGATCTGCTGCCAAGCCTAAAAATGGGAAGAAGAATAAGACCAAGTAGGTGTGGAGGAAGAAGACCATGGAATGACATAGTGCATTCAGCACACAAGTGATATTTCCTAAGGCCTAAAAGAGATGCAGGATCTTAGGGGGAATAGCACATTGAATTTATCATTCACCTCCTCAGTGAAAAAGATAACAAGGAAGAACATGTTGTTGTCGGTATGAAGGAAGAATAGACCAGTGTTGGATCACTACTACATGTGTCAGTAAGTGGAGGTTAACATCTCCATCTCTCTCCCTCTCCCCTTCCCCTTTCCCCAATCTCTCTCTCTCTCTCTATCTCTCTCTCTCTCTCTCACTCTCTTTCTCACTCACTCTCTCATTCTCCCCCTCCCCTTTCCCCAACCTCTCTCTCACTCTCCCCCTCCCTCTTTATCTATCCCCCTCTCCATATCCTATTCTCTTTCTCTATCTCTCTCTATTTTTCTATGTCTCTCCCTCTGTCTCTCTCTATCTCTCTGTCTCTCTCTCTGTCTCTCTCTATCTCTGTCTCTATCTCTCTCTCTCTCTCTCTCTCATATTTCCAATCTCCCTCTCTTCCTATCCTAGTTTTTCCCTCTCTTCCTATCCTAATATTTCTCTCTCTCTCTCTCTCTCTCTCTCTCTCATATTTCTGATCTCCCTCTCGCTCCCTCTCCCCCTCTCCTTTTCCCAATCTCCCTATCTCTCTCCTCCACTCTCTATCTATTTCTCCTTCTCTTCCCATCCCCTATTCTCTCTCTCTCTCTCTCCCCTTTCCCCAATATCCCACTCTCCCCCTCTCCCCCTCTCTTATTCACAACCACCCTCTCTTCCACTCTCCCTCTCTCTCCCTCTCCATCCATCCCCCTCTCCTCATCCTATTGTCTCTCTCTCAATCTCTCTCTCCATTTCCCAACCTCCCTCTCTCTCCTTCTCCCCATCTCCTTTTCCCCATCTCCCTCTCTCTGTCTCTCTTTGTCTCTCTCTCTTGCTCTCTCTCTCACTCACTCACTCTCTCCCTATCCCCCTCCCCTTTCCCCAACCTCTCTCTATCTCCCTCTCCATCTCCCTTTTTATCCATCCTGCTCTCCATATCCTATTCTCTATCTCTCTCTCTCTGCCTCTTCCCCTCACCTTTTCCCAATATCTCTCTCTCTCCCTCTACCTCTCAGCCCCTCCTTTTACAAATCTCCCTCTCCCTCTCTATCCATCCTCCTCTCCATAACCTATTATCTTTGTCTTTGTATTAGTCTCTATCTATCTCTCTCTCTCTCTCTCTCTCTCCCTCTTTCTTATATTTCCAATCTCCCTCTCACTCCCTCTTCCCCTCTCCATTTCCCAATATCTCTCCCTCTCTTTCTCTATCTCTCCTTACACAATTCTCTCTCTTACCCCCTCCTCTCTCTCTCTCTCTCATTTTTCCAATATCCCTCTCCCTCTCCATCTCTCCCTCTCCCCCTCCCCTTTTCAGAATCTCTCTTTCATATTTCCAATCCCCCTCATTCCCCCTCTCCATTTCCCAATCTCCATCTCTCTCTCTCTCTCTCTCTCTCTCTCTCCTTCTCCCCCACCCCTTTCCCCAACCTCTCTCTCTCTCTCTCTCTCTCTCTCTCTCATTTTTCCAATCTTCCTCTCACCCTCTCTTCCTATCCTAGTCTCACACTCTCTCTCTCTCTCTCTCTCTCCCTCTCCCTCTCTCTCTCTCTCCTTATCCTATTCTCTCTCTTACACCCTCCCTCCCTCCATCCTCTCTCTCTCTCTCTATCTCTCTCACATTTTTCCAATCTTCCTCTCACCCTCTCTTCGTATCCTAGTCTTTCCCTCTCTTCGTATCCTAATCTCACACACACTCTTTCTCTCTCTCCCTTTCCCTCTCTCTCTCTCTCTCCTTATCCTATTCTCTCTCTTACCCCCTACCTCCCTCCATCCTCTCTCTCTCCCTCTCTCTCTCTTATATTTCCAATCTTCCTCTTGCTCTCTCTCCCCCTCTCCCCCTCTCCATTTCCCAATCTCCCTCTCTCTCCCTCTCCCCCTCCCTTTTCCCCAATCTCTCTCTCTCTCTCTCTCTCACTCACTCACACTCTCTATCTCCCCCTCCCCTTTCCCGAACCTCTCTCTCACTCTCCCCCTCCCTCTTTATCAATCCCCCTCTCCATATCTTATTCTGTCTCTCTCTCTCTATCTCACTCCCTCTTCCCCTACCCTTTTCCCAATATCGCTCTCTCTCCCTCTACCTCTTCCCCTCTATTTTTCCAAATCTCCCTCTACCTCTCCCTCTCTATCCATCCTCCTCTCCATATACTATTCTCTCTGTCTCCATCTCTGTCTTTCTCTCTGTCTCTCTATCTCTCTCTCCCCTTATCCTATTCTCTCTCTTACCCCCTCCCTCCCTCCATCCTCTCTTTCTCTCTCTCTTTGTCCCTCATTTTTCCAATCTCCCTCTCTTCATATCCTAGTCTTTCCCTCTCTTCCTATCCTAATCTCCCTCTCTCTCTCTCTCTTCCCCTCCCCTTTTCCCAATCTCTCTCTCTCTCTCTCTCCCTCTCCCTCTCTATCCATCCTCCTCTCCATATCCTATTCTTTCTCTCTCTCTCTCTCTCTCTCTCTCTCTCTTATATTTCCAATCTCCCTCTCACACCCTCTCCCCCTCTCCATTTCCCAATCTCTCTCCCCCTCTCTCTCTATCTCTCCTTATACTATTCCTTCTCTTACCCCCTCCTCTATCTCTCTCTCTCTCCCTCTCTGTCTCTCTCTCCCTCCTTATCTTATTCTCTCTCTTAACCCCTCCCTCCCTCCATCCTCTCTCTCTTTCTCTCTCTCTTTCTCTGTCTCTGTCTCTGTCTTTGTCTCTCTCTCTCCCTCTCCCCCTCTCCTTTTCCCAATCTACCTAAATCCCTCTCCTTGTCCCCCTCTCTTATTCATAATCTACCTCTCTATCCATGTCCATCCTTCCCTCTCTCTCTCTCTATCTC
This sequence comes from Cryptomeria japonica, assembly GCF_030272615.1. Classification (NCBI taxonomy): domain Eukaryota; kingdom Viridiplantae; phylum Streptophyta; class Pinopsida; order Cupressales; family Cupressaceae; genus Cryptomeria; species Cryptomeria japonica. The sequence goes on from NC_081413.1 coordinate 231,242,833, forward strand.
TCTCTCTCTACCTCTCTCTCTCCCTCTCTCTCCCTCTAGCCCTCTCCATTTCCCAATCTCCCTATTTCTCTCCTCCTCTTTCTCTCTATCTGTCCTTCTCTTCCTATCCCCTATTCTCTCTCTCTCTCTCTCTCTCTCTCTCTCTCCATTTCCCAACTTGCCTCTCTCACCCTCTCCCCATCTCCTTTTACCAATCTCCCCCTCTCCATCTCCCTCTCCCCCTCTCCTTTTCCTAATCTCCCTCTCTCTCTCTCTCTCGATCCCCTCTCCCTCTTGCTCCTCTCTCTCTCTCTCACTCTTTCTCTCTCCATCCCACTCTCTCTCTTACCCCATCCCTCCCTCCATCCTCTCTCTCTCTCTCTCTCCCCCCCCCCTCTCTCTGTCTCTCTCTTTCCCTCTCCCCCTCTCCATTTCCCAATCTACTTAACTCCCTCTCCTTGTCCCCCTCTCTTATTCATAATCTACCTCTCTATCCATGTCCATCCTTCCCTCTCTCTCTCTCTCTCTCTCTCTCTCTCACTCACTCACACACTCTCTCCATTTCCCAATCTCCGTCTCTCTCCTTCTCCCCATCCCCTTTCCCCAATCTCTCTCTCTTGCTTTCTCACTCACTCTCTCCTTCTCCACCTCCCCTTTCCCCAACCTCTCTCTCTCTCACTCTCTCTCTCTCTCTCTCTCTCTCTCCTTATCCTACTCTCTCCATCTCTTCCTATCCCCTATTCTCTCCGTTAACCCCTCCCTCCATCCTCTCTCTCTCTCTCATATTTCCAATCTCCCTCTCTCTCCCTCTCCACCTCCCTTTCCCCAATCTCTCTCTCTCTCTCACTCTCTCTCTTTCTTATATTTCCAATATCCCTCTCACACCCTCTCCCCGTCTCCATTTCCCAATCTCTCTCCCCCTCTCCCTTACCCCCTCCTCTCTCTCTCTCTCTCCTTATCCTATTCTCTCTCTTACCCCCTCCCTCCCTCCATCCTCTCTCTCTCTCTCTCTCTCTCTCTCTCTCTCTCTCTCCCCCTCTCCCCTTCCCCTTTCCCCAACTTGTCTCTCACTCTCCCCCTCCCTCTTTATCCATCCCCCTCTCCATATCCTATTCTCTCTCCCTCTCTCTCCATCTCTCTTATATTTCCAATATCCCTCTCTCTCCCTCTCCGTCTCTCTCCCTCTCCACCTCCCCTTTTCCCAATCTCTCTTTGATATTTCCAATCCCCCTCACTCCCTTGCTCCATTTCCCAATCTCCCTCTCTCTCCCCCTCCCCCTCCCCTTTCCCCAATCTCTCTCTCTCTCTCTCTCATTTTTTCAATCTCCTTCTCTCTCCCTCTCTTGCTCTCCTTTTCCAAATCTCCCTCCCTCTCCCTCTTCCCCTCTCCTTTTCCAAATCTCCCTCTCCATGTCGTATTCTCTCTCTCTCTCTCTCTCATATATTTCCAATCTCCCTCTCGCACCCTCTCCCCCTCTCCATTTCCCAATCTCTCTCCCCCTCTCTCTCTATCTCTCCTTATACTATTCTCTCTCTTACCCCCTCCTCTATCTCTCTCTCTCTCTCCCTCTCTATCTCTCTCCCTCTCCTTATCCTATTCTCTTTGTTACCCCCTCCCTCCATCCTCTCTCTCTTTCTCTCTCTCTGTCTCTTTGTCTCTCTCTCTATCTCTCTCTCTCCATCTCCCCCTCTCCTTTTCCCAATCTACCTAACTCCCTTTCCTTGTCCCCCTCACTTATTCATAATCTACCTCTCTATCCATGTCCATCCTTCCCTCTCTCTCTCTCTCTCTCACTCACTCACACGCTCTCTCCTTCTCCCCCTCTATCATTTTCCTAATCTCCTTCACTCTGCCTTTCTCTCTCTCTCTCTATCTCTCTCTCTCTACCTCTCTCTCTCCCTCTCTCTCCCTCTAGCCCTCTCCATTTCCCAATCTCCCTATTTCTCTCCTCCTCTTTCTCTCTATCTGTCCTTCTCTTCCTATCCCCTATTCTCTCTCTCTCTCTCTCTCTCTCTCCATTTCCCAACTTGCCTCTCTCTCTCTCTCCCTCTCCCCATCTCCTTTTACCAATCTCCCCCTCTCCATCTCCCTCTCCCCCTCTCCTTTTCCTAATCTCCCTCTCTCTCTCTCTTGCTCCTCTCTCCTTCTTGCTCCTCTCTCTCTCTCACTCTTTCTTTCTCTATCCCACTCTCTCTCTTACCCCATCCCTCCATCCATCCTCTCTCTCTCTCTCTCCCCTCTCTCTCTCTCTCTCCCTCTCCACCTCTCCTTTTCCCAATCTACCTAACTCCCTCTCCTTGTCCCCCTATCTTATTCATAATCTACCTCTCTATCCATGTCCATCCTTCCCTCTCTCTCTCTCTCTGACTCACTCACACACTCTCTCCATTTCCCAATCTCTGTCTCTCTCCTTCTCCCCATCCCCTTTCCCCAATCTCTCTCTCTCTCTCTCTCCCTTTCTCACTCACTCACTCTCTCTCTCCTTCTCCCCCTCCCCTTTCCCCAATCTCTCTCTCACTCACTCTCTCTCTCTCTCTCCTTATCCTATTCTCTCCATCTCTTCCTATCCCCTATTCTCTTTGTTAACCCCTCCCTCCATCCTATGTCTCTCTCTCTCCCCCTCCCTTTTCCCCAATCTCTCTCTATCTGTCCTTCTCTTCCTATCCCCTATTCTCTCTCTCTCTCTCTGCATTTCCCAACTTGCCTCTCTCTCCCTCTCCCCATCTCCTTTTACCAATCTACCCCTCTCCTTTTCCTAATCTCCCTCTCTCTCTCTCGCTCCCCTCTCCCTCTTGCTCCTCTCTCTCTCTCACTCTTTATCTCTCTGTCCCACTCTCTCTCTTACCCCGTCCCTCCCTCCATCCTCTCTCTCTCTCTCCCCCCTCTCTCTCTCCTCTCCCTCTCCCCCTCTCCTTTTCCCAATCTACCTAACTCCCTCTCCTTTTCCCCCTCTCTTATTCATAATCTACGTCTCTATCCATGTCCATCCTTCTCTCTCTCTCTCTCACTCACTCACACACTCTCTCCATTTCCCAATCTCCATCTCTCTCCTTCTCCCCATCCCCTTTCTCCAATCTCTCTCTCTCTCTCTCTCTCTCTCCTTCTCCCCCTACCCTTTCCCCAACCTCTCTTTCTCTCTCTCTCTCTCTCTCCTTATCCTATTCTCTCCATCTCTTCCTATCCCCTATTCTCTCTATTAACCCCTCCCACCATCCTCTCTCTCTCTCTCATATTTCCAATCTCCCTCTCTCTCCCTCTCCCCCTCCCTTTTCCCCAATCTCTCTCTCTCTCTGACTCTGTCTG